>NW_027397119.1:4926823-5067660 GCF_003265705.2 Callorhinus ursinus
GTCTAGGACTCCGATCTAATGTGGTCTTAGAGGGGGGGGGGGGGGGCGCCGCACCAGCACGTGTGCGTGCAGACTGGACCAACAGGGGGCGCCCCTGCCTCTCCGCGCCGCGCATTCCCCCGCCCCCAAAGTGCGCCCAGAGCGCCTGGGCAGCCCTAGTGGTCCTGGAAAGGGGAAAGGAACAAAGGGGTAATTGATGTAAATGCGCCATGAAAGACAAATTGTTCAGATGAAGCGCATTCCGGGCTCCTGCCAAGGGCTCTGGGTGTGTGGAATTTCAAGGAGAAGCTGAGTAGATTTGGGCTGTGCGGCCGGCACCCCGTGCCTCCCTTCCTGGAATGCTGCAGGCTTGGCCTGGGTTCCCAGGGGCCTGCGGGCTGGGGGGAGGGCAATGCAAGGAGATGGAAAAGGTGGACTGGTGAACTGGCTAACAGGAACCTGCCTCCCTCTTCTCAGATGGCCTCCGGTCTCCTGAATCCGCTTAGCCTTGAATAGACTCTTCACCCCTCACCTCCTGGCCCCACTGCCCATCCTGGCAGGAGTCCAGGAGCTTCCTCTTATGCCTTTTCTGCCTGGATGGCCTCCGCTAAAGCTTCCACCTCTTCGAACTTCTGTTTTCTCATCTGTAAAATGGGACAAAGCATCCCTTCCATTCACATCCCACAGAGGTGTCATGTGGGTCAAATGAGAAAGGTCTGGAATCCTCAGCATGTCTGTTCCACTCCTCAAGCTCCACCAGAAGCTGCCCTAGGCAGCCAATACAGAAAGCCAGAGCATTCTACCCAGCCCCACCCTGGCGCCCTGGAGACCTCCAGGTGACCCCAGTCCCAGCGCTGGCCCTTACTGTGGGCTCCAGGCCTCCTCCCAGCCCAGGATCTAAACTTCCGACCACCCCCCAGGGTCAGGGAGGGTGGAGCAGGATCTGGACCGGAGGCCTGCACAAGGGCTCCTTGTCCTGCTGGGCAGGCTGGCACCCGCCTGTCCTATCCCCCGGAGGAGGTGGCTCTCTGGGACTATTGTCTTTCTGTTGCGACTTGGGGGCGGGGCCAATCAGAGTCCATCAGGGCGGAGCCAGAGTGTCCAGGCTCACAGCCCAGCCCACTTCTGGAGTGCTAGGTTTTAATGCCTCCCTCCCAGCCCACAGTGGCCTACACATCTGCCAGGATTTGTTCTGAGCAGGCAAGCGTACTGTTAATCATAAGCCTCTGCCCCAGGCCCCTGTCTCCTCCTGAAAAACCTCACTTCCCATCCTTTATCTTCACAGCCTCCATCCCATCCTTGTTCCTTGCTGCCTTTATGACATGAATTATTCATAATTCATACACTGCACCTAGCAGAGTCCTGGCCCACATTTAGCATTCAATAAAATGCTCTTATTGCCCAGCCACCACCCTCAGGCACCCAGGGTAAGATCTAAGACTACCTAACCTTCATCCTGGACCTCATAGTCCAGTTTTTGCTTGCTGTCTCTCCTGCTGGCCCTGCTTTCCGCCCCCCACGCACACCCCTCTGGTGCCTACAGCATCTCCTTGCTCCCCCCTGGCCAGTTCTCAGCCCCACCAACCTGGGTTCTGATCCCAGCCCCGACATTACACAATCACTGGGCGATTTTGAACAAATTCCTAAACGTCTCTGCGTTCTCGTTTCTTTATCCACGAGTGAGAAGGATCCTCTCTGCTCCAGGCAGTGGGAAAGATGAAGTAAGATCGTAGTTATGAAAACCCCATGAAATTTTATTACCAGTACGCACCAGTAGAGAGATTATTACCATCGCAAACCTGCTAATGGATGGCCTCTCCACCCTCCTGTAGATAAGGGTGTCCGCTTCCAGCCTCTCTGAGACTCTAATAATAATCACCCCCTAAGGTGTATGATTTCCTAACTTTATGAAACAACTTCACACCCTTCGAACCACTGCAACTTTCCCAAATGAATCCAATGTCAGAAGAGGTAGAGAGGGAGAATAATTCTGGACAGCTTTATTCGGCATTATTCAGGCCATTTATAAGAATTTATTATCAGCCAAAGATAAACAAAGTCCCTACTCCCTAGACACATACAGTCTGGTGAGGAGAAAGCTAAGTAAACAGATTCCAGCAGCCGCGCCCTGGGGGGCCAATATGAGTATTTCCAGCTGGTCCTGGTTCATCCCAGAGCCCTGGACAGTTCAGTGTTGGACAAAGGCCTTCTGGATGCTAGGAGGCTCCTGTGCCCCAGGCACCCCCCTTCCTGCTGTGGTCAGCAGCAGCCACCCCAGGGGGTAAGCAGACCCTGCCCCTTCCTGGCTCCTGGTTGGATGGGCAGTTTTCAGCACCACAGTGAACAAAACTGGGGCCATTGGTCAGCACCACACACAGGAGCAGAAGCTCAGGCCCAGGGAGTGGTCAGCAGGGCTGGAAAGGGTTAAGTCCACAGGATGTGCCTGGGACCCAGCTGTTTCCCGTGGGTGGGTGGGGGATTTACAGCCTCCCCCACTATGGGGCTACCAAGCCAGAGCTGGGGAAAGATGCTGCTCTCAGGAGAGAAAAGGAAGAGTCCCCGCTCTGAAGCCAGACTCCCCTGTCATGCGGCCATGGCCTCCCACACAGGCGTCAGCAGAGGGGAGGGTTAGGAAAGAGGAACCAAGGGATCCAGGAGAAGGCAGGGCTGGACTCCCTCCTTGCCAGGATGGGCAAAGGCAGAGGTGGCCCTGTCTGTCCTGGGCCTCCCTTCATTCAGGGATGGGAGTTAGTGGCCGAGAAGTTGGTCTGGAAGTTCAGACTCCAGCCTTCAGTTTTCAGATGAGAATATGATGTTGGGCTGCTCTATGCCTCAGTTTCTCTCCTGGGCACACCCTCCAGGGTAGGCTTGGTAATGGCCCCCAAATGTACATATTCTAATCCCTGGAACCTGTGAGTGTTGTCTCATATGGCAAAGGCATTGCACATGTGGTTATGTTAAGGATCTTAAGATGGGGAGATTATTCAGGACTATCCAGGCAGGCTGTAAATGTTATGACAAGTGTCTTTATAAGAGGGAGGCACATAGAGATTACAGACAGAAGGGAAGAGGGCAATGTGACCACGGAAGCAGAGAGTGGAGTGATGCTGCCACAAGCCAAGGAAAACCTGGAGCCACCAGAAGCTGGGAGAGGCCAGGAACCCGTTCTTCCCCAGAGCCTCCAGAGCGAGCATGGCCTGCCAATACTCTGGCTTCAGCCTGGTATCAGCCCAAGACTAACTTTGGACTTTTGGCCTCCACAACTGTGAAAGAATAAATTTCTGTGGTTTTAAGCCACCCAGTTTATGGTAGATTATTATAGCAGGAAGCTATTGGTTGTGCTCTCCTGGCTTGGTGGAATGAGGTGAGTAGGTGCCTGGTCTGGTTCCTTGCAAAGTAGCTCTTTTTTAGGTTGTGTTGAGGAATTTCTTTCTTTTTTAAGGTTTTATTTATTAATTTGACAGAGATAGCGGGAGCAGGAACGCCAGTAGGGGGAGTGTGAGAGGGAGAAGCAGACTCCCCGCAGAGCAGGGATCCCGATGCGGGGCTCGATCCCAGGACCCTGGGATCATGACCTGAGCCGAAGGCAGATACTTAACGACTGAGCCACCCAGGCGCCCCGATTGGGGAATTTCTTTTTCTAGGAGTTCATTTTCCCTGTCATTGGGATAGCACTTTAATTGGCCAAAGGACATCTTTCCATCCTGGAAACATTCTCGAATGTCCTGAGGTAGGAAGGTAGGATGTCCTGTGCTCGGTAGGCCAGCTAGAGATGGTGCATTGTCCAAGTGCGTCCCCACTCTGCCTCACTCCACATTCTCAGCTTTCCAGTGATTCACGTGGCCTCCAAAACCCCTGGACTGCGACCTGAGCATCTTCTCTGTGCTCACCCAGCACCCTCCTACAGCCCAGAGTATTCTAGTGTTGTCTACTGCCCAGTAATCTTGGGGTGACCTGACCCCCTTTCTGAAAAAGCAAACCACCAAATCCGGGGAGAGGTGGAGAGGTAAGGAGGGATAGAGATTCTAGAATCTCCATCACTCAGCAAACATTTATTGAACTTTTACTGTGTGCCAGGCATGGGCCCAGGCCCCAGAGATAAAAGGTAAAGAGCATGTGGTCCCTACCTAGAGAGGGAGACAAGTAAACCGATGTTATTCCAGTAAGAGTGTGTGCAGGGCACTGATGAATGTGAGCAGAGGCGTGACACCTGGCCCTGACTAGGGTATGAGGAGAATCATGGGAAATCTTCCTCAAGAAGATGTCTGTATTATTTATCCATTGCTATGCAACAAATTAGCACAGACTAAGTGGCATAAAACAACACACATTTCTCATCTCATGATTTCTACAGATCAGGAATCTGGAAATGCCTGGCCGGGCCCCCTGCCTCAGGGCCTTTCACAAGGCGGAAATCGGGAGGTCAGCCAGGAACAGGGTCCCCTTGGAAGGCTTGGCTGGGGAAGAACCTGCTTCCAAACTCACACAGTTGTTGGTGGGATTCAGTTTCTTTGGGGCTGTTGGCCAGAAGCCACCCTCGGTTCGGAGCATGTGAGCCTTTCCCACTAGGCAGTTTGCTTCAGCAAACGAGCAAGGGAGAGGGTCAGAATGCAAAAGATGGAGATCACAATCCTAGGTAGCCACATCACAGAAGGGACGCCCTATCTAATTCTATTCATTAGGAGCAAAGTCACTAGGCCAATCTGCTCTCAAGGGGAGGGGTTTATACCAGAGCAGCAGGGAGGTGGAGACCACTGGGGGCTTTTTTAGGGTCTGCCTGCCACCAGGACTCCCACACTGGGTCTCAAAGGTACAGCAGGGACCGGCTCAGTCAAGGCAGGAACAAAGGCCCAAGAAGAGCATGGAGCTCTCTTGGAAAGACCAGAGCAGGGCTGCCACGTGACGAGCACACCAAGGGAATCCACAACTACCTGCAAACAGTCCAGGTATTTACGTTGCACTGCACGCTCGCTGACCTTGTCTTCTTGACCTTGACCAATTTGTTGGCATATTATTCCTGGATGGGCAGAATGAACACTGAGACCCAGATAGTAAGAGCGTGGCCAGAGGCCAACTGCCCCATGTGGGCTCCCTTCTCCAGGGACTCTTCTGATAAGGGTGGGATTGGAGAAAGTAAAATCACAAGGCAAGCTACAGTCTGAGGAAGACACAGGAAATGGAGAAACAAGATGGCCCTTGGCTGCCAGATGGCACTTGCCAGGACTGTGGCAGCTGAAGCTACGTGGGTATATATGAGATTGCAGGGTGTGTGTGTGTGTGTGTGTGTGTGTGTGTGTGTGTGTGTGTAACACCATTCAGCAGGTTCTGCTCAATAAACCTCCAACAGGCTCCCAGCGGCCAGGACAGCAGCCCTGAGCTCTTGATGATGGTCAGAGGTCATTGAGCATCATTTCCTTGGCCTGGCGATGTCGGAATCACCACGGGTGGGGTGAGGGGGCTGACTGCATTCCACCTGACTACATACCCGCCTAATGTCTTCCAGCCTCTTTTTATTGGAAGTGTGCCAGGAGATGGCCCTGAGAGGCAGTGAGCCCCCCAACATAGTACCCACAGACACACACACAGGCACACATACATAACCACTCACACACAACTTCCCATTTGCTCTTTCCACACTCTTTACGGCGCACCTGCTATAGACCAGCCACTGGCCTGAGGATCCAGTAGTGAGCACAGTAAGGAAATGCAGGGCCCTGCCCTCCTGCACTTTCCCATCTAGGACAGTGAATCCGAGGGCTGCATCAAGCCAGCCAGGCTTCGCCCAGGCTCAGAAGCAGCTGAGCAAAGGAACAAGTGATTGGCTGCTGAGGTGGGGGGCACCTCTCACCAAACCATGCAGGTAGACCTCATGGCTGTGGATCTGGGAATCAGGAGGCACTGGGCAAAGCAAGGTGGACCCAGGTCTCCCTGCATGCTCCCAGGCATCCCTGGTCTTAGCATTACTTTTTACATTGCAAGTATTTCAGGCGAGCAGTGGGTGCTGACAGCAAAGAGGACTTGTGGGCTAGCTGAGAGGAGCCCCCAGGTAGCCAGTAGAGGCCAAGGAGAAAGAGCTGAGAGACTGTCCCCTCCCTAAACTCCTAAGTGGCCCAGATGCATGCATGCCAAAGCCTGCAACAGAATGACCAGCTAGGAACATTCGTCTATCTAATTTCAGACTGGGTGTTCACTCAGGGACCATGGCTCAACCTTGCAGAGGATGCTTTACTTCCCTGGGTCTTAGATTTACCATCTTATCTAGCAGGAAATATTCCAAGCTTTTCCTGTTTTGATAATACAAGATCACACCTGAAGATTCCTTGAGAGCCAGAGCACTGGAAAGAAACACAGAGGGTGATGGTAAACATTCCAGGATTGAAAGGTGAAGATGGTGGGGAGTGGAGCTTCCAGAGACCTTGCTGGGGGAGGGTTATGTTTTGTTCTGCTGGAGAAATAAACTATTCTGGGCTGGACCCTCAAGATGGACCACCCAGATTGTGAGAAACAGCCATTGGGCGTATGTGTTTTGGAAGTGGGGTAAGCACAGAGTCTCAAGTCTCTCTTGGCACAAATAGCCAAAAGCTCCAAACGGCGGCCCTGAGCACCGCAGTCAAGTATAATTAATAGATGCTGTCGGCATTTTAGAGTCGCTTTTTGAGCGCAGTTTGTTTACCTCTGCTGTCTGGGTAAGCATGGAGGCTCAACTCCTTTGCAATGGGGAGTTAGCCAAGGGCTCCCTGGGGCTGGCCTGGGCCAGACTCCCATGTTCTCCTCCTGGCGTGGTGTGCGACATGCTCTGTGAATTCAGACAAGTTGTGCAACTTGCCCTCTCCTTCCTGGCAGGGGAAAGGGCATTTCTGTGTGTGAAGGGCTCTGAGCCACTGGAGTGGAGCCCGTTTAGCGGTGCTGGTGAAGATAACGATAGCGCAGTGCATTCGGACGACAAAGAAATCTTGCTGGAGCATCGCCTGCTGTCTCCATCCTCACTTCTAACCGGGAAGTTTCAACACCAAGAGGCACCAGGATGTCACGAGAACTTTGTGGGTCCCGGAGTTGGGAGGCCCAAGTCTGCACTTGCAGCTGACTTCTCATGTCTCTGAATGTGAGTTTCATGGGCTGTAAGATGGACACTTATCCTGAAGAGATGTAAGTCTAGCCCAATTTAGGCCATGCTTCGTGGAAGTTAGGGTTGGTATCAGGTAAAAGCATGGGCAAGCATTGCCAGTTTAAGTTGTTCGTTACAGGCAGCTTTCTAAATGGGGCTTAGGCAGAGCAAGGTCAAGGGGAGGCTTATCACACTACTGTAGTAACAAACGCTTACTGTGCATTATCTCTGCGCCTTATCTACTTTACAGGCATTCCCTCAATTAATTCTCACCATGATCCTAGGGAGTAGGCTATTATCCTTCCTGTTTTAATGGGGTGCCAAATAACATTGCTAATGAGAGACCCAGCAGGGATTCACACTCAGGTCTGTGATTAGAGCATAAGTGTTTTTCACTGCTACCTGAATACCTCCACATGGATGACATGAGTTTCCGCCCCACAGTGGGCATTTACTAACTAGGCACTGTCTCCTCCTTGGTTCCCATCTTTCCCTTCCATTCCCACCGTGGCTCTTAGGCCTCGTTACTTCCAAACTGATTTCCCTGCTCCCAGGGTCTCCCTTCCCCAAGACCACCACCAACACCCATTCTCAAACCCAGGGCTCACTGCACCTCCCCTGCTCTCCAGGGTGGACCCAGCCATTCCACTTTAGGAAAGCTAATTTGACTTCAAAATAATAAGAGGAAAAAAAGAAAGAAAAAGAAAAGAAACAACCAGAGACACAGAGGTTTAGATATGCCAACATTTATTACCACCTTGTATATAATAGAAAAAAAATGCATGACCCCATGTGTGAAAAATAATCACATATCATATGTAATAATGATATATCACATATCTATTTGCATAGAAATAAATGTAGAGGGAAATACACCAAAATGTTAACAAAGATTATCTCTGCCAGATGGAAACATGAAAGGTGATATTTGTTTCCTTCTTCATAATGAGCTGTCCTTTCACATTTTTCTTCAACGAACACATTTTTGTAATAAAAATAAAAGGGTGTGTATGTGTTAAGAACAGAAGCCTTGTGGCACCTGGGTGGCTCAGTTGTTAAGCATCTGCCTTTGGCTCAGGTCATGATCCCAGGGTCATGAGATCGAGCCCCAAGTCAGGCTCCCTGCTCAGCGGGGGGCCTGCTTTTCCCTCTGTAGCGCAACCCCCCCCCCCCCCCGCGCTCCCTCTCTCTCTCAAATAAATAAAATCTTAAAAAAAAAAAAAAGAACAAAAGCCTTGTGACAGACTCCTGCTGCCAGTGAAAGAAGCTCAGAACCCCCGCCGGTCAATAGGCTCCGAGTTTGCCCACCTCCTCTGTGCTCAGCTCTTGGACCTCCAGGTTCTATGCAAACCTACTTGTGTTGCCTGTGCCACCCCACATTGTCCAGCCTGGCACCTGTGCACAGGTCATTTCTACCCCTGGAAGGCCTTGCCTCCCCCCCTCTCTCTGATAGAACTCTATCCTCCATCCCAAGGACCCCCTGCATCCCCTGCCCACCCGTCACAGCTCTGTCCCCACCTGACCGTCCCCTCCCTTCCCTTGCTGCCTTCTCTGTTTCGATGATCTTGGGAGACTGGACAGGCCTCTGTACCTGTGCAGCAGAAACCAGGTGCTTAACAAAGGGCCAGGTTGAGATGAATTGAATTACATTGAGGTTGGGGGCTGGTAGAAGCAGAGATGATTGAAGAGCCCCCAAAGACACCTGGCTCTCCTTCCTCCCTGCAGCTAGGGGCCTGGTGTCCCCTCTAAGGACAGCAGAAACCTCTGCTGCTGCCTGAGTCCAGGCTGCTGATGCCCCAGGGCCATTGCACCGCTGCTCCCGGTTTGGACTCTTCCATGGCCCCACTGGAGGGCAGAGCTGTGGGCAGAGCTGACTGGTGAGCTAAGAGAGTGGGAGCGGCCGTACTTCCCGTCCCTGAGGAAGGGCATAGGGTGCCCCACTGTCCCAAGTTGCCCAGGACTGAGGGGTTTCTTGGGGCACAGAGCTTTCCATGCTTAAACTTGGAGAGTCCCAGGCAAACTGGAATGATTGGTTGCCGTAGCTAGGTGTGAGGGACAGGGCCTGCTGCCACACAGGGTCATATCTACTGAGCTGAGAGCCCTGCTCTCTGCAGCATGGTATGCAGGATGGGGCAGCCCTGTACCCAGATCATGAGACAAACAGCATTTGGGGCCAACACGGGACCAGCACTCAGCCTGGAAAACTATGTGTTCCCTCAGAGTTCTCACTGTACCTTCCCACTCTGGGTCTCTCCATTCTTCCAGACTAGTCCTGCCCCAGGACACCTCCTCCCAACCCACAGGACACCTCCCCATATCCTTTCCTATAGTGAGACACACCACTGTTTCAAGGACTGGCTGCTGTCAGCTCCTCCACGCCCCAGCCCAAAGACGGGCTCCCCACTTCTCTGGGCTTAACTCCTTTCTCTCAGCTCCTGAGCATCTTTCTCCCAGTGACACTGTGGGTTCATTCCTCCATTCCTTCCTTCACTCATCAGGTGAGAATTAATCCTCTGGTGCTGGGTTAAAAGCATATGCTAGAATCCCACTGACCTGGCTGAATCCTGGCTCCACCACTTAAGAGTGGCTGTGTGATTCTGAACAAATCACTTCACCTCTCTGGGCCTCAGTATCTTAATGGAAAACATGGGAGTTCTAAGAATTAACAGCGACCTCACAGCGTTGCTGGAGCATTACATGATTCAATAATTGAACAGTTCTTGGATCAGTGCTTGGCACAAAGTAAGCTCGATCTACCCTTTGCCATTAAGAACCTGCTGTGTACCAGACACTTTGAGGGAGCAGGAATATGCAGATGACAGGTGCTGACGGTCTAGTCGACAGGCAGACAAGGAAGCCAACTGGCACGCAGGGTGACTAATGGAAGAGCTATGGCCACACAGAGGAGAGAGTGGTTACTCAGCCTGGACTTGAGGCAGAGCTGGGGAGGCTCCTCTGAGGTGGTGAGCCAACAATGCAAAAATGTGCCGAAGGAGGGGGGTGCAAAGGCCCAGGAGTGCGGGGCGGGCTTTGCCGGCCTGGAATGGGGGTGGCGGCATGCAGGGGCCCCATGTGTGCAGACTGTGCGGGCAGGCACGAGAAAGAGCCCTGATTGAGAAGAGGGCATGTTCAAGGAGCCTGGACTTCCTCCATGGCAGTGGGGAAGCCTCTGGAGGTTTTAAGCAGGAGAATGGATTACATTCTGGACAGAACACGCTGGAGGACCATGGCCCGCAGACTAGAGCAGAGACTGGAGGAGGCCAAGCCAGGGCTCACCGAGCCGCTGAGCAGCAGCGTGGCGCACAGCAAAACACAGTCTAACCAGGGCCCTTGGGCCCCTGGTCCTCGTAGGATACCTGCCCACAGCACCTATGCATCCCCAACTACTGGGAAGGGCCAGATTTCAGAGTTGCACGCCCTAAGGCCCTATAGATCTACCCCCACTCCCTCCTGCAGCACCACCTGCCTGTGGATTCCAATTCTGGCTCCTCGCGCTGGCCTTCCTTGTCACCCTCGCAACAGGCTCACTCTTGCCAAAGCCTCAGCCCCAGCCTCAGCTCACCCTGACCTGAGCAAGCCCATCCCCTTCTCCCCTGTCTCCCTACCCCTAGCCTCAGAGGCCTCCCAGTTGCTGGGCCGGGACTTGCCCTTTCTCATTTTCCCATCCATGACTCACGCAGCAGGCGGGGGTGAGGCCAGGGGGAGAGAAGGCAGCAGGCCCTCCCTGGCCTTATGGCGTCCTCAGGCCCAACTGAGCGGTTTTTCCATTTCATGTGTGTCTGCTGGAACTGTCAGGGCCTGTTCGTGCCCCCGAAGAGGCCTTGACCCTACTCTGCGGTCCAGCCAAGCATTCCTAGGGTGAAGGCCTATGCTCCATTTTTAGAATTCGGAGTTGCTGGAGCAGCGAAGACACCCCTGAATTCATGAAGCAGGGTGTCTCCCTCCACAGCAGCAGAGAGACAACACTCCCCAGAGGTCACAGATCCTTAAAAAAAAAACTAAATTCAGCATGTGAGCCCCCAGTCTCTGTGCTGCGAGTTCCTGGAGCCTTCAGGAAGCTACGGGACTTTTACAAATGGGAGGCAGTGTTCTTTCCCATGGCAACAACCACCCTATCTCTATTAATGTATATTGAGGGCCTACTACATTCCAGGGTCTGTGTGAAGGGTTCTAATCGCAGCACATCCTTCAGAGGGGCTGGGACTCTCCTAGCAAGGGGGAGAAACCGAAGCTGGGTTTGGGCAGGAACCAAAGCATAGTTGGAACTGACAGGGCTGGGTTCCAGAAAAGCAGGGAGTGCCAGAACCCGGAGTCGGCCTCCTCCTCCACCTCGTGTGCCCCCTACCCTTGACAGCCCAGGCTGGCTGCACCCCCGTTGCCCTTTGCCAAGCTCCCAGAATGATCCTGGAAACTCCCCTGAGGCCAACCCAGTGCTGGGCGCAGGGGGCAGAGCCCAGCTCTACAGGCACCAGCTGGCATTTTATCTCCACCCCAGACCCTGGGCTCCTCGGGGCAGGGGCCAGATTGTTCCTCAACCCGGGATCGCCAGTGCCAAGCACAGGGCCTGGCCTATAAGAGGCATTTAGTACAAGTTTGGGTTGCCTTGCATCCCACTCCCATCTGCTCCCACTCTCCCACTTTGGAGGGCCTGGATACCTCTTTTCTTCCTTCATGTCTGAGTCCCCACCATTGGTCACCCTTCGGGCTCAATTGGAAGAGCAAGGATTCTATTTTAGAGGTCGTCTTATTGGATAGAGAAGCTAACCCCTTCCCATTCTCCTGGCTCCATCAAGGAAGGGGTGGCAGACAACCTTCTTCTCACCATCCCCCCCCCCCCCCCCCCCCAACAACCCCCTATAAGCCTGGGCATTTTCCCCAGCCCATGGCAGACATCACCAATCGATCACAGCACGTTGGGGAGCCCAGATCTTTCTCAGCACTGCTCAGGGTTGGCATGGAAGATGATGCTTCTTTGCCACTCTGGGATCAAGCTATTCATGAGACGGGTATAAAGCCTAATGAGGTAATAACTGAGATATTTGTAAAAAAAAAAAAATTCCTTGGTAATTTTAAGTTCTTTTTCAATTGTGAGATGTCATTCATGTAGCAGATGAGAAAGATGATCCCGAGGACTCTGAGGTACTGGGACATAGGGCAAGGAGGTTTTGGTTCGACAACAGGAGAAATTTGATGGGGGAACAAAGCAGGTTGGAAGCACAGAGGTTATGAAAGAGACTTCCAGTTGTTGAAGGGGGCCACGCAGCCTCCGTGTTCCTTCTGGAGACTCTGGAGTAGGGCACTGCTTTGCCACAGGGAAGGCCACACGCGGTGGACCACGGAGGAAGGGAGGGCAGCCTAAACTGCTGGCCACAACATGGAAAGATCTCGAGGGTTACCCGATTAATAGTTTCTGTATAACTCAGGCAGCTAGCTCTCTGTAACTCTCAGGTTCTCATGCGCTGAAATTATTCCTCCTAAACCACCCCACGAGGAGTACTTATGCACAAACGTACAAATGTATAAAGCCTGAGTATATAAACGACAGGGAGACAAGCCCTGTCCAGAACGCTGAGCCAGCTCCCAGGATGGCAGGGGTGGCACGACCTTCTGGAGAAGATCGACAGAGGCCGACCTGGCCCCTATGACATCCCTTAGTCCTGACGGTCCCTCCTTCCTAGGACCACCGAGGTCATGCCTCCTGAGTTTGCCATGTCTCCCCCTCCCTAGGCTGGAGATTTCTGAATGGGCTGTGGAATGGGAAAGCGGGGGTGGGAGAGGGAACTTCCAAGCACTGGGGTCTTTGTGGGCAAAGAATTCCACTCGGCAAACAGTGTGGTCACTGCCCTTTGTAGGGCATCTTCATTTTGGGATAGGCATGAAATGGTAATGGTCAAACCCCCACCCCACCCCCACCACCTCCAGGCCTAGCACCACAGTGGGGGGAAGATGGGCAGGAGGTGGGGGAAGAAGTGTGCAAAGAGAAGGCCTGGATGGGTGGGGGTCCCAGAAGGACCTAAGCAGCAGGAGACCCCCACGCGTGGGCCTCGGGGCCGGTCAGCTCCCTCCCACCAAGGTGAGTCCAGAGGTGATGCCAGGGTGGTTCCCCCTCTGGGTACCAGGCTGGCCTTCTGAGTCCTGAGGCGCTGGCTGGGCACCCCACGGGGAAATGTCCTCCTCCAGGCATGACACCAAGCTGGGGACTACCAGCAGTCTGCAGGACGGATGACAGGGCCGCTGGGCAGAGGATGCTTTGATGCCCGCGCTCCATCGTGAGATACAAGTCAGGCCTGTGGCTACAAAGCCCTGAGGTGGGAATGTCCTGAGAGTCTCAGAGTGTCCAGGGGCTGAATCTTCATCCTCAGCCCCACGTGGCCTTCTGCCCTCCTCCCTGGGCCCTGTCCATTCCTTCAGCTCCAACGCCTCCTCCACATGACCACGGCTTCTGCCTTGACGCAGGGAGCAGAGTCATGCCCCATGAGCCAAAAGGGGCAGGAGAGCTGGCAAGAAAGAACAGCAGTGAGGGCAGGGGCAGACCCCGGGAGAGTAAGTATCCACCACGAGCTGTTTCACACCAGGGTTTCCCAACCTTCTCCACAGCAGGGGAAAGCAGAAAATAGTATGTGTGCCACACACCGTGATCCACACAGGAACCTGCTTCCTCCTAGCCCCCCTGAGGCCCGAGGGACCAATAGGGGTCAGTTCTCAATACAGCACGCCTGCCTTCAGCCCAAGCTCTCAGCTAACCCTCACTACAGTCAACAGGAGGGCCAAAGGGGTAGATGGCACCAGAGGGGGCTCCCAGGCGCCCTGGGACTCTATCTGTTAAGGTGGGGAAGCTGGAGGGCTGGAGGCTGAGGTAATGTGGGGAGGCAGTAGTGAGGGTCAGGGGGGTATGGGTGTCCACCAGAGAAATGAAAACCTGAGTGGTATAAAGGCGTCCCCGGTCCTGCTCCTGGTCCCCACAGGGAGGGAGGGGCATCTGGGCAAGAGAGCACAGGGCTGGGAGCCAGAGCTTCTGGGTTCTATTCGTGGTCCCTCCCCTGGGCCTTCCTGACCACGAATCCACCCCTCACCCCCTGCCCTACTACTCGAGGAGGATTAAGACCTCACAAATAACAAATCCTGGCCCCATCCTGCACCTGCCCCCCTGCCCCAGGTGCCCGGTCCCTTCTCCAGCCTCTTCTCCTCTGGCCCAGCTGGGCACTGGCTGGCACTCAAGGGCAGGTGGGCAGGCCTACACCCCCTTGGCATCAGTGGCCCACTCTCCAACACCCCAGGTCTGCCAGCAGCTCGGCCCTAGGACCCAATACCCACTGTCAAGAATGGGTAGTGGAGTCCTGGCCCAGCCGAGTCAGACCCCCCCCCCTGAGGCCCCACCTGGGGAGCTGGGTTCTGTGCCCAAGTCCTAATGACTCTGCTAACTGAAGGAGGCTATCTTTCTGCCCCAATTCCATGCTCAAACTCTTCTATGTAGACCGTTGACCCTAGCACAAGGAGGGGCAAACTTCAGTTCATCCCACCCCTGCCTCTCCCCAGCTCCCTGAAAGCCATGGTGGGGAAAGCCTCAAGGGAATATTCAGGCCAGCCTCCCTCCACCCGAGCCAGGGCAGAAGCAACCTGTCGGGAGGCCCATCCCTCCCATCTCCCTCTCTGCCACCTGGTCACATGGGGCCCTCCTGCCTGGGGCCCGAGGGGAATGTCCAGCTCTTGGCCCCCCTTGCTCAGACTCCTAAGCTCCTACTCTTTGTTGGCCCTAGCGTGGTTCAGCTTTGAAGTGGCATGCTGGTGGGAATCCCTCATTTTCTCCGTAGGGGAAAGAGAAGGGAGAGAGGAGAGAAAGAGGGTTCAGTCCGCAAGGGGCTTACCTGACTTGACATCTGGGACCCACGTGGTGGGGAGGGTGCGCAGCGTGAGGGTAAGATGGTAAGCCGGGGGCGGGGGCGGTTTAGGACACAAGGGTCCCAGCCCCGAGGCTCTGCCTGGCCCGCACTGTCTGGATGGCCTGCTGGTTCTTGAACTTGACCAGGCCCAGGGTGATCTGGGCGTTCCAGCCAGGATCCTCGAGGGGGCAGCGGAAGTCGATCTCGCCGCCGCCCTCGGTCACCAGCGTGAAGTAGATGTGGCGCCCGGTGCTCTCCACGCATTCCACGGCCTTGATGCGGGCGAAGCTGAGCTCCTTGGGCCGGCCGCCCGTGCCCTTGGCCTCGAAGAGCTGCAGCCCGCGCTCGGTGAGCACACAGCGCTTCCGCTTCCACAGCTGCAGCAGCCCGCCGCTGCGCTTCTCCAGCACGCCCTCCTTGAGCACCGTCGCCGCCGCCGTCATGGGCGCCCCGAGGTCCCGGGCAGGCTGTAGGCTGCGGTGGGCGCGGCGCCCTTCCCCGCTCGGCCGCGCCGGATTCCGGCGCCCGGGGCCGGCTGGCCGCGCGCCCTGCCACCTGCGCCCCGACTGCCCCGTGCGCCAGCCGCGCAGTCCTCCGGCCACCGCCGCCCGCTCGGCGCCCGCAGCCCCCGCTCCCGCCCTCCGCCGCTCCTCCTCGCCGCTCGGGGCCGCCACTGCCCGGTGCCCCCCGCGGCTTTTCGGCCCGAGAGCCCGGCTGAGCACTGGCTCCGCGCTCGCCCGCTGGCTCCGCTGGGCTCTGCTTGCGCGCTGGGCGGCAGCTCGAGGGATGTGCCCTTACATGTTCCGCGGCTCGCCTCCTGCGCCGCCCGCCGCGCATTCCTGCCCCGGCCGGCCCTCCCCTCCGCGCCGCGCACCCGCCGGGGCAGGGCTCCGGGGGGCGGGGCCGCGGCGGGGGCTCGGTCACGCACTGGAGGCGCTGGGAGCCGGGCGGGGACGGCTGGTACCGACAGGGGGGCTGCTTACCCAACAGCCCAAGCCTCGTGGCCTGCCGTCTGCCGCTCCTTGGAACCACAGCTCCTCCAGGCCTTGTACACAGGGGACGATCGTGGGGGAGGCGGGAGACAGGGAGCGTCTCCTAGATGAGAGGATCGCTGCTTGTAAGAGGGGGTGGGCTTGCTCTGTGGTCGCGCGGTGCACCGGCTGGGACTTGCAGAGTGGGCTCCAGACATCTGCTGGCTGCTTCCCGGGCCGGGGGTGTCCTGCCCCCGCAGCCCGTGCCCCCTCTCCCAGCTTGGCCAGCTCCCCCTTGGCATTGTGCAAATCAGAAAAACGAGGACGATCCTGGGGTGGGGCGTGGGGGTAGGAATCAAGCCTGTGTTGGGTTTCTTCCCCTTCTCGGCAGGGAAAAAGAGAGGCTGCCCAGCTGTCTCTGCTGGGGCGACCCCCCGCCCTACTCCCTACCCGAATCCCCAGTTCGGGGAGCCGCGTAGAGAAAAGACAAGGCGAGGGGCGACTGGGTGGCTCAGTCCGTGAGGCGTCTGCCTTCGGCTCAGGTCATGATCTTGGGCTCCCTGCTCAGCGGGGTACCTGCTTCTCCTTCTCCCACTGCCATTCCCCCTCCCCCACCCCACTTGTGTTCTCTGGCTTTCTGGATCTCCCTGTCAAATAAAATCTTAAAAAAAAAAAAAAAGGCCAAGGCGAACTGAGCAGAGGAACTTGAGGTCACTCAACCTCCCTGTGGAGGCACAGGGGGAACCCCATTGTGGTCTGGAGAGGTCACTTCCTGCAGTCTTCTTCGTAGCACACGCTTGGAGGGACGGGTTGCTCAGCCCACGTGGACCGGCCATGATTGGAGTTAGCTGCAGGAGCACAGCCCCAACCCTGTTTGTGGCACCCCCTCTGGCAGATTCTATCAACCTCCCTCCGTGCCACCTAAGACAACGTACTTCCCCGGATGGGAGCTGAAGGGGGATGGGGAGGGAGAAGGCTTCCCTCCCTTTTTTGGCCTAAAGGGCTTTGTGTTAAGATGAAAGCTCTGCAGTGTTGGGTTCAAACCTCAACCCTTCCTCCAGGAGGGCGGTGTCCCCGCCCACCCTGGGCTGCTGCATTATCCTTCCATTTCCGCATCTGTCCATTCTCCGTTCACGGAGCTCTGATGAATACGTTAGATAACATTTGTGAAAGGCCCAGGTCAGGGCCTGGCAACTCTCAGAGTCTCAATAAATGTCGTTCCTCCCCTCCTCCCACTTGCATGGCCTTCAGAAGAGGAGGGGGACCCTAAAATTAGGCCAGGCACAGGAAGGAGACTCTTCTAGGTCCTGTTCCTGCCCCATCTTGGTCAGCTCCTCCAGGTCCCCCAGCTCCCTCAGGGCCTCTTCACGGCCATGTTAATAATGGAGTATTATGGGAATAATAATAGGTAGTAATGATAGTAATAAGCCCTCTTTGTCCCCACACCCTGTTTCCATCCTCCTGCCCGTTGATGTAGAGCCTGACGGGCACAAGGAGGGTCCAGGGGAGAGAGGAGAGGGGCCCCAAGTCAGGAAGTGGGGTAAGGCAGCTGTCAAGTTTCCCACCACGGCTCTTCAGCTTGTGTGCTGTAGGAGCACCCCGCCCCCCCCCCCCCCCCCGCAACACACAGGAGGCGAACTGCCTAACCCATAGAATACCCCTCCAGGAGAGGAAATGGCCAGCACCATGAAGGAAGAGAAGCAGCCATGATCGGTGTCTCCTGAGGCCCAGAGGACAGCATTTGAGAAAGCTCAAGGTACCCACGGCCCTGTCTTGGGGACCCCCAACGTCTCAGCCTACCTTCCAGCCATGCCCTCCTATAGCTTCTCTCTCTCCCCCCTCCCACCCCACCTCCTCCATAGGAATCTCCTGAGTGCCTAGTCCTGCCATGATCCAAAGCTCTATCCTTGAGGAGACAGGGCGCTAGACCAGGCTGCTAACTCTGCCCCTAACTCTCTTCTATCTCTATCACTTCAACCTCTCCCCACACTGAGTCTGGGACTCACTGACTCTCTCCCCAGTTCCAGGTTAATTCACAAAAGCTCAGGCATTTAGAGGTTACAGAGCCCTCTCTGTTTCTATTCTCACAACAGATTGGTATTGTTATTATTATTGTGCTCATTTTCCTGATGAGAAAAGTGAGCTCGGAAAGGTCAAGCAACCTAGATGAGGTCATACAGCTCTGTAAATGACAAAGCTGGGAAGAGACTGTGTGGTAGCTAAGAAGGCCCAGGATCTTGTATTGATACCCAGGGTTCTTTTTGTTTTCTAAGATTTTATTTACTATTGGGTGCCTGGGGGGCCCCCCAGTCGTTAAGCGTCTGCCTTCGGCTCAGGTCATGATCCCAGGGTCCCGGGTTCGAGCCCTGCATTGGGCTCCTTGCTCACTGGGGAGTCTGCTTCTCCCTCTGCCTCTCCCCCTGCTTGTGTTCCCTCTCTCGCTGTCTCTCTCTCTGTCAAATAAATAAATAAATCTTTAAATAAATAAATAAATAAATAAGATTTTTTAAAAATATATTTTATTTATTTATAAATAAAAAAGGAGGGATAGAGGGAGCATGAGCAGTGCGGGGGGGGGGGATGGGCACCAAGCTGAGGTGAGCAGGGAGCCTGAGGCGGGGCTCGATCCCAGGACCCTGGGATCCTGACCCGAGCCGAAGGCAGGCGCCTAACGCCTAACGCCTGAGCCACCCAGGCGCCCCTCACAGGGTTCTTTTTACACAAGATCCAGCCACCCACACTTTCCTCTTCAGCTTACTGGGTAGAGTGGTACCAAGTTTTTGGACACAGGAGGAAGGGCAAAAAAGACAGGAACATTGGATAGCAAGATGGAGTGCATAAAGAGGAGGCCATAGGAGGAAATTCAGCAGGGTGTACTCTATTTGCTGGAAGGGTCTTTACCAACTAAACAACCAGTTCCCAACACGACCTCTCCCGAGTGTCCTGCGTAGGCCCTACTGGGAGTCCTATCCTCCAGTCTCTTGACCTCCTGGAATAAGGGGAGGTGACTCACTCTAAATTTTTCCCCAGAATTGACATCCTGCCTGGTAGCCCCATCTGGGAGAGGCTTGGGCCCAAGTAATCCAACTCGGTCCAGCAGAAGGATCAATAAGCATCGTAGAGCCAGGGGAGCAGGGTCGGGGCCAGTGGCGGCTGGTGGGAGGCTGATGACCTGCCTGCGCCCCTTTGATATAGAGTCTTTTGCTCCCTTCCTGCCAGGGTATCCCTGGGATACTGCCCCTGGAAATGGGAGCCCCAACTTAGCCTTCCTGGGGCACTCAGCTGGGGGCAGTGCTGGGCCCTGGAGATACTTAATTCTTACGGACTTGTTGACTACATGGGACTGCCGGACAGAATGTCCCTGGTTGCAGCCCAAAGCTTGCTCCACCCTCTGCCCAGCCCAAAGGAAAGCTGATCTGCACTGTCAGTCAATCTGAGTCCAGCTGGAACGGGCCAGACTACAAAATGGCCCCAGGGAAGAGTGTGCTAGAAATGTTCTCGGTAGGTCTGAGCCTTCCCTAGTGGGACGGAGGGAGCCCTGGATCCACTTGGTGGATACCAGGACAGCACGGAACGGAAGATGGGAACGAGGAGGGATAGAGGCCAGATTGCGACCCAGAGGGGCGTGAAAAGTAACCCAGCTTCTGTTTTCTACAGTATTTACTTAATCTTCTAGATTTGGCTTAGTGGTCATTCATTGTTAGACTCAATCTATAGAAAAAGCATCAAAGATCATTTTATTTACAAAATAGAATGTCTATTAACACTATAAAATTTGTACAATGGAGGTAGGATTGTGTCACTCCTTTTCCTGCAATCCACCAGAACCTTCTCATCTCTGTCTGAGTAAAGCCAAAGTCAGCGAGGCAGCCTCTGAGACCTGCCCGCTACTTTCTGACCTCAGCGCCCATGCTCTCTGCCCTCCCTCCCCTGGCTCCAGCCACACTCCTTGCCACCCCTCCACAAGACCTTCCTCAGGGCCTTTGCTTATGCTGTTCTCTGCCTGGACCATTCTCCCCCAGATCCTCACATGGTACATTTCCTCACCTCCCTCAGCTCTTTGTTCAGATATCATCTGTGATGTCGTCCCAGACCGCCCTGTTTAACACTGCAACCCCCCCCACACGAACACATAGACACACACACTCAGTCATGTTCATACACACGACATCCCCTCTCCTGCTTGATTTCTCTCTATAGCACATGCCATCATCTAAAATTCTTACTATTGGGCGCCTGGGTGGCTCAGATGGTTAAGCGTCTGCCTTCGGCTCAGGTCATGATCCCGGGGTCCCTGGATCGAGTCCCTCATCGGGCTCCCTGCTCCTTGGGAGTCTGCTTCTCCCTCTGCTTCTCTCTCTCTCTCTCTCTCTCTCTCTGTCATGAATAAATAAAAAAAAATCTAAAAAAAAAAATAAAATTCTTACTATTTTTCTCATTTATTATTTATCTCCTCTACTAGAATGTAAGCTCTGTGGCAGCAGGGAATTTTATCCTGTTTTCTTCACCCTTGTGGCTCCAGCGCTGAGAATGTTGCCTGGTGCACAGTAGGGCCTTGGTCAATAATTGTTGAATGAGGGAACAGAATGGTAATGGAACTGATGAACAGTGGGAAATGGAAAAAGGAGAATGTAGTAGTTTCCCCTTCATCGTAAGTGTACCACACTAAGGCAAGATGTTAATAACGGGGGAAATTTATGGGGTGGGGAGAGATACATGGGAACTGATCGATTTTTCTGGAAATGCAAACCTGGTCTAAAAATCAAGTCTGTGGGCGCCTGGGTGGCTCAGTTGGCTAAGCGTCTGCCTTCAGCTCAGGTCATGATCCCGGGGCTCTGGGATCCAGCCCTGTATCAGACTCCCTGCTCCCTGCTCAGTGGGGAGTCTGCTCTTTCCTTATCCCTCTATGCCTCCCTCAGCTTGTGCTCTCTCTCGCTCACTCTCTCTCTCAAATAAATAAATAAAAATTTTTAAATAAATAAATAAAGTCGGTTACTTCAAAAAAAAATAGTTAACAGTAGCTCCTCTGGGGAAGGATGAGGAGAGAAGATCAAGACTTTTACTTCTTCATTGTTCATCATTCTGTACTGCTTGATTTTTATTTATTTATTATTTTCTTACCATCTGCATGTTTTGCTTCTCTTAAAAATCCAGTTAAATGCACAATACATAAATGTTCATACATGGTGGAGCAGTTAACAATAACGAAACAGACCTATAGATCTTTTTTTTTTTCAAGATTTTATTTATGTATTTGACAGAGAGAGACACAGCGAGAGAGGGAACACAAGCAGGGGGAGTGGGAGAGGGAGAAGCAGGTTTCCCGCCGAGCAGGGAGCCCGAAGCGGGGCTCGATCCCAGGACCCTGGGATCATGACCTGAGCCGAAGGCAGACGCCTAACGACTGAGCCACCCAGGCGCCCTGGGACCTATAGATCTTAATAGAGAGAGATATCTAAAATGCATTGTTTTGTAGGGCAGACATTTCGGTACAATGAGTGTCATAAGATGTAGAATTTGATCCCAAATGAGCAAAAGTTTGTGCCTATCTGTTGTACAGGTTATATCTGGAAGGATTCCCACCAATATGTTACCTGTGGAACCTCCAAGATGTGGATCGACAGCATGAACATGCTTGTTACTGTATAAGCATGTTTCTACAGGAGTTCCCCGTTTTATAGTACTTCGCAGATATTGTGCTTTTTACAAATGGAAGGTTTGTGGCAGCCCTGCATCGAGCAGATCTGTCCAACAGCCTTCCTTCACTCTGTGTCTCTATGTCACATTTTGGTAATTCTCACGTTTCAAGCTTTTTCATTATTATTATATTTGTTATGCTGATCTGCGATCAGGGATTACAACTCAAGTGAAAACTCAGGCCATGGGTAGTATTTTTTAGCAATGAAGTATTTTTTAATTAAGGTATATGTACAGGGTCTTTTTAGACATAGTGTTATTGCACACTTACTAGACTACAGTGTAGTGTAAACATAACTTTTATATGCACTGGGAAACCAAAAAATTCATTTGACTTGCTTTATTGCAATATTTGCTTTATTGCAGTGGTCTGGAACCGAGCCCACATTATCTCCAAGGTATGCTTATATATGGTTTGCATGTCACATGCATGTATTACACCTATTTTTAAAAATAAACACATATGTGTGACGTATGTTTTTAAAAATTAAACAAAAACCTGGGGCCAGCTTGAAAGCAAGGGCCAGTTTGGAGACTTAAACGGCAGTCCACTGGCCACAAGATTTCCCCAGGGTGGGCAGTGCAGAACCTTCTGGAGGGCAGTGTACAAACCCCACAGCAGAGCAGTCCCTGGGGCTGAGTGGGCAGCCTCTCCTATATCTGCGGTTCCCTCACCCATTCCCCTCCCTGGAAAACACAGAAACAGGCAACTTTCCCCATAGGCCCATGGGCACCTGTCCCAGGGTCCCCCAGCAACCGGAAAATGGGAAGGCTCATCTAGGCTGCCTGAGTTTGACCCCAGTAAGGAAGAGGTGGTGTGGTGTAGAGCAGTGCTTCTCAGGTTCTAATGGGCAAACAGATCACCTGGGGATCTTGTAAATGCAAATTCTGATGCAGTAGGTCTGGAACAGAATCTGAGATTGTGCATTTCTAGAAGCTTCCGTGTCACATTGATGCCGCTAGTCCCTGGAACATACTTGAATATCAAGGGTCTAGAGCAGTGGTTCTCCAAAAGTGTAGAGCATCACCTGGGAACTTGTTAGAAATGCAAGTTCTCGGGTCCATTCCAGACCTACCAGAAATTCTGGGTTTGGGACCCAGCAATCTGTGTTTTAATGAGCCTTCCCCATGATTCTGATGCATCTGAAAGTGTGGGAATGCTGTGTGTCGAGGAAGGAGCACTCAGCCAGGAGACAAGTCACCTGTGTTATAGCCCCAGCTCCGGGACACCTTGAACAGGTCACTTGTCTCTCATCTTGTACATCCTGTCTAGCTTGTATTATATTTGCAAGAAAGCCTGGCTAGGGGGAGCCTGGGTGGCTCAGTCGTTAAGCATCTGCCTCCAGCTCAGGTCATGATCCTGGGGTCCTGGGATCAAGCCCATCGGGCTCCCTGCTCAGCGGGGAGTCTACTTCTCCTTCTCCCTCTGCCTGCCGCTCTCCCCCCGCCCCCGCCCGCCGACTTGTGCTCTCTCTCTCTGTCATATAAATAAATAAATTAATTAAAAAAAGAAAGAAAGAAAGAAAGCCGAGCTAGTGTGGGCGGGGGCAGAGGGGTGGTGTTGGGAGCGCGGTAAGGAACTCTATCTGTTGTCTTCTCTTTAGGTAAGACCAGAGCATTGCTACTTACTCCTCAACCTCCACAGTCCCAGATTCATGGGGTCAGGTAGCTCCTGCTCACTTAGATGAGAGAGGAAAATGGGTTTGCCCACAGCCTTGCTCCTCCTCCCCTCCTCCCTTCTGGCTTTGGCACACGCCCTCCAGTCTACAGGTCCCTCCCTGCCCTCCTCTCCCTCAGAGACCCCCCCCACCCCCGCTGATCTGTCCCTCAGACTTCTCCTGACCTGCCCGCACCCCTTTGATGTAGAGTCCTTTGTTCTAGAGCTTTGGGGTTTCCTCAGACCTCTGTTTCTCTAAAGGGAAACAGAAGAAAAAAACTGATCAAGGCTTCAAGCCTAACGATTTGGGTTTTATGAGTACCATTGCAACAGACCTCAGTGGGCCGCAACCCTGCAGCCAACCCGCCCAGGCTTGCTTCTGGGCCTGGCTCTCTCGATGGAAATCCCCTCCCACGCTCAGCCCTTTAACCACTTTCTAGCCCAATAACTTTCCTGATTCACCAGGGATCCCTTTCGTCTTGAGAGCACCCACTGCCCCCTCTCTGATGGGGCTGAGTTTGGGCTTGAAGGCATTTGATCCCAGCTTGGGTCTGGCAGAGACTGGACTTGTGGGCCTGGGGATCAGGTTGGGGCCTGCTGAATTTTCCCTTTTCCCACGTCGTTCTGCCATCTGGTTGCCCATGTTGGAGGAGCAAAGGGGCTGCCCTGGCATGACCCTCGTCCTCGGGAACAATGGGCCGAAAGGCAAGGACAGCAGAAAAAGACTGGCTGATGCCCAGGGATCTAGTGGCTTTAACCAACCCACCAGTAATAGCTGAGCAAACCTGCATGCATCGATTGCTTTCTATTCCATAACTGTTCTTTTATGGAACGAATCATGCATTTTAAGTGCAATTAATACTTGACTGCATTTTTGTTGCAAAAAAATTCAAAACACAGAAAGTATCTTTTCATTCCCCCTTCCAGTGCCTCCCCCCAGCCCCCATAGACCACAGTCCCCCAGTAAGGGTTGTGCCAGACATTTGTCTTTACTTCACACACATTTGCACCCAAAATATTTTAAAGCAGTGTTCTCATCGGTTATGGGAGGGGTTGGCTGGACAATTCATAGGTCCCCTTCCAGCTCTGACATTTTCTGCATTTGTGGGTGGCTCTTCCCTCTCCTAAAGAGCAACCATTCATGGGATCTTGTTATAATTATGCCGCGGGTGTCGGGGGGGTGGGGGAATGCATAGGAAAAGAAAGGATGGACGGAAGGATAACAGTGGCAACAATAGTTCCATCTGGGACAGGGGATTATAGATAATTTTTTTTTCCTGCTTGCCCTTGATTTTCAAATGTTTCATAGTGAGTGGTTGTGAATTTTCATGAGTATCACTTTCATAATTGAGAAGTTCCTATATAGTGCCATTGTCAAGATCAGGCAGGAAGGCAATGAGTTGTCCCGCCTGGGACTGGGGTCAAGAAGAAATTAACCAATGGCTCAAGGCAGAAGTGTGGAGGGAAGCTCACAGTATATTCTTGAATGTAATCTACAGGGAGAGTCATGGAAAGGAACATCAGAGTAAGTCCTATCAGGTGTAAATTAAGTGTTCTACAAGCCACACCCTGGGCTAGGCACTAGGGACACAGTGGTGAATCGGCAGCTCATAGTTCTCTTCTTCCTGGGGACTGGCAAAACAAGGGGAGGTGGAACTCACATCCTTAGGGAACCCCCTTCCTACCTTTGGCAAGAGGATGTTCCCTCCTATTGAAGAGGATCTCGGAGGTAAGCATCAGTTCGGTGACAGGACCAAATCCCGACTTTGTAGATCGTGTAGAAACACGATCCCCCAGTACTGGACACAGCCTACCTAAGGTGTTATCCCCACATCAAAGCTGATGTCAGTATGTGTATTAGTCAGGATGGGCTAGGTTATGCTACACTAACAAATCCCGCGCCCCCTCCCCCCCAAATCCCAAAGGCTTAACACAGCAGAGCTTATCCATTCATACCGTGTGTCCTACCAAAGCTGGCCGGGGAAGTTCTCCTCGCTGTGGTACTAACAGGTCCAGATTGATAGAAGCTCTATGTTGATACAAATATATCATCTGCAGATGGGTTCAATGATAGCACCTACCTCTCGGGGTTACTGTGAAGATTAAAAGAATGAACACATTTAAGGTCTTCCAATAAGCTACGGCACACAGTAAATACAAGACATGGGAAAATGATACTTTCTGTCACAGGGAAAAGGGATATGATAACATGCACAGTGGGTCATAAAGCGTTCTGCCCACAAGGGATACAAATTATTCCTCATCTTAATTTAGAGGCCAGAGCAAGCCACATGGCCACATCTAACCTCAAGAGGGGAGAAATGTAACCCTCCCATGTGCCCAGAGGATGGGCAGTATCTGGGAAGAGCAATGTGGCCACCATGGGACCAGTTAGTGTCCCCAGGAGACAGGGCCATGAGGCAGGGTGTCCAGGGACGTCCCTTCACTCCTTGATTAGAGAGAATCAACCCCCTTAGCCCAGGACCAAGCCCTTGAACCCTCTGGAAGAGTCAAGTTGAGGTCAACAGAGTGGAAATGTAAAAGGCTCGGGGCAGATGCTTCAGAAAAGGCACCAAGGGCTTGTCTGGGCATGAAAAATGTCCACTAAGGGCTTTATTTACCATAATCTCCTTCCTGAATTTTCATGGCCTTTCAGGCGAGTCTTCCTAGGCCCATAAACTCAGAACATCAGAGTTGGGTGGGTCCCCTAGAACCTGGCTGCTCAAGTGTGGTCCCAGGATCAGCAGCATCAGCACCACCTTCCCCTGGGAGCTTGTGAGAGATGCTGGATCTCAGGCCCCACCCCAAACTACTGAATTATAATCTGCATTTTAATAAGATCCCCAGGAGATTCCTATGCACATTAAAGCCTGAGAAGTACTTCTCTAGAATTAATTTAGGCCAACATTTTCATTTCACGGAATGAGAGGTTGACACCCAGAGGGGAGGAGGCTTGGCTCAAAGTGACACAGCTGGTTCCAATGCTGGCCCCACCACTTGCCAATGACTTTGTGTAAGTCACTTAAAAATTCACTGAATCTCAATATCTTCTTCTATGATAAAGGGATTCTATAACCACTTCACAGTGCTGATGTAGGGATCAAATAAGACAACAGCTAGACCCGTGCCGGCACATAGCACACAGTACGTGCTCAGTAAATGCGAGCTACTGCTATGGTCCTAACTCACAGTTCTAACACCACATCACATACCTCCTGGCACATGCAGTGTCTTCTAAAGGAAGAAGGAGCAGGGAGTGGGGCAGGGACCCAGCTGCCTGTGTTTATACCCTGCTTTGCCATTTGACCTTGAGCCCAGGTCCTAAATTGTTCTTTGGTTCTTGGCTTCAGTTAGGTCATTCGTAAATGGATATAATGAAGGCCCCTACTCACAGGGTTATTTTAAGGATTAAATGAAGTAATACATTTAAATTCTCCAGATGGGCCATGGTACATAGTAAATGCACAAGATGGATGAGTGATCCCTCCAAAATGTCCAAAAGAGGAAGTCTAGATTGGATGGAGCCAGGCCCCAGGGACCATAAGGGTCTTTCTCAGAGAGAGCTGCTTCTGCTTTGGCCCCTTGACCTATTGCAAGTCCCCGGTCTGCTTCTCCTGCCCCTGGACAGCCCCCAACCCCTGGTGCCTCCCTCAGGAATGACAGAAAGGCCAGCGAACTTTTGTCCTGGAGACCCACAGACTCCGGCAGGGAGGGCAACTGTTTTCCAATCTCTGAAGTACTGTTGGCAGGAGAGGAGTTAGACTGGCTCCGGATGACTTGAGGGGACAGAAATAGGAAGCTTCGGGAAGTCCTCTCTGGTCATTACTACTGTTCAAAGGCAGCTTCAGCTGCCAGGTGGGGCACAGGGTTCACCTGAGAGGTTATCCAAATACCGATTCCAAATACAGATTCTCATAACCCACCCAGGCCAGCTGAATCAGAATCTCTAGGGGTGGGGCCAGGAATCTATTTTAAAAGCCTTCTGTAATGATTCTCATCCTTTCAGTGAGCATGGCCTGGGAGTTAGGGGAGGGGAGAGCAGGGGAAGGAGGGAGAATCTTCCAGTAGATGAGTTGAGCGATCTCTCTTGATCTTGACCATCTTCCTGCCTTGATCTAGGTCTGGAGAACGTGACCTCACTGGGTTTCTGCCCCCCACGGAGAAAGGATTTCTGTGCCCTTGATTCAGAGATTATTCCCAAAACCTACCGGCAGCTCTAACCCCCTCATCCCTGCATCCCTACCCCATGGATCCTTCTGTTCCTTCTCCACCCTCAGCCCCTCAGGTAACCCAAACAGGTTGCAAGGGCTGGTGGAGGAAGGCAAGCCCCAGGGGGCTGGGCTGGCCTGCCCTCCGGAGAAGCAGTTCTTTCCCACATCAGGACCATCCTGCATCCAGGGCATTGCTTCTCCTGAGGGCGCTGCGGTCGCCTAGCTCAGCGATCGCAGAAAGGAGGAAAGAAAATACCCTAGGGAACACAAAGATCCTTGCTCCCCCTCTTCCCTTGGGTCAAGTCTACGGTTGGATATACCGCAGGGCCTTAACAGAGTGCAAATCCCCCAGTGAGAAACTATTGTCCGGAGTTTGGAGGCCAGCGCCCTCTCGCTGCACAAATCGAGGTACCCCGGGCCAAGGGGGAAAGGAGTTGGGTGTGGGATCCGCAGAAAGGGAACGCCCGCCTTATGGCCGGACCTCACAGCGCCACCTGGTGTCTCCGGGTACAGCTCCAGCGCTGCGCGCGCGGATAAAGGGCCCCCTCCCTGCTGGGGGACTCTCCGTTTCCCAAGGCGCCTTGGCCTCCGGGGGCCCCCCTCCCTTCCCCCGGAGCCCTCCCGCGCCACCCCGTCCTACACTGTCCAGAGGGTGCTTCCGGGCCAGTCACCTCCGCTTACAGCCCTCTGCCTTTACGCCGGTTTCACTCCCAGGAGGTGCGTCCAGCATCTTCCCCACCATGGGGCTGCTCTGGAAGGCCCCTGTCCCAGAGTTTGACAGCTAGTGTCCGGAGAGGCTAGCTCGGAAGATGGCCTTGTGCTGGGGTGCCAAACACCCACCTCCAGCAGTCAGCAGGGGGCAGCCTATCTCCAGATTTGGGCCCTAAGGGCTCCCATCCTGGCCATTCCTATAGGTCCCTTCCAGAGGCGACCGTGATCCCAGTTTGTAGAGCCTTCCATCCATCCACCCATCCTCCCCCATACACAAACCCTTCCTGGAGAACTTCCCGTTGGCAACATCCTGCTTTGGACCTAGAGAATTTATCAGGACGAATGTGACCTGGCCCGCATGGGGGGAACTCACAGCCTGCAGCAGCATTCTCCTCCAGCTCTTTTACCTGTCACCTTGCACTTACCTAGTGTTCTGCACCATTAATTGGTCTTTAAATGTTTAGGTCCCACTCCCAGAATCATGGAGAGGGGTCTGTCAAGGCCACTGTTGAATCTGGTCATCTGGACATTATGCATACAAGGCCTGTTGTTGTTCAAGTCTCTGCTTCTTGGTGTTTTGTTGGGCATCCCTAGGATGGACACTGCAACACCTCAGATGAACTCTGTATTTACAGATAAGGTCGACCTTCCGTGGGGCAGGCTGTGGGGGCCTGCCACAGACTAAATGTTTGTGTCCCCCTCAAAATTCCTATGTTGAAATCCTAACCCCCAAAGTGAAGTATTAGGAGGTGGAGCCTGTGGGAGGTGGTTAGGTCACGAGGGCGGAGACTCGGTGAATGGGATTAGCGCCCTTGTTGGAGAAGCCTGAGCGCTCCCTCCTCCTTTCCACCTGTGAAGACAGGGTAGAAAGACCACTAGGAGCCAGGAAGCGGCTCTCACCGACATTGACTCTGCCAGCACCTCGATCTTGGACTTCCCAGCCTCCAGAACTACAAGAAATAAATTTCTGTTGTTTATAAGCCACCCGATTTATATTTTGTTGTAGCAGCCTGAACCGACAAAAACAGAAATCGGTACCAAGAAGTGGAGGGCTTCCGTAACGCATACCGAAATATGTGGAAGTGGCTTCAAAACTGGGTAATGGATATAGGCCAGAAGAGCTCTGAAATGTCCCCCAGGAAAATACCTACACTGCTGCGGACATTCTCGTGAAAGCTCAAAAAGAAAAAAGGAGAGTTGGAGAAAACCCCCGTCATCTCAGAGAATAATGACTAATAATTTTGAACACAATGTTGGTAGAAATATGGTTGGTAAAGGCCATCATGATAACAAATGAGAAACATGTTAGTGGAACCTGGACAAAAGGTGATCCCCGTTATAAAGGGGCAACAAACTTGGCTCCATTGTGTTCATATTCTACTGTTTTGTGGAAGGTAGAACTCGTGAACAACGAAGTTGGGTATCTACCTGAGGCGATCTCGAAGCAAAGTGGTGAAGATACGCTTGGCTCCTTCTGAGTGCTTACAGTAAAATGCAAGAAGAGAGAAATGACCTAAAGCTTGGACCTATTAAGCAAAAAGGAAGCATAGCTTAAGGGTTTGGAAAATTCTCAGCCTATCCATATTGCAAAAAATGAAAACATTAAGGGTGTGGCCAAGTGACTTTGTGGTAAGATTAGTATGTGTCAGCCATATCAACGGAAGCCAAGTGCTATTCGAGACAATGGAAGAATGACCCAGGAGGTGATTCAGGGATCATCAAGGCTGCCATTTCCCTCACAGACCCCCGAGTACAGGAGCTTGGGGGCCATGGCTTCTTCCACCTAGGTTTTAAACAATGGGGCCACCAGGAGCCGTCACAGGGGTGGGCCCTGGCAGAGAGTTGGGGCATAGGCAGCACCCTGCTGGGCCATGGGAGTGATGTTGCCTCTCCAGTGGGTCCAGAAGACAGGGGATTCTTCTCAAGCTTTAAGGTCTAATGGAATTTGCTTCATTAGGTTTTGCACTTACCTGGGACCCATCATTCCTTTCTTCTCTCCTATTTCTCTCTTTTAGAATGGAAATGCCTACCTGAGGCACCTGGCTGGCTCAGTCCATAGAACATGCAACTCTTGATCTTGGGGTTGTAAGTTCAAGCCCCACGCTGGGTATAGAGATTACTTAAAAAAAAAAAAAAAAAAGGAACTGTCTATCCTATGTGTGTCCCACTAATGGAGGATAGTTGGAAGAAAGACAGGAAGGGAGGGACAAGGGGCTCCCGCCCTAAGAGGAAACCACCCTTAAAAGGATTTTACACCACTCTGGAAGGAGCCTTCCACCCTTTCCCACAAGATAGGTAGGTGATAAAAACCTGATTGGGTAACAGGCCCAGGAAGGGGTAATCAGATTAACACAGCCAGCCAATGAGCCATAAAAACCCCTAGACATAAAGGCCAAATCTGCAACCTTCTCAGGCCCCCTACCTCTTTGGGAGCTTTGTACTATCACTCAATAAACTTTGCTTTGCTGCCTACTACTCTTCACCTGATCTACCTCTTCATTTTTCGAAGCAGCATGACCAAGAACTGCGGGCAATAAAGGAAAAAAAAATCCTCCAACACCACCGTAGTATTTCAGAAACACAGAACATGTTTTTTCCCAAGTTCATAGCTGGGGAAGAAATTTTCCTGCAATGAATCATACTTGGAGTCTCCCCCGTATCTTCTGTAGATGACGCCGAGTGAGGCTTTGCAATGACTTAAAGTTGATTCTGGAAAGAGGTGAGACTTTTGGGGTGATTGGGATGGAATGGATGTATTTTGCATGTGAAAAGGACATGAATTTGGGGGTTTGGGCAGAATGCTATGGACTGAATTTTGTGTCCCCCCAAAATTTATCTGTTGAAACCTAATCCCCAGGGTGATGGCATTGGAGGTGGGGCTTCTGGGAGGTGATGAGGCCCTAAGGACAAAGACCCCAAGAATGGAATTGGTGCCTTTATAAAAGAGGCTCCAGGGAGCTTCCTTGTCCCTTCGGCCATGTGAAGACACAGCAGAAGGATGGCTGGCTATGAATCAGGAAGCAGGCCCTTACCAGACACCAAATCTGCCGGTGCCTGATCTTGGACTTCCCAGCCTCCAGAACTATGAGAAATACATTTCTGTTGTTTATAAGCCACCCAGTCTATGGTATTTTGTTACAGCAGCCAGAATAGACTAAGACAGGGCCTGGACCTCGCAGCATGCTGAGCTTTCCTCCATGCCATCCCTCCCGGGCAGAAGTAAACTTTCTGGATGTGACATGAGAGTTCCTCTGGCTGAGTTCCCCTCCCGCTCTGGGGTTTTCCAAGCTGGAGGAAGTTCTGAGCACAGCTTTGGGGCCTTGCTGAGCCCCTCAAATGCCAAAGCCCACACAGTTTTCACACCCAGATGTAGGAGTGGGGGTTGCCAGACAGGGCAAGGCAGCAGGACTGGGCTGGTCGGGTCATTCCGGGCAGTGTGGTTCAGTTAGAACAGATACTAGAAAGTAAGCAGCCCTTAGAAAAACAGGAACAAACCATATTTACTTCCACCTAACCTCCTGCTAATTTGATGGCTCCAATGAATGATCCCTCCCAGCCCTGTGGTTCGCCATACTTCACAGACACGGGATCAGGACGCCAGAGTTCTGTTCTAAGAGCTTTATTGACCAGATGAGAAGTCAGCTTGAACACAGCTCGGGCCTGCAGCCCCTCCACGTGACTCCTCCATATAGTGTTGTCCTTTCAGTCACTGGGAGCAGCGAGACCCAGCCCCTCCCCTTCCTCCTGCTGCTCCTGACCTGGGGCCTGCAAGGGATGGGGGGTGAAGAGGCCAGAGAAGGGTCCCTGGAGAAGGGTGGGGTGGCAGGGGCAAGGCCCCGAGTGGGCAGGCAGGTCCTGAGGACTGGGCACATAGGGAAGGGATGTCCAGATGAAGCCTGAAGCTGTGTGTGCCTCCCTCCACATCTGAGGGTCGAGCAGGAGTGGTGGGAACAGGGCACCGGCCTGGTCTGTGCTGGGACAGGGAGGAGCTATCACCACAGCCTCGGGACCCGGGTTCGGGGCGGAGCTATTTACCCTCAGATTTGGGCCACTGATAAATGAAAGTGTGTGTTTTGGGAGGTGTTTCATCCGGGCCTCTGCCAAACAAGGAACTAGATGCCTGGGGAGGTCAGACCACATCCTGACTTCGGTTCCTCAGAGCTGAGTTCTTTTCCTCACCCCCAGGGGGAGGACACCGGGTCCCCAGAGCCTCAGAGGCAAGAGGCCTAGAGAAGCAAGTAGCTCCTATAGTCCATGACCCTGTCTGTATGCCCTTCTGCATCCACAGTGAATTCCCGAGCTGGAACTCCCCAGGCCTATTCCGAGGGACACCAAGAAGCCCACCCTCTTACCCACAGAGGAGAATCCAATGAACCACCAGCTTCCTCTGCCCCATCTTGTTCCTGCTTCCCCCTCCCCTGGGCCTCCTGTTCCTCTGGGATCCGAGATGTGGGCTCAGGGATCTTGGCAGGTTGATGACGGACACTCAGCCTAACAGGCTGAGAACAGAGGACTGTGGGGTGGGGTGTGGGGAGAAGGGCCCAGTCCCACCTGCACTAAAACACTGAGGTCTCCTGCTGGTGATGGTGTCAGGTCCCAGGAAGAGGGAGCCCCGTAGAGGAGTGGGATCTCAGGCAGACTCCAAACCAGAGGGAGCCAGACACCCAAGTTCAAGTCATTAGTGATGTGTGGCAGGGCTGAGAGAGGGAGGAGGGATCCTGGAGGTCGCCAAGGCTGCTGGGAAGGGAATGGCGATGAAAAGCACAGGAGTGAGCAGCGTGAGGTGGATGGCAGCAGCCTCACTCAGAGTGGACCAAAGCCCCAGCTCCTTGCCCAAAGCCAAAGCCCTTGGGTCCGAAGTTTTTCGCGTAGCATCCTGCCGAGAGAGAAGGGGTAAGCCTGGCTCCTCTTCCCCCAGGCCACACCTCCCAGCCCTCCCACCAAAGATCCTCCACCCTGGGCACCTGGTCAGGCCTCCAGAGCAGCAAAATCCACCCAGCGCCCCTCATCTCTGTAGCACCCCGAGCCCTGGTAGTGAGGAAGTTCTTGGCTCCACATTATGGCCATTTCCCCTACTGCTGAAATTATAGGAGAAGCACTATCTGCTGTCAGGGCATCCGACTAGGAGTTAGGAAGCCAGGTCCTGGCCCCATCCTGCCCGTATCTGCCATATGATTCTGGCCAAGTCACTTTTCCTTCCGGGCTTGTCTCCTCATCTGTAAAGTGAAGGGTCACACTAGAAGCTCCGGAATTGACCCCAAGGCCAGGAACTGGGTTTACGTTTAGCAAGGGCATAACTGGTTAGCCCCCTACCCCCTCAGACCTCTCGACCCTTGCATTAGAAGTGAAACCACCCACCTTTGCAGTAAATCTCGCCATCCTTGTCAGCCAGGGTGGTGGACTCAAGGCCTTTGCCACACTTGGCACACCGGAAACAGGACTTATGCCAGGACTGTGCAGGGAAGGAAAGTTAATGTTGCCTCCAGGGACGAGGGTGTCCCCTACTCCACAGCCCCATTCCCCTTGACATAATGACAGTGGAAGTGTTCAAGACGCTCCCGAAGTCTGCTCAGCTGGTCCTGCTGGGAGGACGTGGCCCATGGGGCCAGGCAGTGGCCGAAGCAGGCCACGGACCACACGCGACCTCACGTCATCTTCAAGGAAGTGTTGCAATGGCTGGGTGGTGAGTGGCACCAGCTGCACCACAAAGGGCAGGTGAGGGGGTGGGTAGCTGTTTCCCCCACAGGTATGCACAAGCCTTCTCCAGACCCATCCTGCCTGGGGATCAGCGGTGTGGGCATGGGCTTCAGGCTCGTCCTGGAACTGCCACCTACTAGCTGCACAGCCTCTGTTCTTTCCTCCTCCGGGAAACCCCCCCCCCGCCCACCCTGCAGAACGGTCGTGAGAACTGCATATCCACACACGGTTGGTGCCCAGCCACAGTGCAGGCTACTGCAACTGGGATTCGTCTGAGCCAGCCTGGGCCCTGAAGTTCTAGCACTGGGCTCCTTGTTTGCCTGGAAACCATTCCCTCTTGGACAGGGGGCTGGTGGTATCTCCCTGGCTCAGTGGCTGAGAGGATTAGACAGCGTGAGCAATGTGACGTGCCTGGCACAGGCCTGGCCCAGAGGAGGCCCAGAGCCAATCGTATCGAGTATTACTCTGGAAGGAGAAGGGGTCTGTGAAGTGCACTGAACTCAGCAGGGCAAGGCCTGAGGAGTGCGGCTTCTCCAGGGGCCACAGAAGTCTCTTTGTGGGTCTAAGAGGAACCTGCTAAGAGCCTGCCAGGGAAGAGGAGGGCCTAGGTTTGCACACGGTGATGGGAGCCAGCACAGACGCGAGGACCTCTCAGCACCCTGCTGCCGTTAGCAACAGCTGAGCACGCTAGGCCCCTGACGTATAGACAGCTCTGCAAACCCGGGAAAGCCAGGGGCAGGCAGCAAGCGGGCAGGACCAAACAAGGCCTTTTAAGGTCAAAGAGAGTCCCTCAGCACAGCCTGGGCTGGAGAATGAGAAAGGAAGCTGGATCCCCTCAGATTTCCTGGCTGCCTGACCTATGCACGCTGGCTCCTCCTCCCAGGCCTCGGGGACAGCGGACAGCAAAGTCCAGAAAGCTGAGATAGGCAGGCCCTCCCAGCACCTCAGCAGCCTCCCAGCCTTCGCCTTCTCCTCTGGGGAGCAGGGTTTGCTACACCAGCTCTCCAGGCGCGAGCGAGCCGGGCTGAAGCGCATGCGGACCACCACCCACCCCTCACGTTGCCTTGCCCACCCTCCAAATAAGCTGGATCCCTTTGCTCACTCATTCAGCACCCAAAAGTACCCCTGTTCCTCGATATTTCTTTCCTGGCCAAGGCCAAAGAGAGGTGGGAGCTTCTCCCAACCTTTTCTGCTTGAACATAAAATTCTCTTATCCCCACCCCGCAGAAGTTACAGCCTTTACTTAGACCCTGTCTGGGTAATGAACATAGTGATTCTTAGCTATTTTTTATAACTTTCGAATCTCCTAGTGAGACACTATGAGCAGAAAAAGATACCAACTGCATAATAAGATTAATATCTCCCGTTTTCATATCATTTAATCCATGGCAAGGATCTTCATTTTGACCTCACAACAATCCCCCAAAGTACACAATAACAGTAACAATAGCACCAACAGTAACAGCAATGGCCAACGTGTCCTGAGCACACCCTGGGCGCTGCACTGGGGGCTGTGCTGGGCGCCCCATGTGCAGTATCTCCTTTATTCTGCAAAACAACTTAGTATGATGTGACTGTCATTTGCTTCGCTTTACAGATGCAGATGGAGGCTTAGAAAGGTTAAACAATTTGCCCCAAGTTACACAACTAATAAGTGGCAAAACTAAGGGTTGTCTAGGGTCCAAGGTCTTTTTTTTTTTTTTTTACAGTCATTTTGAAGATTTTTTGTATTTGAGACAGAGTGTGAGCAGGGGAAGGGGCAGAGGGAGAGAGAGAGAGAATCCCAACCAGACTGCCCACTGACCATGGGGACCAAAGCAGGCTGATCCCACGATTCCTAAACCATGACCTGAGCTGAAACCAAGAGCCGGACGCCTCACTGACTGAGCCACCCAGGCGCCCCTAGGGTCCAAGGTCTTAATCATGGTGCCAGGATTCATGACAGCTGTGGAAATGGGTTCAAAGAGGTTAAGTGGCCCAAAGCAGAGTTAACAGTGGTAACAGCACGAGCTTCCGAGTTAGAGGGACCTGGGCTTGACTCCTAGTCCAGCCACTGCCTTGCTGGAAGATCTGGGCAAATTAACTTAATGCCTCTGACACTCAGCTTCTTCACCTGTAAAATGGGGATAATAATACCTATCTCCAACCGTGACTGTCAAGGTTGGAGCCTGCTATGGTCTAGATGATGTGGCCTAAGTGTCAGTTCCCCATCCATTGGTCCTGGGCCCCTTCCTCAAGATGGAAAAGACTTGAAAGCCAAGACCCCAAAGCCAGAAGAGCTACAGACAGGCTCTTGGCTCAGCTGTTCCAGACGCTTGCTATGTGACCTTGGCCGAGTCTCTCCTCCATCTGGGCCTCTCTGGCCATAGACTGAGGATGCCTCTTCCATGATTCTCTGACCACTAGTCTGGTGGATTACCAGTTCTCCTGCCTCTTCTCCACTGCAGCCTCTCTGGGAGGTGGGATTGTCTCACTGGGACGGGGGCTTGTTACAGTGCTTCTTATTGTGCTCTGGGGTTGGGGGTCCACAGGGGAAGGCATACATGGCAGTCAGAAATAGTTTGCAAAAGTGTCCCAGGAGGCTCTGATCAGCCCTGAACCTTGAAAATCTCTGCCCTGGGGGTACATGGATGTACATGTTTTTCCCAGAATCCAGGTCTTACAATATGGAATGTATGTGGGTTTTCCAGTGGCTCTTAACATTTTGGGGATCACAAATCCTTTTGAAAATCTGATGAAAATTGTGGATCTTCTTCCCAGAAAGAGACATGTTCCCACAAAATTTTGCATATACTTTTAGGGGGCTTGTAGCTCCTTTGAAATGCATCAGATTGATCTTTACAACTCCCTATAAATTGCACATAAGCATTTAATAATCAGTTTCATCAGTGGTGGGCCTGTTATCCTCATGAATAAGAATGCTGGCCAAGCCACCTCTCCCTGGAGCCTATGTGTGCCTTCCTCAATCCTTGCAGACTGGAAGGCACAGGGACAAGCAACACACAGGGACAAAGGGTTATTCCTTCCCTAGAAGGGAGGGAGTTAAAGCCCAGTGCTCACGCTCCCTTGATCAGATCCAGGACTGACTTACAAAGTTCTAGAACCCACATTTTAAGAAGGCGTCTCCCCAGCCCATCTCCCCAGAAGCCACCTTACCTTCCCGGCACCAATCACCTTCTCAGCCGCATAGACTGCCTGGCCGCATCGGGGGCAGCGCTCGGATCCGCCAATCTTCTGTGCAAACTTGGAGGCATTGGGGTTGGTGGTGGGCCTATGGCCAGGGGCCCTGTGTGGGCAAGGACGTGCAGTGAGACAAGTAGGGCTGGCCCCGTGTGGGCATGACCCCACCTTCATCTCACACCAGTAGGGGGCGGCTCTCCCAACCAGGACCTCCAGGGTGCTCTTCCATTTTACAGATGGACAGACCCAGGCTCAGCACAATGCTGTTTTCACCGAAGCATCCTACTGCCCTCCACCACTGAGTTAAAACACGGGCATCAGGGAGCAGCTCATTTGCTAAGAATTGCCCTCCTCTGTTCCCCATTCCTGCAGCCTGCCTATTAGATTCTTTCCAGGAGAAATCTGCTGACAAATCATTCCCTCTGGGGCAATGACCTTGGCTAAAATGTGCTCACTCATCTGTCATTTCTGTACATTCCCCTCAAGGTCAAGATGCTGGCCAGGCAGACTGCCAATAGCCACTGTTTCAACAGGTCAGAGGTCAGTGGGTGCCAGTGAAACCCTGCCACATTTCCAAGGAAGGGAGATGGCTGCCCCTTAGTGCAGGGGTGAGAGATGGTGAGAGAAAGAGGCAGTTGGGGCGGTGTTGCTACTTCTGAGCCCAGCTCTGCGCCCGTGGGACCCCCGGCCAGGCCACTGAGCCTGGGCTGGGGTTTCTCATCTGAGAAAAGAGGACATTGGACCAAGTAATTCTTGGCGCCCCTCCACACTCTAACCCCTCTGTAAATATAGGCTGCACTCTTCACACAGGGAGGAGCCTCGCCTGCTTTATTTCCCGCTGGACCCTCAGGAACTCTCACTGGCCTGACCCCCAGTGGGTGGCTCCAGGACTTCCTTGGAGATCAATGGCTTTCTGAACCTTCCACGGCTGAACCAGAAGTGGTTGCAAATGTGTGCGACACGGGGGTGGGAGGGGAGACCTCAAGGAAGGGGGTGGCGAGACTCTTGTACTCACTCCTCATGCTTGATGCCCAGAGACTCCCCCTTGTCGGTGCTCAGCGTGCCTGCACCCTGCCCGTAGCCATAGCCTTTGGGCCCGTACTTCTTGCCGTAACAGGACTTGCAGTAGATCTCCTCGCCGTGCACGGCCACGGTGGTGCTGTCCAGATTCTTCTTGCAGACCACTGGGGAGGGAAGGGAGCATGGTGAGCTGGCAGTGGGGGGGAGCCCCTTGCTCACTGCAACACCTCCGCCACCCACCCACCCCGCCGCTGAAGCTCTCCCGGCACTCTGAGAGAGAATATCCTGATCTTCCAGGAGCAGCGTGGAAATGGAAGTCAGATGGCCAAGGAGCTGGGAGCAGGGAGGGAGGGGATTTTCGTGGCCTCATTCTAGGAATGCCGGTCAGCTGAGCCACCTCTCGCAGGAGCCCACGTGTGCCTTCCTCCGTCCTCTTCACCCTCAGCCCTCGCCAGGCTGTGGTGCACCCCAGGGATCATCCAAGGCCACAGCCTAGGCTGACCCCAAGCCACAGGAAACCTGCTGAGGGCCTTCGCTCTGCTCCTGACAATGTATCCCAACAGGAAAGAAGAAAAAAGAAAGGAAGACAGTCCGGGTTTTCCTGCCTCCAGCAATGGACTCCTGAAGAAACAATCCATGCGTGCCTGTGGGGGCTGGGGCCGCAGGTGAAGTGATGCACCCCGAAGAAAAGAAAAGTTTCTTGTTTACTAAGTACCCAGCATGGTGGGCCTTGAAGTGAGATGCAGGATATGCTAATCACAACAGTATCTGGAGGTTCTGATCTCAGGAACCAGCTTGTCTTAGGAAGACCTGAGGTCAGACTCGGAAGAACTCCTGATTCCTAGGGTATCACCAATTGGAATTGGATGAGCTTCAGAAATCCTGTGAGTTCGATATACCTTCCTGTGCCTGTCGGGGCGGGGAGGGGGGGCGCTGTGCCCAGCCATCCAGAGTGAGATGGTCGGAGCCTGGGGTCATGGCAGTCAGACTGCCCAAAATCAAATCTCAACTCTCTTTCTTTCCAGCTATGTGACTTCTGTGTGATGGGCAGGTTATTTTCCCTTTCTAGCCTCCATCTCTCCACTTGGTTCTTTTCGGGGGTTTTGTTTGTTTGTCTTTAATTTTTTTTTTTTTAAGTAATCTCTACACCCAACATGGAGCTCGAACTCACAACCCCAAGATCAAGAGTTGCATGCTCTACCAACGGAGCCAGCCGGGTCTCCTTTTGTAAATGCAGACAATAATATCTACCCCAAAAGGTGGCGGGGAGAACTGAATAAGATCTTACATGTAAAGTACTTAGCCCAATACCCTGTACACAGTAGGTGCATAATAAATGTTGGCTACTCTTATTAGTATCATGTAAAGTTCCTATCATGGGGACACAAGGGAGGAGGAAGAACAGGCCCAGGCCTCAAGAGATCATATGCTCCCAACCCCCACCTACTTCTCTCAAGAGGTTCATCCTCACCCTATCTGCTTAGGTCTTAACCTACAGTCCCAGTTTGGTTCTGTGATACCTTCACTATGGAGATTGGGTGCGCCCAACTGGACCATAGACTCAAACACGTCCTTCTGAAGAGGGAGCCTTCCAGAAACCACTAGAGGAGCCGCGCCTCTCACCTCCCCCTGAGCCGGCTCTCAGCTCAGCTCCGCGCAACTTGCAGTCCTCTTGCCTTTAATGGGTCTGGCCCTCTGCCAGCTCCTGTCTTACCCTGAGCCCCAGGTTGCAGACTTCAGACTAAATAAGGGCCCTCTAGTCCTCCCCTTGAGATCCTCACCCCATTCCAGTGTTCTGGGCAGCCCAAATATGGAACTTCCCACCACCTCCCCTGGGGTTTAACTCCTGGCAAGGAGGGAGAGGGAACAACAAGCCAAAGGGCTCCAACATTCCCTTCTAGGGCGGGGAGTCAGGAGTTGGCCTGGAATTGCTTCCTGTAAGACCCAAGTTGAACTGAGAATTCCAAAACCAGAGGGAAGGCAGAAAGCAGAGACAAGAACAGTTGGGGAAACAGAGGGCTCTTTTGAATGATCTTGCATGCAGGAGACCCAAGAGCTCAGCCCAGAGGAGACAGCAGGGCCTACCAGTCATTAACGTCCAGGCGGCTCCCTGCAGTGCCAACGGAGCCCTGACTTCCAGATCTGGTGTGAAGACCACCCTGCCAGTTTCTGCCCTGCTTTTTCTCCCCCTGGCCCTCCTGCCCACCATGGCCCACCTTCAACACCTTACCCAGGCCCTCCACCCTTCTACCTCCATCCAGGCAATATAGTCTGGTCACCTGGAGGCTCTACCAAAAACTCAACTGAGGGGAATTTTGAATGAAGGCCTAAATAAATTTCTACCAAATAATGTTAAGATAAAAAAAAAAAAAGACTTAGGTATGGTTAGTTATGCATTTGTTGGAAAAATGTCCTTCCAGATGCCACAGGCTCAGTGAGGTCTTCTGATGCTATTTTGAAATATGCGCAAGAGGCAGTCCCAGGTGAGAGGTCAGAGGCCCCCTCACCCCACCACAAAACAGAGAGGGATTCTCTCTGGAAGGAAAACCAAGGCCCACAAAGAAGTTCAAGCTCACAGAATTAGCTGAAGCAGGGCCAGGTCAGAACCAAGCCTGATTTCCAGACCTGGTTGTTTTCTGACTGCCTAAGGTCCCTTTCAGGAGGCCAAGCCTGTGGGACCAAGAGGGTGAAAACTGACAACAAACTTCAGCCTGTGGGTGAGGAGATTCTGGTGTCAGAGGGCATGCAGGGCTTCTCTGAGCTTCCCCTGTGCACTGGGGTTCTGGAAAACAGTGCAATTTCATCAGTCAACCACCATTAGGCCAGACCAGGTGTAGTTTTCCACAGGGCTGGCTGTTCAACCTGACCTGCCCAGTAGGGAGTTGGCTACAGTTCAGAGAAAGGCATGCAGCCTCAGGGTGGGCCCCCAACTGCAGAGCTGAGCTACCCTGCCTGCTAGCAGGAACTGGCCACCCCTACTGAGGCCACCGGAGTAGACTTCAGGCCCTCTCTGTTCCTGCTTCCAGGTCAAAGGCCAAGCCCAGGGCAGAGGCCATTCTCCCTGACTCTGTTACATCCTCCTGTCTTCCACCTGTCTGTCTCAGGCCCTCAGGAAAGGGAATGTAGGTGCCACACTGACTAGAAGCCAGAGCCAAGGACCCGAATGGTCAGAGGCCCAGACAGCAAAGGGACTATGGCCCTAATGCCACCTTGGCCCATACTCTGTGAGCCTTAGGAAGGAAAGCGCCTTCAGAAGAAACTTAGAAGGAACGTCCTTTGATTCTCAGTGTCGTTCTAAATTCTTGAATTCAAGCTGGACACTTATCACCCACTTCTCTGAAAGAGAGAAGCGATGCTCCTTCCATCGATAAACAAATCATCAACAACCTGCTGTGTGCTCAGTGCTGTTCTGGCACCAGGAATCGGCAAGCTGTGGAGACACCTGGTTGCCGGGAGCTCTCTGAGCTCGGATACCCAGAAGGCTGGCCTGGAGACCCCAGGGCGACACGAGACTGCTCCCTATGCTGTTACTTTCATAACACCCCCTCCCAGCCTGGTCCCCAGCCTGACTTTCCACAGCTGTTTCTAATCCTCCACACCCCTTCACACCCTGCCCCAGGCCTGCTCCCTTCTTCCTATGCCACCCCCTGAATTCCTGCTTTCCCCCAACTGCCACCAACAGCTACTCCTCCACGAGCAGGACCGAGGCCTCTCAGTTGGCCTCTTGTAGTGATTAAGCAACATGTGAGAGCAAAGACAGAAGCCCTATGGACCCCAGCAGCCCAGACCCTCTTCCTGCCAATGCTGAACCCTCTGAAAAAATAAACGGCTTGAAAATTCCTAAGCGCAGTAAACTGCTGATAACAAGAAGCTGCTGTTTGCGGCCTCCTCTGTGGGCTACAGGCCAACAAGGCCCCACTGGGGCTCATTTACTCCTGTTCATCAGATGCAGCCCTTGGGTGGCCACTCCAGCTGGCTGTGCAGGGTGCGGGGAGGGCCCCTGCTGCCCTGTGCTGGGTGCCTCCCAGCTGGGTGGCCCGGAAGAGATCTGGTGAACATCCAGTGACCAGGTGGCCCTTGGTCCATCTGGTTCCTACTCTGGATCACAAATCACCTGGGAACAAAGTGGCCACGGACACTCCCAACTTTACTTCATGTGATACGGGATGGATGGGACCTCCTTTCCTGGATCTCTCAGATGGGCTATGAGGTCTCCTTTATGTCACCACACCATGTTGTCTGCAGCTCCCTCAGCAGCACGTGTGTGCGTGCCTGTGTGTGCATGTGTGTGCTCATGCGTGTGCCTGTGTGCGTGTGCGTGCATACGCGCGTGCCTGTGTGTGCGTGTGCGTGCCTGTGTGTGCTCATGCGCGTGCCTGTGTGTGCGTGCCTGTGTGTGTCCAGGGCAGTGTCTATCATTTATCGAACATTCACAGTTGCGTTAAGTACTTTGTTTTCCAAGCTTCTTTCTGTTCGTTCTCACAACAACCCCATGAGGTAAGTATTATTAGCTCCCCTGTAATCGTGAGAAAACTCAACTAGGGAGAAACTGAGTAACTTGCTCATCAGCACACAGATAACCAAAACTGAACTCAGATTCAAACCCTGCCCGACTGGCTCCAGAAACCCAGGACTTAACTAAGACATTCCCCAGCCTCCGGCTCTGTCTGCCCTCACAGAAAACTCCTCTTCCTCTGACCAGGACCCTCTGTTCTGATCACAGTGAACCAAATCATTTAGAAATGGGGGGAGGGGCGCCTCCTCGAGGCACCGCTTCCTGGGTGCTCTGAAAACACCGTTGGGGTCAAGGACTCCTGGAGCCACTTGACGGCTCCCAACTGCTTGCTGTCTGTTGCCCGGTTTCCTGCTCACCCGGGCTTGTGATTCGAGCCAGCTCCAGGTTACTGGGGGTGGATGTCAAAGATCTGTTTGCTCATCGACCTCTTATCCCAGGCTGTTGGAGCAAAATGGGAGGTGAGGGAAGTGACCAGGCTGGCCTGGTCACATCAGAGGGGCTGAAGAAGGGAGAACCCAGCTCTTCTTCCAGGCTCAGTGTCCCCATAAAGTTGCAGCCTCTCTCACCTTTTAACAAGGGATCATTTGGGTCCAAATTTGGGTAAAACTTTGGGCCCAAAGTGGTTTCCTCTTAAATGATGGCATTGTGGCAGGGAGAGAAAGAGAAAGCAGAGTGGAAAGTTTCCCTAAGCAAGTCTGGAAGCTTGGCTCCCTGCTCCAGAGCGGCTGCCGCCCCCACCAGCTCTAGCCAGTTCCTCCCCTTAGAAAGCAGCTTCTGAGCGGAACAAAGAGGCCTGTAAAAGTGTTTCCCTCCCCAGCTGTGCTCCAGCCAAATGTCAAGCTGTTTACGTCCCATGGGGCCCGTCCCCTGTGGTTTTGACAGGCCCAGCCTGTGGGGACAGGCCCTGTCCCCGTCCCCACGGCAACAGCAGCAGGGCCCGGGGTGCATACTCACTGCACAGGAAGCAGGATTTATGGAAGCTACTGCCTTCGCACTGAACCTCTTCCGCGAAGTACACCGTCTTCTGGCACACCCCACATTTCTTGCCTCCTCCCCAGTTCGGCATCCTGAAACTGGACCCAGACAGGGGAATTAGTTTTACGGGGAGCCGGAGACCCAGATTGCCCGTGACGCAAGAGCCACCGGCAGACCGAGGATGGCAAGAGGCAGCAGGGCACCTGTGGGGGCCCCCAGTCCTGGCTGGGCACTTCCTCCTGATGGTTCTCCACGTCCTTCTCAGACTGCCACTCGGGGGCTTCCTGGCCCAGTGCCAGCAACAGACAGTCACTGAGCCACTGCTGTATTTTCAACCCGGGGCCAGGCACTCTAAATAAGCATAAGATACCAGCTCTCCAAAGGAGGCTGTGGAAGCAAGACATTGAACCCTCTGCTACATGCATCAACAGGGGTGAATCTCACCAAGGTCTGTTTGAGCCAAAAGAGCAGATACACTAGAATTCACAAAACACAAATCATCTGTGGGAGGTTCACAGACAAAATTCATATTGTCGAGGGATGAACCCACAGGTGGAAAAGTTATAAAGAAAAAGCAAGGGAAGATGATCACAAACTATTATCTTAGACCTGTTACCTGTGAGACAGGGAAAGGCCCAGAGCTGTGTGGGGGTCTCCAGAGGGGCTGCTAAGGCGCTGACAATATTTTTTCTTAACTTGGGTGGTTGTCCCATGGGGGCTCACTTTACAATTATTCTTTGAACTATACATGAAGGTATTATATGCTCCTTTATATGTAAGATACAGCTCACCAGAAATTTTTTTAAGCCGGGGGGGGGGGTGGGCGGGGAAGGGGTAGGCACACAGGGCACAGTTCTCCAGCCTTAGAGCCTATTAGAATCGGGAGTGCACGGGGCGCCTGGGTGGCTCAGTCTGTGAAGCATCTGCCTTTGGCTCAGGTCATGATCTCCAGGTGCTAGGATCCATCCTGGCATCAGGCTTCCTGCTCAGTAGGGAGTCTGCTTCTCTCTCTCTCTCTCTCTCTCTCTCTACCCCTCCCCACTGCTCATTCTCTCTCTCTCAAATAAATAGATAAAATCTTTAAAACAAAACTTGGGAGTGCAGGGGGGCTTCTGCAAAATCAGATTGACCAGTGCCACCCCAGACCCCAGGGGAAGTACAGGAATCTAGATATTTTTTTAAGATTTTATTTATCAATTTGACAGAAAGAGCTCAAGCAGGGGGAGCAGTGGGCAGGGGTAGAAGGAGAAGCAGACTCTCCGCTGAACAGGGAGCCTGATGCGGGGCTCGGTCCCACTCGGGGTTGCATCCCAGGACCCTGGGATCATGACCTGAGCTGAAGGCAGACGCTTAACCGACTAAGTCACCCAGGTGTCCCAGGAATCTGGATTTTTAATAAGCACCTCAGGTGAGTCCAAAGCTGGCAGCCTGAGACCAACTTTGAGATGCTCTAGGTATTGGTTCTGAGTTGAGGTCTTGATACCAGACAGGTTGGGTCCAATTCTGAACCCCACTCACTGGCTCTGTGTGCCTTGGGCAAGGGAGTTGTCTTTCTAAACCTTGATTTCTGCATCTGTAAAATGAGGATAAAAACAAAAGCTATTTCACAGATTTTTTTCTGGGGATAAAATGAGGTCTGGCACGTCAAAGGCATGGTACAGTGCCTGGCCTATAGTTAGCGTTCACTAATTATTATTTTTAAAAATCTTATCTATGTATTTTTTTAAGATTTTATTTACTTATTTGAAAGAGTGAGTGAGAGAGAGAGAACGAGAAGGGGGAGGGGCGGAAGGAGAAGCAGACTCCCCGCGGAGCAGGGAGCCCAATGCAGGACTTGATCCCAGGACCCTGGGATCATGACCTGAGCTTAAGGCAGATGCTTAACCGACCGAGTCACCCAGGCACCCCTGCATTCACTAATTATTATTAACGCAGGAGCCCAAGACTGCAGGAGAGGCCGTGCTCCAGGTTGGCACTGATGCACCAGAGACCGGCACAGCAGGTACCCGCCATGGAAACTTGGAGAACAAAGATCCCCTCAGGCTGATGGGGTCAGCGTCTCTCCTCCCATTTCACTCCTCCGTTCAACACACATGTTACTGGAGGAGGCAGATGACAGAATTCACGGAGGGTGGGGTCCTGTGCAAGGTACAGGCGACCGTGGGTACAAGACGGGGGATGAGGTAGCTCAGGATGTGGTGAGTATAGGATGATGCAGGGTGCTGGAAATGAAGGGGGACCGTGCCAGAGGGGGCTGTTGCCTCAGGACGCAAGGGAGCCTAAGGAGAAAACTCACCAGTTTTCTGTATCAGGAAATGTTGAAAACAGGGATGTGTTATCCAGAACCCAACTTCCTGGTGGTAGCAGCTAGAATCAATGTCAAGGACAGAGGGAGACATGGTTTCCACTGCTGGAGAGCTTCCCATCTGACTGTGGACACAGGCCTCAGCTCAAGAAGAAAGTCTAGGTCATGTTCACAATGTAGTCCCCACACCCTGCTCAGCACCTGGCATACAGGTGTTCCTATAGGCGATCAGGAAGTAGTTGAGGAAAGAATGATGGATGCTCTCATACTGAAAACCATAGCCAGGGCCAAGTTCTCTATGTCGGAGCATCTCAGCAGAGCCTAGGACCCAGCAGAGGTGCACAGTCAATGTGTTCAGCCTGACAAGCAGGGTTTAACGTGGGGGGAAGTGGTGTGGGTGGTGCTGCCTCATCACGGTCACTGGGGCTTGAATATCACAACGATCACGGGGATTTTCAGCAAGGTTTTGTCAGGCACATTTTCACTCCCTCTGCTTTGCCTCCCATATCTGAAAAGCTGGGGTTCCCTTGGGTCCCACCTTGGCCCCCTTCTGTCAAGAACTTCCGTACCCCTCTGGCCTTGGCCTCTCCCGCTCACACATCTAATTTCAGTGAGCATCTCCACCTGGATGGTCCACAAGTACCTCAGATTCAACGTGATGGACCTGAACTCATTGCCTTTTCTCAAACTTATTCTTTTTCTCAGCTTTTCCATTTTTGCTCATGGTACCACAGCCATTCTCTCCATCACAAAGGAATTACTCCACTCCTGAGATTGTCGAGGGGCTCTTCCCCCTTCCGTAGCTGCACCCTACTGTGAGTTCCCTTTCACCCACTCACCCCCAAAACCAGTGCTGAGCCCTTTAGACTCTCTCCTCTCCATTCTTCTTCCCCCCACCGTACCCCAGCCTCCTCACCTCTCCCTCATGCAGCCCATCCCACGCCATATACACCTGTTTCTTGGCAACTACCTGATTTTCAGTCATGGCACATGGCCTGGACCTAACCTAAGCAGCCAAGGTTATTGGCTCAAAGATGGGCCAGCTATATATTTCAGACCAGTAAGACAGGAGGAGGCAGTTCTAGGGGCTCTGGAAGAAAAAGCATCCCGATCCTTTGAGAGAACTTCCTGGAAACAAGTCCCTCTTCCCCCAGTGAGGAGAGGGCTCTGAGATTGTTGTCCCAAGGGAGACAGGCAGTTCTGGGATGAAGCTGACAGCAGGGAAGACAGAGCTGAGAGACAAAAGAAACGGAGTCTGCAATGCATCATTAAGCCACCAAATTCAGCCAAACCTAAAGGTCAATCTATCTCTGAATTTTCCAGTTAAACAAACCAACAAATTCCCTCTATGGGTTTAAGCCTGTTACTTTACAATTGAATGCATCCCCAGAGAGACAGCAGTTATGGTCATGCTGCTTCTGGAATCTCCTTCCTCTTCCATCCCCACTAGGGGCTGCTAGATCTTTTTTGTGGAGGGCACCCCTGCTCAAAAACCATCAATGCCTCCGGCTGGCTACCTGAGGGTAACCACACCCCTCACCTTGAGATTCTCGCCTGCACAGTTTCCTTTTCCCCCTGTCTCCTGTTACCATGCCTCACCCATCAGCGGGGTTGGTGATTGAATCGCTGTGTTCGCTCCCAGAATGCCCGGAGCTCATGCTCTGGCATGCCGGGAGTGCTCAGTCAGTGCCTGTGCTCAGAGCTGGGAGAGGCTGCGAGGAGGCGGACGGCTGAGGCTGGGGCCCATCATCCTATTCCACATGGGTCTAGACGGGCCACGGACCACTGTGCAAGGCCAGTTTTCCGCTCTGCAGGTTCTGCGCCGACCTCAGCTCCTCAGGCTTAGGCACATCACCGACGCCCCCCACAGGTAGGGTTTCTCTATGGGCGTGTGACTTCTCTCTGCCCTCCTCAGATAACCCCCACAGGGCCTGAGCTCCCAGATCCCCGATCCCACCATTCATTCCCTCACTCCACTCTGCCCCGAAGATTCCAGGGGCCAGCTGCCTTGTAGAGCAAGAGCTCAGGGCTGCAACCCTACGATGGGCAGGGCAGTGCGGTGAGAAGAGTGACGTGTATTGCCGTCGGCCTCAGCATCAACCCTTGCCCCCCTTCGTGTAGCAGAACCCCAGCCACCCTCCACTGAGTGACTCAGGGGATGCGCTCCCATGCCCAGCTCTAGGGGCCCACCATGGCCATCCCATTCCCCTGCGGTGGCGGCTTCAAGGACAGGCAGTGACGTATGAGGGGAGCTCTGTTTGGGAAGCTTCTGGAAAAACAGGCGTGTTCATCTAGAGCCACCACAGGTTCTCTTCTGCCTCTGAGGAGGTGACTAGGCATCACCTCCGGGACTCCTGCAGCCAAGGAACCCCAACCGACAGACTACCATCGACGGTACGTCTGCTATGCACCAGGTTATGGACATCATCCCTTTCTTCCCACCTGGAGATGGGGAATATACGCCCACCCTACAGATAAGGAAAACAAGGCTCAGAGAAGAACAGAACTGGATTCCGATGAGGGTTTAGCCACCTCTGGGCCCTCTGTCACCCCAACTGTCAGTCTGTCGCCCCATCCTATATAAGAGCGCCAGCACACAGTAGGCATAGAAGACACCAATGCTTGGCTCTCTCCTCCCTTTCCAACCCCCTGAACTAGTAGGGACACACTCCGTGCCCCTAGGAATACCCCTAAGGGAGGAAAGTTCCCCTAACCATGTGGTTGGGAGCCAGTTCCAAGCAGTGTTTTGTTCCCAGATACAAAGCCCTTCTCCCCCTGGGGGAGACCCACAGCTCCACACAGGCCTCTCCTTGTTCTCCCTGGCTCCACGTCAGGGGCCCACATCCAGCAGGGCCCCAGGGAAACGGGAACATGGGCGGAGAATGGGTGAAACCCAAGGACCTGCCAGTGAGGAAAATCTGCCTGGGATGCCTCTGGGCTGTGCCATCCTTCGAGCCTGGCCATGACGTTGGGGGTCTCCTCTCAGGAACCCAGTGAAGGAACAAGGGCTCCAGCACCTTGGGATAAAAAACAGTGACTGTTCACTGACTGGAAGGGTCCCAGGCTGCCCCTGTGGATGGGCCCCCGCATCCCCTCTGCCCACAAGAGGACCCCTCCAGGGGACCTGCCTGTGGGGAAGAGTCTCAGCTGGAGGGAGCCCCGGCCACCTCCTTCCCTACAAGGGGCAGGGAGCGCTCTTCACCCCACCCCCGACCTCCTGCTCAGCCCCTTCTTTCTAACAGCCACATTCTAGCTATCTATCAGGAGGCTGATTGCCTTAAAAGGAAACCCATTTCTCAGAGTTTCTGGAGTACTTAGAGGGACACCTGGCTTCATCTCAAGTTCTGACTGTCCGACACCCCATGGGAGACTCTGAGGAGGAAAGTTCCCCAGGTCCGAGTTCAGGTGGGAGTGTTCAGTGGTGAGGAAAGTGGGTCTGGAGTCATCCATTCCTGGCTGAATGATCTTGGGCAATGTCCCTTCTTCTCTGAGCTTCAGTCTGCTAGTCTCTAAGTTGGCCTATACACTGGTTCCCTCAGATCCCCACTCTGAGGAGGCAATGAGAATGTATGGAAGTGACAGCACGGTGCCAGGCCAGATCTGCTGATCACCACTGACAGGGCTGGCCCAGGCAAGCTTCTCACCAGCTGTGGGGCCAGATGTTGACCATCCTTCCCAGCTAGTCCACATCTGGAAGGCACAAGGCTTGAGGAATAACATGCCAAACAGGGACCACGAATTCCTGACTCATCTGTCAGCCCAGCAAACGAGACAAGCGACTTGCCCTTCTTTGGGCTTTAGTCCCTGCCACCCCCCTCCCCTGGCAACTTGAGAGGCAAGCAGAGGCTTGTGTCTTTATATCAAGTTCTTTTGTGTATTGCTCTTGGTGTTCAAGAAGCATTGCTATCTTCTGTAATCATATTCTCCACCTGGTGGGTTTCAGAGAGTTACATTCCCATTGGCAATTGAGGTCTGTGTTCTGATTTGGCCTACTTCACCATGTTGCTAATCTCAAAAGAGAATAGGGCTTGAATTTTCTGCTGAATGGCTAGAAACATCTGGTCAGCTATTTACCTAAAATGTCAGGATCCTGGGCACCTGGGTGGCTCAGTCGGTTAAGCGTCTGCCTTCGGCTCAGGTCATGATCCCAGGTTCCTGGGATCGAGTCCCGCTTCGGGCTCCCTGCTCCGCGGGAAGCCTGCTTCTCCCTCTCCCACTCCCCCTGCTTGTGTTCCTGTTCTCGCTGCGTCTCTCTCTGTCAAATAAATAGATAAAATCTTTTAAAAAAAGAACTGTATCCAGATCTCAATCTTGAGAAGAGGGACTCAAGATGGCCGCTCACATAGCAGGAGAGAAATGCACAGGCCCTCATGTGCACAAATGTCATGGAAGTCAGGATGAGGTGATGGGTTCAGTGTGATCATGTTTCAAGCCGAAGGAACCATTTCAGAGACGTATAATCCTTAACAACTGGCCACAAGTGCCCGAAGGAAAGCCTCGTCAAACCACTGATTTGACAAACCATTCCTTGTCTTTATTTCTGCAGTGGAAAAATCCCAACTCTCCCATTCCAAAAACTCCTATTCCTTAGGGTCAAAAAGCGACTTCTGGGCCCAGAGCTCAGGTCCCCACCCACTTGGTCTGGTAGAGACCTGTCAGGTGTTTGTCGACTTAGAAATGCACTGCTTACATTACCTGAGCCAGGTACACAGGACAGCTGTCATCCCATCCAACCCTGCAACTCAGCCTCTTCCTCCACGCCCCCACATTAAGAGAGCAGCCAAGGAGAGAGAGGGAAGGGGGGGCCCTGCTGATCAGGGTTCAGAACCCATGTCTTAGAGGTGACACCTGAAAACCCAGAAAATAGACTTCCCCTGAAAGTAATGGTCACTGAGAGAGGGATTGATGGTCAATAAAGAAATGCCAATTTGTCACCAGCTTCCCACAGCCCACTACATGATTCCTTCACAACCCTGCCCATGGCACGGCTAAGCGGCATCTTTGCGCTATGATCACTCCAGGCCCCACGGTACCCCAGAACTTGACTGTCACTCAAGCTCAGCCCTCTCTCTGTGGCAGGAGTGTTCTCTTTCCACATCCATGTCCATGGCCCTCGCGTGATTGTGAGCTGACAAGTACAGTGCTATGCCCCTCCTGCTTGTCTTGTAATGCCTTTCCCCGCAGAGCTCTCCACCCTTGGGAGTTCAGACATCTGAAGGTCAACCAAGGTAGAAGAGCAGGAGGGTCTATGATTTTTTAAAAAATATTTCAAGACTAGTACAAGAAATCCTATAGTATAATAAGGCCTCACAGGCTACTCAACAGATCAAGTTTCTTTGGTTTTTTTCTGGAGTGATGTCAATGTAGAGTGGTAACAACTTGTGGTCCCATGCTGAAAGGTCTGACTGATGGTTCCTGGATTGATTTTTAAAAAGTAAAACCAAATTAGCACTTAGACCTCATACAAACAGGTTGTCTGCAGCTGACTTCACAGGAAGCTCCATCCCCACGCCACCGCAATCCCCGCATAAAGAACCCCGGCACACTGGAGAGGGAGGGTCTGCTTGCCTGGTCGGGGCTGAGCCTATGCTCCAGCCTGCAAACCTTCTATTCCTTCCTCCTTTGTCACTACTGAGGAGGCAGACGCTGCCTTCTGGCCCTGGGGAAGCACTGGAAATGCCAGAGTCTGGAAATGCTAACTGCCTCCGTATTTACACACTTTACCATACATGGGAATTACTCAATGCCGACGTCAGACAAATTCCTGAGGAGCTGCGTAGTCCAGCCACGTCATTACCAGAGAAATTCCTAACAACTGGAAACCAAAGGCAAAGCCTCTAGTACCCAGCACCCCCCTCCCCATCCTCCCTACCCACAGCTAGCTGCTGAGTGTGTGTGTGTGTGTGTGTGTGTGTGTGTGTGTGTGTGTGTGTGTTTTTCTCAAGCAGTCTCTTTTCCAGGCTTCTTTTCTTTCCTGCAAACCTGACCTGGAAATTCAAGCACGCATCAGACCTGGTGGAAGCCTACCCACTAGGATCTGGGACCTAACATCCAGGGGTGTCTCTCCTCCCTGGCCATGTAGCAGAGTGGAGACCTAGAGGTCACGAGTTCTAACCCTGCCTCTGTCCACGTTCACAAGAGCAAAGCTGTATCTTCCTTAAGTACTTTATAAGCCACAGCAAAGCACTTTGTAAAGTGTATTTCATAAATGGCAGATAGTTCCTTACTAACTGATATAGAAATCGGAAAGGTACAGGAGCAAAGAAAAATAATAACACAATCACTGAGCATGGGTTTGGAAGGAGTTTGCCTATGTTTGAATGGAGCCTCCATGACTAACCAGTTGCGCTACTGGGCAAGTTCCTTGTCACCCTGAGCTTCAGTTTCTTCATCTGTACAATGGGGAGCATTAGATTGTTCTAGATGATACACGTGAAGGACTCAGGCCCATCTCTGGTGCATGGTAAGTGCAGTATCTGCTTATGATTACCTTAAGGGAAGGCCAACTCTAACACTTACTGTTCAGTTTTGTGACTCTCTAGATATTTGCCAATATGCCCAAGTAAGGGCAGATGGTTGACTTGGAGAAAAGGTCCTTTTGTTCTCCCTGGCAACTCTTTGTTTAGAAGACCTCACTGGCACCTCAAAATGTTTAATGCAGGACTCTTCAGTCCTCAAGCAAACCCACTTTTCACCATAAGCTGGGTTTCCATGAATATTTAAAACTTTGGCAGTCTGTCACAAAAGCCTTCCCAGTTTCCTCTCCCCATCAGGAGATCCACAATCGATAAAAACTCTTTTTTCCCCCCTCACCTGGTTCTCAGTACTACTCACAGGGAAAAACTATTTGCAAGGTTTATGAGTGTCCAGTAGGGCCACTCAGCTAAAAGCCTGTATCTACCCCTTTCATTCACCAAATGTTTGCTGACCACCCTCCACGCGTCAACGCTACACTCCCAGGCTGGACTGCTGGGCTCCCGAGGCAGATGTTTACAATTCAAAAAGGAAACACCCGGGCCAGGAAGAAAGGCACTGGGGCAGACCAGAGGCCAAAGGCTGTGGCACCCGTTTTCCACACTTTATTAGCAGCTCCACTGCAGAGCGGGTGGGCCTGTTCTTGAGCTTCTCCCCTGCATCCCGTCCCCCCAAGACCCTCCGTACTGGGCAGTGTCCCCTTCCCCCTCGTGCAGCCCACACCACACCCTCTGCAGGATAAACTTCCTTCCTGGTCTAACTGTCCCCACCCCGGATATCCTCTCTGAGGCAAAGGGTCATTCCCTGGGAAGCTGTGAGCCGTGCAAGGCTGCCCTCAGCAATGATGGGATGACAACTGCCTGAGAGCAGTCGAGGGCTGAGCACCATCTCTCTTGAAGGAGATGACCCTGGGCTCCTGAGTCAGAGCCTGGCTAGAGAATCAGGAGGCACCTATTGAGCGAGAACTAGGGGAGCTCAGCACCCCTGTCCCCAAACCCCAGAACCTGCACTCGGAGATGCCTGAGACACGGCCAGCACGTGCAGCCTCCTCAGCTTCTGGGAGGGAAGGGGGAGGACAAAAGAGAAGTCATTGAGCGCTGCTGTGTTTCATGTCCCTCTGCAATACATCCCCAAAGCACCATCCCCAAAGGAAACTGAGCACTGAGAAGTTACTTCACTTGTCCAAGGTCACCAGTCTATTCAGTGGCAGATCCAACTGTCAAGACTGAGCCAGTCTGCCTTCCAAGCAATCTCTTATGGAGATGCCTGGCTGCCTCTTCATGACACGCTTTCTACCGGTGCCCAGGGGATCTCCTCGGTGCCACTGCAACTGGATCCCAATGCAGAGCCCTCCCAGGGAGGGAAGGCCCTGCTGGTTCATTCACCACCATGGAGCAGGGGGGTGGGTGGCTGGAGCCCAGGACGCTAGGGAGGGGCCAAGCCCAGGCTCCTGCCCCCAGCCTAGACCCAGGTCCTGGTTAGCTCACAACAGCACAGGGACCAAGAGCCTGCAGGATACTCCCCGGCCTGTGTGAGTGGATACGACATCTGCCTCAGAGGTAGTTCGGGGGGTAACCTATTGCCACTTACTTTAAATTTGCCCAACACCAGCTCCTTTCTTGCTCCCCAGCCTTCAAAGACTGAGGCCACCAAACACTGACGGGGGCGGGGGGCATAATCGTCCCCACCTAGCACCAAGACTTGGGGGTGGGGGCAGGTGAAATGTTCCATCTGGTTCTCGAGGAAGAGTGAAAACTGACACCTGAGCTCAGAGCACAGAGGCCCCAGGCTGGGCCCTGAAGCCAGATGTTTCCCCACCCCACCCGCGGGCACATTCTCCTCCCAGAGCAGGAGGGTGAGGGAGGGGGTGGCACGGATGCCCTCATCCCCCTGCGTACAATGAGCGTCAGTGGCACGCAGAATCGCGGATTGTTCTGCTGCCAGACCTGCAGGCGGTGGGGGAGCCGGGTCACCCCGGGTCAGGCGCACGCAGGAGCCCTTTGTGCCAGGACGCCCCGAGCCGGGAGCGCTGCTCGGGCTAAGTGCGGCCGCCTGTCCCACTCCCGCGGCCCGGGACGGCCGCCTGGCCGCACCGCTTTTCCTTCCAGCGCCCCGCAGCGCCCCAGCCGTGCCGGGCGGCCGGGGAAATCGGGCAGGCGCCGCGGGGGTGCCGCGCCGGGCCGGGGGGCGCACGGAGGGGCCGGGCACGCGCGGCCCCGGGGCCCCTCCGTGCTCCCCCCCGGGCGCACTCACCTGGCAGCTGGCTGAGCGGCGCGCGCGGGCGGGAACGCTCTCGGAAGCGGCGACTGGGTGCGCCCGGCCCGCGCCCCGTTTTGTTCCGCTCCGGGGAAGGCGTGTCCCGGGCCACGCCAACCAGTGGGCTTTGCACACTGCACCACACCAGGGCTGATGTCATGGCGCGAAGCCCCGCGGCGCTGCCCCCCCAGACCCGGGGCGGCCAGACGCGTGGGCAGGAGACGCCGGCTCTGCCCCGGCGGACCCACTGTGGGCCCATGTGGACCCACTGTGCGTCCCGCCGCTGCTGCTGCGGAGGCGTTTGGGGCACGTGCCTGGACCTGTCGGGGTTTTCCTGTCGGCCAGATGCGAGATTGCAGATGTGAGCTGAGAGATCAGACTCCTGGTCAACTTGTGCCCCGAGTAAAAGCGTGAGGGCATGGCTGGCGGGTGGGGGGTGGAGTCTTACTTTCGCATGTGCTGGTGGCAAGATGTAAGGGACACATTTGGGCGCCAGAGTAAGACAGGCCTGAGTTCTGATCTTTGCCCTTCCACTTACTAGCTGAAGCCTTGACCTAGACACCTAGCACTTACGGGCTTCAGGCTCTGCCTCTGTAAAAGGGGTATAATCCACAGGGGTGTTGTGGGGAATAAAATGAGATCCTATGGGACCAGTAAGCCCTCAGCAGTGGCCCACCATATGAAAGATACTCAGCTGTTAACTCCTTCCTCCAACAGCTCTTGTCCCCTCAGCTTTCCTGCATCTTTCCTACTACCCAAAGGAGAGCGCCCCACCCCCAAAAGTAGCAGTTCTGAAAAGTGGGTGCCTCCTGGGGGCTTTTCTCTGGTCCTCCAAGCTTCAGTATGACAGACACAGGCTCAGGCTACTCAAAGCTGCCCTTGGAGCAATTAGCAATGGGTATGGCACCTTCACCCAGTTCCCAGCCCTTCCTGTCTGCCTGTTATTGGCATTGCAGAGGGCAGAGAAGTTCACACCCTGCCGAGCTTCTGCTTCGACCAGGGTAGAGCCTCCACCTCTTTCTTGGACTCAGGAACAGCCCAGAAACCCAATGCTCTGAACAGAGAAGGAGCTCCCCAGGGGCCCCAGGCCCAGGGTGGGGAGCAGAACCAGCTCTCAAGCCATTGCCACCCCCCCCCCACCACCATGGCCCTGTGCTGCCCTGAGCAAGGAGCACTGCCCTCTGGGACTTGTGGACTTGGTTTCGGAGGAACATGGAGAATCCGAGAGGCTGATGTTCCCAGGAATGTGAAGAGCGACAAAGAAGTGAGAGCCTCAGGGAGATAAAATCTTCTAGTTTCTGTTTTTCTGTAGCTTGTTCACTCTATTTCTAAGTCAAAGGGGAACTGAGGGCTGGTGTTATCTCCTATTGTCCAGGGCTGAATGACATTATTCGCACTGAGAAATGAACTATACTCAGATCTTAGGTATACATTTCACTGATGGTGTATGCTTGGTGGGGGTGCCCATGTGTAACTTTCTACTGCTCTCTTGGGCTCCAGAGTGTTCCCTAAGCAGGAGGTACTACAGCCTCCTTCTGCCCAGAGCAGTTAATTGGGGGTAGATCCTGGAGGGTTTGTTGGGCAGCTGGTCACCCCTGACCCCGAGTTATCTATACATGGAGCTGCCACATCTCCCAGCCTGGACAGGTGTCAGGGGCTCAGACCCTCGCAGGCTTCATTTCAAGTCCCAGAATTGCTGAATCAACTCTCATCTAGGAATAAAATCAAGCATCTTATTATCCAGAAAATAAGTGTTTCTCTAGGTTTTTCTTACCTTCTCCCACAAAAAAAAAAAAACCATCTTTCCTTTGGCCAGGCCATTCATAGAAACAGCGCACTCCAGGATTGGGAGGTCTACAAGCACCCCACCAGGCCATCTTCATCTGACCCAACCAAAATGTAGAAGGAAAAGCCAGGAGAATTCTTGGCCATTCCTGCACTGAGCAAGCAATAGATCAGCAGGTACATTAAACTGCAGAACTACAATCAGTGTTAGAGACCATGGGCTTGCTGTCCAAAGGTGGCAATCTCACGGGATTATCCTTTCTCCCTTCAGTTCCCAAGATCCTGGAGAGATGAGATGAGCTTTGAAGTCTTGCCCAAGATTTTACAAAAAGGCAAACTCCTGCATTTCCTTCTTTTTTTTTTTTTATAGATTTTTATTTATTTATTTGAGAGAGAGAGAGCATGAGAGGGGGGAGGGTCAGAGGGAGAAGCAGACTTCCTGCTCAGCAGGGAGCCCGATGTGGGACTTGATCCTGGGACTCCAGGATCATGACCCGAGGAAGGCCATCACTTAACTAACTGAGCCACCCAGGTGCCCCTGCATTTCCTTCTTTGACCTGGGTTTTTCCTTTCTGTAGCCCTGGGGCCGTTGGTGGATCTACCTGGTAACAACATGCGAACCTGCGCCAGGAAAAGAGATTGGTAACAACAGTCACACTTGGATTTCTTCCAGAGGATCTTAACGCACCTTGTAAATAGAGTGGATATAAAATGTGTCATCCAAACTGGAATGCTTTTGATAGTGAACAGTATAGTGATGGTCTTCATACTTACCCTAAGGCAATAGAACTGTCCCAGGCCAACCAAGATATATGGTCACCCTGCACGTTCACCCACAGACCGTGTCAGGGCACATGTCTTAGGAGCTGTTGAGGCAGAGCTGGAGATAAAGGAAGCCAAGTAGGCCCTGCCTTGTCTGTTGCTTTTCCAGAACTTCACACCTCTTGGTTGTCGTCCTCCCTGTATGCTGCCAATCATTTGGGCTTGGGTTGGATAGCTCATTTGCAGATAAAGAAGACTCAGGAAATCAGGCAGGACTTTAGGACTGAGGTGAATCAAAGGTGTGCTGGGGTCATCAGCCATGCAGACAGGCACGAGCCCGATGTGGAAATCACACGAAAGGCCAGTAAACACCATCAACACTTAGGACATCACACCAGCTGAAATTCTTAGGGCAGAGATCCTCATTCTGGCTGACCTCAGGTAACTGTGCCCTGACTGGCTCCGCCCACTGCTGCAGAGATAATACAGTCAGAGCTCATCACCGAGAGATTTTCTGCTGGGGGTTCTAGAAGGAGATCTGGCGCACACAGGGGCTTGGTTTCTTCTCTGGACTCTCAAAAATGTCTAAACGTCTCAGTATCTTCACCTCCTCTCTGTGCACTCTAGCCCCCAGTGTCCCAGGATTGGAACCTAGCCACGGGGGATGAAGTAGGGCAGACCATGGGCAAGCAGGGGGGCACCTCCAACTTCCAAATTCCCCTGCTGCCTTCTCTGACAACTTCTCCGCTTTCCTCCCTCATCTGCGTCCTGATGTCGCATCTTCTCTCTCCCTTCTTGCTGCAAAGTATTTCTTTTTCTCATTGATCTCGGGTGAGGAGGGCATGAGTGTGAGGCAGAGGCTAAAAGTGAGGGAATGTGGTTGACTTAGATCTGCCCACCACCCCGGAGAGCTTAGAGACCCGAGCTGGGCCACAGACGTCTCACTTGTCCATCCGTCCCTCCATCCGTCTGTCTATTCATCCATCCATTCAGCAGCGGACATTTATTAAGGTCCTACTCTGTGCTGGTCATGTACTAGAGGTGCTGGGAATATGGGAAAGAATATGACTTGGATCCTGACCTCAAGGAGTTTATAATCTAGAGGGTAAACCAATATCAGGGCCCCTATGTCTTTCAGAGGCATGAGGGAAGGGGTATAGAGGACAGTGAGCAGACAATGAATGCTTAATTCTCCTTTCCATGGAAGAGGAGGGTACAGGGTCAAGAAAGTTTTCTTAGAGAAAGTGAGATAGGAATGAAAGATGAGTGAGAGTTGGCCAGGAAGCAAGGCGAAGGGGCAAGATCCTGGAACAGCATTGTTACCCAGGGAACTGCAAGTTCATCCACAGAGCTGACACCTGGGATGAAAGACCAAGCCCTGTGAGAGATGGGGCTGGCCGGCAGGCAGGGACTAGAAGAACATGGCAGCCATTTCCAACCATTTGAAGGAGGGTGGACTGTCCTGAGGGCAATGGGAGCCTTAAAGGATCTTAAATAGGGAAATGACATGGTCAGTTCAAAAGTATTTAAGATGCTGAGTCCCTATGAAGGCTAGATGAGAAGGAGGTAAGACACAAGTCAGGGGGGCCCATTAGGAGATGATCCCAGGAGTCCAGGAAAGAGATGATGGCTGGCAGTAGCCCTGGGGCTGAAAAGTAGGTGATGGATTTAAGAGTTGTTGAGGACACAGAATCTGCTAGACTTGGTGACCAATTGGCTTCTGGAGGTGGGATCCAGAGTACAGCAGAAAGGGAGGGAGGAATCAAGGATGGCTCTTGGCGTCTGGGTTGGACAACTCACTAAGATAATTAATTCAGGTGGAGCTGCAGGGTGAGGGGCAGGGAGGGGTAGTGAATTCCATTTCAGATTGGTTGGATTTGAGATGCTTGAGGAACATCCAAGCGGAAATGTCCAGTAGGCAGCTGGACACCAAGGGCAGAAGAGAGACCAGGGTTTGAGATGGAGATGTGAGGGTCTTCAGTCTAGAGAGAGCTTGAGAACAAGAGCAGGTTCAGGACACCAGAGACACACACATTTGATGGTGACTGAGAGCCCACAAAGGAAATCATTCCCAGAAGGAATAATCAGAGATGTAGGGAGAGGACCCACGACATGGAGGCCAAGGGAAAGAGAGTTTCAAGGAGGAGGGTTCCATGACATACCCAGGCTGGGCCTCCTTTCTGTGAGGCCAGGGGAGACTGGAGCAGCACGGAGACACCCAGGAGAGAAAACGGATCGAAGGTTCAAGAAAGGCCAGGGTTGGTAGGTTGAAGTTATAGTACTCCCTCCCCTTTCCCATACCCCAGAAAATGTGAGACTGGTTCCCGCGAGTCCTTCTTGGAGGGGTTGAGGATTCCGTGCAGTGCTAAAGAAATGAATTTGGGGAATAGAAAGATTCAAGGAGTAAAGACTTCAGGGCACAGATTAAAATATTTTTCAACAAGCGTTGCCTTTCATACTTCCCAGGGGGACTTCAAAGCCATTTCCTAGCTGCAGTGGAACCCAAAGAAAAGCAAGGCTGCTTGGTTAGATCACTATAATTTAGAGGATCCAGGGCTAGCCTTGTACTTAGAATCTCAGCTCTGCCTTCAATCATTAAAACTAATCTGAATAACTAATTATTGAGCACCAACTGCATGTTAGACACTTGACACCATCATCTCCCTTAATCTCCACCAGAACTGAAGACATGAAGACTATTTTTAGCCCCTCTTTTGCATGCGAGGTAACCAAGCCTCAGAGCAGCAACCAAGTTAAGGGGCTGTGACTGTAACCTAGATCAGTTTTCTTCCCACGTGACATGAGGGGTCAGACTACCCTATATGCTCTCAGAAGTTTCCCCTAAGGTCCCCCTGAGAGCAGAGAGGGGTGGACACATCCCTCTGGAGGAACTCAGGGACGGTGGCAGCACCAGCCCCCTCCTCCATCTCTGAAGTCTGAGGTTTTCTCATAAAAGTTTATTTACATTTGCATTCTCCTTCACACATCCCTGTGTTCTACATTTTATATATGTATGTATTTATTATTTAAAGTAGGCTCCACACTGCAGGGCTTGAACTCATGACCCTGATCAAGATCTGAGCTGAGACCAAGAGTCAGATGCTTAACCGACTGAGCCACCCAGGCGCCCCTGCCTGTTTGTCTTCATTAAAAGATACTGCTGAAAATGACCGTTGAGAGAAAGGGAGGTCCTTGGGAAGGGTGTCATTCTCATGGTGTAGCTTCAGGAGCCCCTGGCAGCCCTCTGTGGAGCCCTGGGACTATGAAGGGACCCAGTGTGGGGAATGGATCATCTCTCAGGCTCTTTGCAGCTCTGGATCTCCCTGGATCTTGTTGGATCTGGCTCTGCACTTCTGAGGCTGTCACAAGGCAAGTCAAAAGGGGGGGCTGTGGTGGGGCACGTGGCTGGCTCAGTCAGTAGAGCTTGGGACTCTTGATCTTGGGGTCATGAGTTCGAGCCCCACATTGGGCATAGCGATTACTTATGGGGGGGGTGCTATGGAATGGGCTGGACTCCTGAGCTGGGCTCTTGGTCTCTATAGTCACATTTCCCAAGGAGGAACCCTTAGAATCCCTCAGGGTTTGCAGGGGAAATGAGCCTGATGGCCAAAAGCAAAAGAAAGACCAAAATATCTTCAAGTGAAGGTCATGAAGATAAAATGCGTGGAGGCAAGAAAAAGGGAAATCCATCTGGAAAGAATCAGAGGGGATACTACAAAGGGCCCTGGATTAGGAAATTTGTTCTGATTTTCAGGCTGACACGAATACTGTGAAGCACAAAGAATGTTCCAGGGGAGCTTAAAAGGTGATTCAGAAACTCCTTCAGGGGAGGCTCAGGGTCAGATCCTCAAAAGAGTATGTGTGGAACAGGCTGAACACTTTAAAAATGACCACTTGCCCTTTCTGTCCCCTCAGCCTGATAGCTCTGCAGGGCCACTTCCCCTCCTGCTCCCCCCGCGGCCTCTGCTCCCATTTGCTGGCTTGTGGGGGGCTCTCAGAGCCAGAGTGCAGGCAGGGACAAACAGGAGGGGCTGGGAGGGAAAATGGAACGGGGGGCTCCCCGCACCCCGACTCCCCAGAGCTGGCTGTGCAGGCTCCTGCTATTCTGAGCCTGACAGGCTGTAGGGAGAAGTGTAGCCAAGGTCTGGGCTGAAGGCTCAGGAGAAGTTTCTCTGAAAGACTCAGCTCCAGTCACTCCAGCTGCCCTTTGTTGCCAATCAGTTTTGTTTCCCTCTTGCTTTAAAACCTGTTTTCAGGGGCTCCTGGGTGACTCAGTCGGCTAAGCGGCTGCCTTCGGCTCAGGTCATGGTCCCAGGGTCCTGGGATCGAGCCCCACGTCAGGCTCCCTGTTCAGTGGAGAGTTTGCCTCTCCCTCTCCATCTGCCTCTCCCCCAGCTCATGCTCTCTCTCTCTCTCTCTCTCAAATAAAAAATCTTTAAAAAATTAAAAATAATAAAACCTGTCTCCCTGTTTCCTGTCTAGGACACAATCTTTGCGGCTCCAACCTTCTCTGTGATCATCTGGCCAGACGGCAATGTTTTAAGGCAGTGAAGTAGATTGGAAATAACCAGACCTTAGTAATACCTTTAACCCCTCTGTTCTATCAGGGCCGATTGTATGAAATTAGACTCAGAAGAAAGGATTGGCTGACTTTTGGAGTCATCAGTCTAAAGACAAGCTCAGGTTTACTAGACGGGAAGGTCTCAGAGGGAAGGGATTGCAGCTTACCCTCCTTTGTAGCTCACACAGTGCCTTACATGGAGCAAATGCTTCATTAATATTTTATGAATGCAATAAATTCACTTCATGGTTTGCAAGGTAAGAACCAGGAGCAAGGCTGCCATCTGCTGGTAAATTTGTGAAAGACACTTCTCAGGGGCCCTTGTAGCCTAAGAGGCCCTTGTAGCCTAAGCGGGCCTTTAGTCAGTAACCTTAAGAAAACTCCCAACTTGGGCACCTGGGCATCTCAGTCCATTAAGTGTCTGCCTTCGGCTTGGGTCGTGATCCCAGGGTCCTAGGATCAAGTCAAGTCTCCCATCAGGCTCCCTGCTGAGCAGGGAGTCTGCTTCTCCTTCCTCTGCTGCTCTGTCAATTAATAAATAAAATCTTTAAAAAAAAAGAAAAAGAAAGAAAGGAAACTCTCAACTTAAGGGTGCCTGGTTGGGTTAGTCGGTAGAGCATGTGACTCTTGACCTCAGGATTGTGAGTTCAAATCCCATGTTGGGCATGGAGCCTACTCACAAAAACAAAACAAAACAAAAACAAAACCCAGACTTAGACAATCCTTTTTTCACTAGGATCTCCCGATACTTAAATTCTTCTGCCTCTCCCTCAAGGCATCTTAGGTTCCTAGTAGAGAAACCAAAAATATCCTGAGACACCAGTCAAAGAAAAAGGCCTATGAAGGTACAGGAAGCTAATTTGCAACTGAGGACACTTCTCTCCATTGGCAAATGTTCACTCTCCCAGATACATTTCCCCATCATCCATCCAGACAGAGATGTGAGCACCCACGACAAGCCAAGTGTTGGCCTAGGTGCAGGAGTAGATGAACCAGGACTTTAAAGGAAGAGGGGAGATGGGTGAGCACCTGGATGTGTTATGGGAGACTGGCACAGGCAATGAGCATTGAGAGCTCAGGAGGGGGAGACCCTACTGCAGGAGTCAGGGAAAGCTTTAAGGGGGTTAACATACGGTGATGGGCTCAGTCATAAAGGGTGGTGAGGCATTTGACATGTGGAGATGGGCAGTGGTCTGGTTATCTACTGCTGTGTAGCAAATCACCCCAAACTTAGTAGCTTAAAACAAGTCATTTTTATCTCTCATGGCTCTGGGTTTTACTGAGCTTGGCTAGATCTAGATAGTTCTTGCTCAGGATCTCTCATGTGATTGCAATCAGATGATAGCTGGCTAGAGTCATCATGGAGACTTCCTTACTCACATGGCTGGCAGCTGATGCTGGCTGTCGGCTGGGAGAACTGTTAGCCAGAACCCCTACATGTAGGCTATCCAGGAAGCCAGGATTCCCTCAGAGCATGGCAGCTGGGTTACAAAGGCAAGCATCCCAGGGCACCTGGGTGGCTCAGTCAGTTAAGTGGCTGCCTTTGGGAACAAGCCCCGCATCAGGGTGGGGAGTCTGCTTCTCCCTCTCCCTCTGCCCCTTCCCCCTGCTCGTGCTCTCTCTCAAAAATAAATAAATAAAATCTTAAAAAAAAAAAAAGGCACACCTCCCAAGAGGGAGCATGGAGGAAGTTATCTTGCCTTCTGTAATCTAACCTCAGAAGGCACAGAGCAGAACTTCCCCTGTTCTCTACTAATTGAGATAGTCACAAAGCCCCACCCATTTTCCAGGCAAGGGGCCAAGACAGGGGAGTCATGGTCATGGAGGGAGCCCATCATGTGAGGTTCTGCCAAGACTAATTCTTAGAGGGGGAAGAATGGTCTGGTGTCACCACAGCAAGTGGCCAGGAATACCCAGAGCCTGTGTCCAAGCTGAGTCTTTGAGAGCTGCGGTGGGCAGGGCCCAAACAGGGAAGTAACAATTAACAAGCAGCTGTTGTGTGGCCTGAGAGATAAGATGTACACACATTCACGTGGGAGCTCAGTTTTGTTGTAACACGGATGCAGGGAGCAGGTCTCATGCAGCCACAAGAGCTAGGTCAGAGATAAAATACAGCCCTATGGTTATAAAGCAGGTGGACGCTGAGATGAACAGGGAGTGAGATCAGAGACCCCAGGAGAGCCTGAGGGCCCAAGGCCCTTGGTGGGACTAGGGCCCAAATGCTCAGAACCTGCTGTGTCAACCACCAGCCTTATAGGGAAAGATGGGTGAGCCTAGTTTAAAGGCTGAATGAGCCAGAAATGGCAAGATTCAAGCTTGGCTGTCTTGGGAACCAGAAGTAGGAAGTATGGGAAGTAGGGAGTTTGTTCATGTCCCTACTGGGCCCTGTCTGGGCCCTGAGACCTGAAGGAGAAGGAGACTTTGGCTTCCATCTCCATGCATATTCCATGACCTAACCATATCAATAATCATATTAAATCTAAATGGTCTAAACACCTCATTTAGGGACACCTGGGTGGCTGTCAGTTAAGCATCTGCCTTTGGCTCAGGTCATGATCCCAGGGTCCTGGGATTGAGCCCCAAATCGGGCTCCCTGCTCAGCGGGAAGTCTGCCTATCTCCCCCTCCCTCTGCTTCTCCCCCTGCTCATGCACGTGCACATGCTCTCTCTCAAATAAATAAATAAATCTGAAAAAAAAAAGTAAGACTCAAATATCTGTTACCTACAAGAAATGAACTTTAAATATAAAGACATTAATAAAAGGATAGGAAAGAATATACTATGATAAAAACTAATTAAATAAAGTTAGAGTTGCTATATTAATACCAGACAAAATTTATTTCAGAGCAAAGAATTTACCAGAGATAAATAGATTCATTTCATAAAGACAAAAGGATCGCTTCTTCAAGAGGATGTGATGATCCTTAATGTTTGTGCCCCAACCACCAAACAGAGGACGGAGCTTGCAGTCCCTGGAAAATGAACAAAACAAGACAAAAAATGTTAAGTTTAAGTTTCCACTGCTATTTTATACAAAAGTTACAGAGTACAGGCAAATTTTATGTAACAAATAAAGGAGAAAACCGTGACCCATAGCCATAAGAAAATCAGACCCTCAGATGATCCAGTTATGGGAATTAGCAGACAATGACTTTAAAATGACTGTTATCCATGTGTTGAAGAATTTAAAAGAAAAAATAAATATAATGAGCCAAGAAGTAGGTTATTTCAAGAGAAACAGAAATCCTAAAAAAGAGCTAAATGCAAACTGTAGAATTGAAAAACATACTATCTGAAAATAAAAATGTCCTAGAGGGACTTAACAACAAATTGGACACTGCAGAAGAAGAAATTAGTGATTTGAATACAGGCCAATTGAAATTATCCAAATTAAAGCAAAGTAAGAAAAAATGTTTGACAATCATTAAGAGAGCATTCACATGCTGTAGAACAATAGCCAGGAGTCTCATAGACGTAGGATTGGAGTTCCATAAAGAGAGGAAAGAAACAGTGGGGTAGAACAAAATATTTAAAGAAACAGTGGATGAAATTTTGATAAAAAATAACAATTCACAGGTCCAAGAGGTTTAACAAGGTACAAGCAGGATAAATATAAAGAAAATACAGTTGGCACATCAAATTACTGGGAACCAGAGAGACAGAAAAATCTCAAAAGCAACCATAAAGGGAGAAAAAAATGCATTACATAGCGGGAGCAATGATAATTATGAGAGCTGTTTTTCATCAGATAGAATATAAGCCAGATCTCCATTAACTGGTAAATAAACAAAATGTGCTATATTCATACGATGAAATACCATTCAATAGTGAAAAGAAATGAACTACTGACATATATTAAAATATGAATGAACTTTATTTTTTAAAAAAGATTTTATTTCTTTATTTGAGAGAGAGACAGAGAGAGCATTAGCAGGGGAGGAGCAGAGGGAGGGGGAGAGGCAGCCTCCCAGCAGAGCAGGGAGCCTGATGTGGGGCTTGATCCCAGGACCCTGGGATCATGACCTGAGCCGAAGGCAGACGCTTAACTGACTGAGCCACCCAGGCGCCCCATGAATGAACTTTAAAAACATTCTAAGTGAAAGGAGACAGATGCAAAAAAACCCATATATTATATGATTCTATTTATGTGAAATGTCCAGAAAAGGCAAAACTATAGAGACGGAAAACACATTAGTGGTTGCCTATGGCTGCAAATAGGAACTGGGCTTGATTGCACATGGGTTAGAGCGATTGCTCTTGGGTGTTGGAAATGTCCTAAAACGGGCCTGTGGTGACAGTTACACAACTCTTTAAATTTACTAAAAATCATTGAGCTGTACATTTAAAATCTGTGAATTTTATAGTAAGTAAATTATATCTCAAGAGAGCTACTATAAGGTAGTGATAGAGAAAAGCCACAGACTTGAAAAAGATAAATGAAAAGAATATAACTGAAAAGGGATTGTTAGCCACAATATAGAGAGAATTATTACAAATCAAGGGAAAAAAAGGATTAACAATACAACTGAGAAAAGATTAGGAGATAGGAATAAATAGAAGGCAATCCTTTTTTTTTTTAAAGATTTTATTTATTTATTTGTCAGAGAGAGAGAGAGAGCATAAGCAGGGGGAGAGGCTGAGGCAGAGGGAGAAGCAGGCTGCCCCCTGAGCAAGGAGCCTGATGCAGGACTCCATTCCAGGACCCTGGGATCATGACCTGAGCTGAAGGCAGATGCTTAACCGACTGAGCCACCCCAGGCATCCCAGAAAGCAATCCTAATGACCAATAAACATATGAAAAGGTGCTCAACCTTGTTAGTGGTTGGTGAAATGCAAATTAAAATCACAATATTCCATAATCTCACATCTATCTGGTTGTCCAAAAAAAAGATCTGACGATCCAGGTGTTGGCATAAATGTGGTAAAGTTAAAGATATCCAGACCATCAACCATGTGGGTAGACTCCTGAAGAAATTCAAATGTACGCAATAAGATGTGTAGGAGAATTTCCATAGTAGTAAGACTGTGTTATAGTAGCAAAAACTGGAAACAAGAGAATCGCTAAGTTGTAATATAGTTGTAAATGAAATGTTATACAGCAGTGAAAATGAGTAAACTAAAGCTACCTGAATCAACATAAATGAACCTTACAAATGTAATGTTGAATCAAAAGGAAAGTTCTAGAAGAATTTTATACGCAGTATGAGTCCATTCAAATAGTTAAAATATGCAATGCATATATAGTGTATAGTGTAGTAAGAGTATAAAAATATGCATGGAAATGATTAACAGCAGGTTCAGAATAGTATTTCCCCCTGGGGGGGGAAGGGGAGGGGCTTAAACTTAAACTATATTTGTACTGCTTTATTTCTTAAACTATAGATGTTTATACGTGTGATGGCTAAATTTTATATGTCAGTTTGACGGGACCACGGGCTGCCCAGATATTTGGCCCAAATTATTCTGGGTGTTTCTGTGAGGGTGCTTTTGGATGAGATTAACATTTAAATCGGTGGACTGCATAAATCCAATTGCCCTCCCTAATATAGGTGGGCCTCATCCAATCAATTGACCCTCCCTGGAATAAAAGAGCATTCCTACTGCCTGACTGCCTTTGAACTGGGACATCAGCTTCTTCCTGGGTCTCTAGCCTACTGGCCTCCGGACTAGTGTACCATCAGCTCACCTGGTTCTCAATCCCTCAAACTTAGATTGGAACTAAGTCATTGGCTCTCCTGGGTCTCCAGCTTGCCAATCCACTCTGCAGATCTTGGGACTTGTCAGCTTCCATAATTGCCTGAGCCAGTTCCCTACAAATGAATGAATAAATGAATAAATAAATAAACATTCCATTAGTACTGTTTCTCTGGAGAACCTTGACTAATACAACAGGTATGTTTGTTAAATTATTTCCTATACCTTTGGCATGTCTAAAATATTTCATAATAAAATTTTGAATAAATAATGAATGAGTTGTTAGGATATCAGGTGCTATAGAGGTCAAGCAACATGAAAACTGGGAAATGGGGGCACCTGGGTGGCTCAGTCGATAGGCTCAGGTCAGGATCCCGGGGAACTGGGATCAAGCCCCACTTCGGGCTTCCTGGGCTCCTTCCTGCTCAGTGGGAGCCTCCCACTCCCCCTGCTTGTGTTCCTTCTCTCTGCCAAATAAATAAAATCTTAAAAAAATAAAAAACACCACACATTAGGGGAGTCTGGGTGGCTCAGTTGGTTGAGTGTCTGACTCTTGGTTTCAGATCATGCTCTCATGGGTCCTGGGATCCAGCCCCACCTCCAGCTACTGATCAGTGGGGAGTCTGTTTGAGGAATCTCTCCCCCTGCCCCTCCCTCCACTTCTGTTTTCTCTCGCAGGAGCTCTCTCTCAAATAAATAAATCTTAAAAAAAAAAGAAAGAAAATGCATATTAGATTTGGCTTCTGAAGCCAATGATTACCTTTGCTGGAGCAGTTTTGGCACTGTGTTCAGAGTGGAGGCTTGCTGGTGATGGGTGGTAGAGAGACAAGGAGTACACATACCCTCTGCACCAGATCTGTTGCTAGAAAGGGGTGCAGGGTAGAGGCAGGAATTTAACAATGAGTGACTTCACTTCTTGGGGCTTCCATACTAATTCTGTTGGAATTATCAGAGTGCTGGTGCTCCTTTGGTCCCTGTTCCTATTCCAGTAAAGATTCTCGAAGACTTGAATTTCATTCCTTGGGTGTAGAAAAAGATTTTTAAAATTACTAACCACAGATGCAAATATCCTAGATGTCAGCTTTCTTAACTGTGGCTTTCCAAGGAGTGTAAGACCAACCTCTTTCCATGGAAAGAAAGACATAAAGCCATGATTATCACATGTTAGCCCCAGGTCTAAGGGGGGAATGTCAGACTCACAATAAATTAAGCTAAAAGTTCAGGAAGACTCTGCACTGCAATAAGAAAGGAGAGAGACGGAGGAGAGGTTTTTCTTCCTTTTTTTTTTTTTTTTTTTTTTTTGGTTGAGTGGTTTAATTTGGCTAATGGAGTGTTGCTAATGGTTTCCCAATTTAGGTTCGCAGAGCTCGGCAGCAGGGAGTTCTTCCAAGTCACAGGGGCTGAAAGGACGCACAAGTCCGTCTCACTCCTCCCAGAAATTCAGTCTGGGTTTTACTCTAACTTCTTCTGGGTCTCATCAGAGGAGCTCCAGATGAGGAGATTCTGCGCTGGGGTATTCCTACCCCTCCCAGACGGATTGCAAGCTTTTTCCAATACTCCATTCTCCCTGGGGCTTTCCCTGGTTGCTGCAGAGAGAAACCCGCCAGCAGGGGTCAGCAGTGTCTCACATCTGGCCTGGAGCAGCTTGCCACATGGGCTGTTTCTCCTGGCACCGCCAGAGCTGATGGGGAACTGGAGAATACCTTCCTGGTAAGGCCTTGGCATCACTCTGAGCATCGCCAGCTCTAGATTCCCTTCCCTGAGTGTGGAGTAGCATGGGGAAATGGAAGGTATGTTCATTCAAAGGCCGAAGTGGGTGTGTACGTACACACATCCAGACATCTGCAACGCCAAGTCACCATCTGGTTTTCTACCAGGCTTTTCTGTGTCTTGGCACGGGCCATGCATTGTGTGGATCTGCATGTCAGAGGACGTGTGTCTCGGCTTTGCCTTGTTGAAATTTCCTCAGCTCCCTGGGATTTCTGGATTCTCTCAGCACCCAGGCGCTCCAGGAGGGTCGCTTGCTTCGCTCTCCCACGGCTTAGACCAGCGTTTGCGGGGCGCTCCCACGGTGCCTGCCCAGGCCACGCCTCCACGCATGCTCAGTGTGGAATGGAAGCCTTCCCGGGCTTCAGCCTCCGGAACGAAAGTCTCGGCGGCCCAAGCCACACAAGAGCGAGTTCTGCTCTCGTTTCCAGACTCCTTCCTCATCCTTGGCCCCAATGCCAGTCTTCTTCCCAGCTCTAGTTCTCTTTGAGTCCTCTGGTCCGCATTGCTGCTCAGCTTCCACATTGCTGCTGACAGAGGGATGGATCCCATTGGAGGTTGTCTTGTCTCTCCCCTTGCTCCTCCGTCTCCCCCACCCCAGTGTGGTAGGCGTGGGAGTAGTCAGAGAACCAGCCGGGGCCTGTGGGACAGCGATACAGCTGGGAGCAACTCTGGGCTGGAAAGGGTTCCAGTTTGTAGCCGAGATTCCCAGGGCCCTGGCACTTTCCAAGCAGCCTCCTGGAGCGAACTGCTCTGACAGCCAGAGGCTCTCCTTTCCACCTGCCAAAAGGAGGACTTCTGCAAGCCGGGGCACCTGGCCTCCTTCCCAAGAGTAGAGTTACAGCAGCTGATCTAGGCAACAGGTGTAGGTTGCATGGTACAGCTGCTGCCCAACACATCTGTACCCATGGGTGTGTGTGTGCGCGCGCGCGCGCAGAAGCAGCAGCAGGAGGGTTCGTCAATCATTGCCACACTCCCCAAAGCTGAAGGAGATGTGCAGAAAGGGCCAGGGGGTGAGAGAAATGTGGGAAAACTGGGATAAGCATTCACAGAGCACTTCTTTCCTAGAGTTCCCAAAGTAGGACCCCTTGCCAGGTTGCCCCAAAGTCAGCCTCGCTGGCTGCAGCTTGCGAGTCAAAGCGCTGAGTCCTCCTCCTCTGTCTTGCTGCCCAGTGCTTTGGCTGCAGCCAGCTCCTCTCCCTTCCCGGTTGGCTCAGCTCAGACCTTTGCAGGCTGGAGCTCAGAATCCTGGCTCCTAGTGGCTCTCCCAGAAAGCTGGGAGGGAAATATTTGAAAGAATGGCTCTTTATATATGCAAATGATTTCTTGCCACTTTAGTTCCTCAAACCACAGAATTAATTGAAGGGGGAACATTTTGGGGCTCTGGGTCTGTGCCAGGTACTGGGTCCAGGGCTTTACCTATATCACCTCATCAAATCCTCCCCCAAACCCTGCCAGGTACATGTTGTCAGGATCATTTCTGTTTCATAGGAGAGAAATCAAGGTTATGGTCAACACAGAATACAGTGAATCTGACACTCGATTGCTGCCTGAACTCCAAAGCTTGTACTCTGTCTGCTGTACACACTGCCTGCAACCTCCCAATCCCCAGGAAATCCCACATTAGGCCCCATCCCCTCCTCCCCCTGTAGGTAATTCCCCAACTCATCCATTTCTGTTTAGTGCAGCCAAAGTCACCTCTATAACCTTTATCGAGAGGTTCATTTGGCAACTCACAGCTCTTCAACACCCCCGGTCACCCCACCATCAATCACCAAAGAGGATGCCATAGGTGCTACCCTCTTGTCAATGGCTTCTCACACCCAATTTCCTTCCCTTGGTCCAGGCTGCTCGCCTTCAAGCCCTATCATGGGCCTGAAACTCTTTTGCCTCCATCTACCATTCTTCAGTGGTCCCACTTCACACCTCGTTTTTCCCTCTCAAGACACTTTTTTTCTTACTATTTTAAGAATATTTATTGATATAAGAGGGGCACCTGGGTGGCTCAGTTGGTTAAGCGTCCGACTCTTGATTTCGGCTCAGGTCATGGGATCGAGCCCCACGTCGGTCAGGCTCTGAGCTCAGGGTGGAGTCTGCTTGTCCTCCCTCTGCTCCTCTCTGTCTCCCTCTCAAATAAATAAATAAACCTTTTTATTTATTTATTTATTTATTTATTTATTATTTGACAGAGAGAGACAGTGAGAGAGGGAACACAAGCAGGGGGAGTAGGAGAGGGAGAAGCAGGCTTCCTGCGGAGCAGGGAGCCCGATGTGGGGCTCGATCCCAGGACCCGGGGATCATGACCCGAACCGAAGGCAGACGCTTAACGACTGAGCCACCCAGGCGCCCCAATAAATAAAATCTTTAAAAAAGAGAGAGAGTCTGGCTTGGCCTCCACGCCCTGTCCAATGGGTAAAGCTGGCTACATCACTTCTGGGATCCAGTGCAAAATTAAAATGTGGGCTCCTTTGTTTAAAAAATTATTAAGAATTTAAAGATTGCAACAGCAAAGCATTAAACCAAACCGGGGGTCCTTCTAAGTATGGGGTCCCATGTGACTGCACAGGTCACATGCCCATGAAGCTGGCCTAACCATGGGCTCTACAGAGACTGGCTGTCTCCTAGATGCCTTGAGTTAATGCATCCCCCATTCTGAAAATGGACATTCCTGCCTCAGCCTCCACATTGGCTCTTGTCCCTTGATTCTGCACCCAGCCTTCCCCAGCTGCATTCTCCTCACCAAGGCCAGCATGCTGGGCATTCCAGCTCTAGCACAAGCAAACTCCCATGGTCCATGTCAGCCAGGCCACATTGTTCTGGGGGCACCCACAAAAAGCAGGGTGCGAGACAATGAAATCCCTGTGCCTGGGGTAGAAAGTCTCCCCAGAGATAAGAGAGCATTGAACTATCAACCAGGAGACCTGGGTTTCAGTTCCAGCCCTGCCATTAAATTTGCTGTGTGCTCTTAAGGGGCAAATTGCTCAACATCTTGGCACCTCAGTTTCTTTGTCCCTTAAAGGGGAGGGGGGGATGAAATCAACTTTAAGACCACTCCCAGTTCTACAAGTGTGTATTTAAATGACTCTTAGAGACTATAATGATAACCACCTTTGCTTGAGCATTTACCCTATACCATTTGCAGGCTTGCTTATTTATTTATTTATTCATAAGATTTTATTTATTTATTTGACAGAGAGAGACACAGCGAGAGAGGGAACACAAGCAGGGGGAGAGGGAGAAGCAGGCTTCCCTCGGAGCAGGGAGCCCGATGCGGGGCTCGACCCCAGGACCCTGGGATCATGACCTGAGCCGGAGGCAGACATTTAATGACTGAGCCACCCAGGCGCCACCTTGCAAGCTCATTTAATGCTGACAACAATCCTATGAGGCAGGCACTGTTATTTCCATTTTACAGATGAGGATGTTGAGAGTCAGATGAAAACATATCCTAAAAGAGGAAACTCTGGGAGTGATGGAAACATTCTGGAACTTGATTGTAGGGATGGCTTCACCACTCTACAGACTTACTAGAAATCATAGTATCATATACTGACAGTGGGCAAACTTTCCAATACATAATGTATACTTCAAAACAGCTATTAAGAAGCTAGAAATAAAGAAATGTACTGAAGCTAGAAAACGATAAAGCCCTTCACCACTACCCCACACTGCCACTGAAAGACTCCTTTTCTCTGCCTCTACATAGCACTTGAAAGCATGGCCTCAGTAGCCAGACTGCCAGTTCAAATCCTGGCTCTGGCACTTACTAGCTGTCAGAACCACACAAGATACTGACCTCAATTTCTTCACCTATAAAATACAAATAAAAATGATACCTATTTCAAAGAGTCGTTGCGAGGATCAAGTGGATGAATGTATATCAAGTTCTTGGAACTGAAGTTGGCCCACCCCCAGTGCTACACAGAAGGAAGGACTATGACTCTTCTTTCCAGGATGCTGTAGCCAGAGCCTGCCTTCTTCAAGGGGACTGTTTCTCCTTGTCAACCCCACCCCTACCCTGCTGGCCCCTTAAAGAAACACTAATTTTGAAAAGCCATCTTTGGAAAAACACTGGGATGACTTTCAGTACATCTCACGTCCTGGTAACAGAGAAAGGGAGAGAAACAGCATCTTCCCGATAAGGCAGTGACTCGCTCAGCCTCGTAAAACATTCATGAAGGTACCAGTTTTCCCCACAGACCGTTTCTCCCAGGTCCTCCTAAGCGCAAGCCATCAGCACAGAGGGCCCTTCTTAAAGGGGACCCTAAGGCCAGTCATGAGGCCTGAGTGGCCTCAGATGGGGACAAATGCTTTGCCCACACTCCCCGCCCCCCCCCACTCCCATCGGCATGCAGCCCCTCCTGGGTTAATGAATCAAGCTAGAAAGGGCAAGGGTTACTAGTGGACAGTCCGGTGTCTACCGCTGAGAAGTGAGTTTTCAAGCACTGAGTCCGTAAGCAGAGTGTATGTGACTGGGGTGGGGAAGAAGCCAGGGCCGGGGAGAGGGGCTGGTCCTTTCTGTCTCATCGTCACACTTCTGCTTATATTTGCACAGTACTTTAGAAACCACCTTCTCTTCCATTATCTCACTGAATACTCACCTAAGCCTTGGTGGGTGATTACTGTTGTCTCCTGGGTGTCAACACCCGTTTTTACTGATGAGCACACTGGGGTGACGCCCTTCAGACAGCAGCCCAACCAAAGCGCGGACTCAGGTCTCCTGATACCGTGCCCAGTGATTTTCCACTGTGCTGAGGAGGAGGAAGTCAGAGGCTCCCTCAGACTCCACCTCAGAAGCTCTCATGACATTTATTAAGTGCTCAAGAAAATAAAGCCACGTGCTGTCTTCATATCCCCACCCGAGGGCCTTACAAACGGCTCTGGAAGGCCTGAACAAGAGAGGCAGAGGTAAAGGCAGTCCCTCCCTGGGTCACACGGAATGTAGGAGCTCTGACTGTTCAAATCCCCAAGGTCCCACATCAGATAACCCAAGTGGGGAAACAAATGAGCATGGGTCCACAGACCTCAAGGTGGCAGGAAAACAGGCAGAGCCTCCCCCCCCAAGAAATCAGGCTGGGTCTGGAAATGCCACTTGCTCTGCTTCCTGGGGGCCCCCAAAGCCCCCATCTCAACTCAAGCCAGATCTGAGACTCTATGGGGGTGACAACAGGCTCCTGGGCTGATTTTTTAAAACCCATTTGTCACACTGACATTAATCCTCTGGTTAACAATCTCCTGCCCTGAAGCGGGTTGGCTCTAAGCTGTGGAAGGGGTGGGGGTAAGGGGAATCCCTTGGGTTTTAAGGAGTCTCAATAAGGTCAGCAGGGCCCAGAGGCCACCTTCTTCACTAGTGGGGACGGGGGGGGGGGGGGGGGGGGGGGGGAACACATGCTGTGCCAAGGGGCCCCCAGCAGAGAGCCTGAACCTCCTTCAATTACCATCTCAATCCCCAGCACCCCTGTTGTTCTCTCCACCCTCCGTTCCCCACAACCAGGCCATTGCCTTTACTTCTTATTGATTTTCATATTTAAGGAAAATCCATTTGCTTGATTCAGAGCAACTGAGTCATCACTGTGTTCAGAGGAAAATCACTCACAAAGTAGGCACTTGGCAGAAGCTACTTCTGGGATGGGCGGGGACTCTGCTTACACCCCAGCGGCACTCTGTCCAGAGTTGCTTCTGGCTTCTCTTCTCTGCTGTTCTGTCCTAGGCACTTTCTCTTCCAGAAGCCTTCACATCCACTGCCTGTTGCCCCAACCAGCCTGGCCTGTTTGTTCTCTGCCCCCCCAACCTGTCCACATGCTATTCTGTTTATCTGTTGGACGCTTACGATGGGGACATTTGGAGCAGGGTCGGAGAGGACTTGTATGATCAGCCATTCATAAATGGGGGAGAAATATTAATCGTATGCACTGATGGAAGAAATTTAACTCTTACAAAATTATGGCTTTGGCCTTCTTTACCTTTCTGGGTAGCATCCAAGGAACTGCCTCATTCCAACCTTACCCATGTGGGTGAGGGCCCTGTATCTAGCCTCAAGACGGGTAGGGGCAGTTCAGTCTCTGATAGCGGTTTGTATGACTGTTGTGTCCTCTTGGTCCCTGGGCCTAGGAGGGCCAAAGAGCTCAGCTGATCCACTCTATGAGCCCTCAAGAAGAGACAGTGCTTCTTCTTAAAGGACCAGGCTTCCCCTTTGCAGGCAGAGGTGAAGAGCAGGACCAGAATGCCAGTTAGCACATCACTGAATGCCACATGGATGCTGGGTTGCTGGACGCAGACTCAGTGATGCATATAGAATGCTACCAGGCATTCTTCTAAGCGTGTCACCTGTGTTTATTGCCCTTAATCCTCCCAACAGTCTTAGGACATAGCGACAATTATTATCCCATTTACATACAGATGAAGAAATGGAGGTGGTCAGAGATTAAAGAATTCATTCAAATTCCTATGGCTAGTAAGTGGTAGATCCAGGAATTTGAACCCAGGCAGTCTGCCTTAAGAGCCCATATGTTTAGCCATTATACACACACAGGGCAAGGGATTCATCTGTGATATCCCTCAGGGACAGCAACCCCCCCACCTCAAAAGACAATTCATTCTTTTCATGGACAAAAGCCATGTAAAAATCCTCTCCCTTGATCACATGGGACCGTCTTCAATGTCACTGCTAGTCCCTGTCTAGAGGTCCTTGATCCTCCCCTTATGTCCATATGCCCTGTGACCTGACTGGCTGGATAGGGGCTCAGCGAGACTCAGGGGCTTTCATCCTGACTCTGCTCCCTCTGGTTGATGCTGCTGGTGAAGCATTCAGAGACCTCCCAGGGAGCTGGCATTTTTTTTGCTTTCTATCTCTCAACCCCTCAAGACCCGGGAAATAAATCAGTCCTCATGTTGGCTGGAGCTGGTGAAATCTCTGGTCCCAATCTGCTGGGTCCTTGGCCACAGCTACTCCCTTTCACTTACAGAGCTCAAAGCTTGCTCCAGGGGCACGGGACACCTGATTTCCTTCTGGACTCTTCCTGCACAGTCTGGAAGCCTTCAGGCCAGGAGGCGGGTGTGGGGAGGGGAGGAATGGGGGGTGCAATCCTTGCACCGCAGAGAGGTTGCACGAGGTTCGAGGTTCGGCCTGAGGACCTCCTTCCCATTCTCGCTCTTCAGCTCATGTCATTTCCTCTCCCGTCTTCTGCTCCCTCCTCCCACTCCCACGGCCCTAGAAGGAGGGGCAGTGGCAGAGTCGGGAAAGTGGGAAGAAGTCACGTTATTTTACTGAGCACCTACTATTTGCCGAGCACTTCTGGGGCTTCCCCTCACCTCTGCACCCACGAGTCCCAGCTCAGACCCGAGTAGAGAGGAAGGAAGGGTGGGCGGAGTCAGAAGCAGGGCAAGGAGGCTGGCGGATCCATCTGCCCCCTTCCAAAGAACGGCCGAACGAGCCGCAGCCCAGGGACGTGGGTGTGGGTGGGGGTGGCGGGTCCCCAGGCAAAGGAAAGGCTCAATTGTGCAAAGGCTTCCTGCCCTGCCAGCTCTCGGCCCCAGCTCAGCCACCAAGCCGCCGCCTTTCTGCGGCCGGGGAGGCGGGACGGGAAGGCGAAGGCAGGAAAGGGTTACGGGAATAGCTTTCCAATGACAAAGTCTGGAAGGGACCCATGCCTCCGCCCCTCTGCGGGTTAAACTGGCACAGTGCGGGGGGAGGAGGGCGAGGGGGACCAGAAGCAAAGCCTCCCCTCCCGCCCGCCCCCCTGTTCCCCCCAACCCCCTGTTCCCCCCACCCCCAGTCGCCGGGCACCCCCTCCCGGGGCCCGCGTTGGAGGCAGCCGGCGTGTGCCTGGGGCAGCGGGTCACGAGGCTCCGCCCCCGGCCGCCCGGCCCCGGGGGACGCACTTTGTTCAGGATGCCGCCTCCTCGCTCATTGTGGGGCCGGAGCCGGCGGCGGCCCTAGTGCGAGCGCGCGGCCGGAACACGCGGCAGACGCCGACCCCCGTGCGAGGGGCGGACCCGGCCGGGGACCCCGGAGAAACTTTCTTATCGCGAGGAGAGCGCGCCCGGCCCGGCGCTGCGCGGGGGATGCGCGACTCTGCGCGGCGGCGGCGGCGGCGGCGCGGACTGGGACCCGGAGCGGGCGGGCGCGCGGGTGAGTGGCCCGCGCGGGGTCGTCGCAGGGGCGGGGACCCGGCTGCGCGCGGCGGCGAGACGGGCCGCCGCCGCTTCCCAGTGTGTGGGGCCGGGACCGAGCCCCGGGGGGAGGTGAGCCGGGTGCCCCGGGGAGGCTGCGGGCTGGGCTCGGGAGAGGCATTGGAATAACAACGGAGGCGCCTGGAGGGTGTGTGCCGAGACGTCCTTAGGGGACTGCGTGTCTGCTCCAGGAGTTGACTCACTAGGGGCTACCCAGCTCCAGCCTTTCGGAGCCTCAGTTTCCCTTTCTGTGAAATACCTGCAACGTAAAGTGTGTTGAGATCCTATAACCAGAGACACCAAGTACTGCGTATTACACACACACACACACTGTACCCACATTTTCTCCCATCCCAGCGGAGCGAGCGGAGCAGCTGGAGCAGGTGACCTTGTCGGGCTGTTCCAGAAAATGTTCACTGGGTGCCCAGGTTGCGCTGCGAAGCGTCCGCCCGCCAGACTCCCTGAGGCTGTCCTCTTTGGCTCCCGCTCAGAGGAAGCTTTCCCGGGGGACGCGGGAGGGAGGAGAAAGAGAGATTGAGTGAACACCAGGAGCTCACCTGAGGGCGCTCGGTGCTTGGGCTCTTGTGGTCCCTTCTATTCTCTAGAGCCGATAGAACCTGGTCATGGGATAAAGAATTAGCCCAGTCTGCGTTGGGGAGGCAGGATTGGGGGAGGACGTGAGGGGTGAGTGGTGGGGGCGGTGTGCAGGGGTGAAATCCACCCAGCAGAGAGGGTTCCTTGTCCCCCGGTGCCAAACACTGGAAAATCAGCTGGTGAGTCAATGGGACTTTGTTAGGACAGCCACAGGGCGCAGCTGGCGCCGGCTTAAGGGAAGCACCCGGATCCCCCCTTGATAACATGCTGTTTATCTGGCTTCCTGTTTCAATGATTGGGATGCCATTGGCTTGTTCAAATTCAATGCTGAAAAGCCTGCGGCCACGTTCGCTCTGCAAAAGCAGAGGGCTTGCCTGGGTTTTCATCTTTCCTCTGTCTTGTCCCGGATGCATGGTGTCCTCTGCAGCTCACTTATAATGGGGCAGATGGACTTCGCACAAAGAACCCCTCCCCAAGTAGGCGGAGCTGCCGCTTCTGAGACCTTGGCTCCCTTCAGACCCAAGATACATGTGACTTCAGCGTGCTTATGAATTTTTTTATGCTGCCTTGAATTGTGGTTGGTGTGTCTTTGGGATTAAACTGGGAAAGGACATTGTGGCTCTGGATTTCCTCCTCTAAAATGAGCTTTGTTTTCATCTTTCACCCTTAATTTCTGGGGGAAGTTATCAGTTTGTAGTTCGTAATCAGCCTGTGTTGCTAACTACCTGGATGATCAGAGAGCAAATAATTTGCCTCTCTGTTTTGGTTTTCACTTCTTTAAAATGGAGCTGGGGCAAATTGCTACTCCTGGAAGAATAGACAAGGCTTTCCAGATCTGTGCTTCAGCCCCTAGGGTCTGTTTCTGGAACTTCCCAGGTTAAGGGGGAGCAGCCCCCACTCTGAACTCCAGAGATTTATCTGAACTCCCTTGGGGCAGGTTTCACATTCTGCTTTGTGTTTTAGACTTTTGGGATTTGTGCACATGCCTTATCTCCTATGAATGCCGCCTAGCCAGATAGCCCAGCTGACCACCCACAATAGCCAACTCATAGTAGGCACTTTCTAAATGTTTGCCGAATAGTACAATTGGAAAGAAATCTAAGGATTACCCATCCAAATCAAGGCCTCCCAACCAAATCAGGCCCTTTTATTCATTTTTGGGGTGTTGTTTAATTGCCTCCACCTCACTTTTTCCCTCTAAAAACATGGTCCTTAACGGGGTTGATTTGCCCACAGGTGGGCAAGCTTTAAGCATTTGGGCCTTTTGTGAGATCTACTTGGGGAGCCCTGGCCTGGGGAAACTGAAAACAGGAATGCTGTTTTTTCTTCCCTTGCCAGCTCTGCTCCCCGCCTGAGTCCACCTGAGCCTCTGGCATCCGCTCAGCCTTGGTCAAGTAGAAAAGAGTGGCCTGGGGGCGCCTGAGTGGCTCAGTCGTTAAGTGTCTGCCTTTGGCTCAGGTCATGATCCCAGGGTTCTGGGATTGAGCCCTGCCTTGGGCTCCCTGCTTGGCGGGGAGTTTGCTTCTCCCTCTCCCACTCCCCCAGCTTGTGGCCTCTCTCTCACTGTGTCTCTCTCTGTCAAATAAATAAATAAAATCTTAAAAAAAAAAAAAAAAAAAAGAAAAGAGTGGCCTGGAGTAGAAAAACCTCTTGTCCATTCTTTAAAATTTGTCTCTTTCCATCTTTCTTTTCAATCAATGTCACTTCCCCTTTCTTTTAAAGTTCTTTTGAATTCTTAATGGGCTTGGCCTTTAGAAAAACTAGAATGTCAAACCCAAAACCTCCCAACCCCTGCCCTGCCCCTCTTCCCTTTAGGGACAAGAATCAAGAGGGGGATGGACTCAAAGCCACACAGCTGGGGTGCTGCAGAGGCCAGTCTAGAACCCAGGTCTTCTGGCCATCTGTCCAGGGCTTAATCCCGTTCAGCAGATCACCTCCTTGCACTCAGACTTTTTCTCTGCCCAGTGCTTCCATCTATAGATCTTGGCAGATGCTCCTTAGCTGTCAGTGAGTGAGGAACAGAAGCAAGGGGTAAGGAGAGTTGTCTCGGTGATGGAACCAGCCACCAGCTCGTAGAGTCTCTGGAACATGGAGCACTAAGAATGTGGCAATACTTGGCAAACCTTTCATCTTTCTGGCCCCTAGTCACAAAACAATAATTAAAAGCACTTTTAGTTCCTTCTTCAACTTAAAAAAAAAAACAAAAAACCCCAACCAAGTTTTCAAGTAAAAAACACCCTCCTCAGTAAACAGTTTGCTGGGCCTAATCTGTTCCCTCAACCTCCCAGGAAGGCTGACTCAGGCCTGATTTCCTCCGAGGGGCCTGGAACTTTGCTTCCCAGCTTCCTGTGACTCTTGAGAGACTTGAAGGGAGGCAGGATAGCCAAGACCCAGGCCGCTCGGAAGTGCCTGTGGACGTGGCTTCACTTGCCCTACATGGCCTGTGCAGTCCACACTACCATCCCCATCAATCTATCTGCTCTACTTAATTTTAACATGAGATGCACTAATATGTGTGAAAAATTAAAGGTGCTGCAGCCTTTACCTCCACCAACACCCTTAATAACAAAATGTTTCCACTTCAAAGGACTGTGAAACTCTTTTAATGGCCAATCCTTAGATGCTCTGGAAGCTTTTGTGAATGGGATTGTTTTCCTAATTTCTTTTTCAGATTGTTCATGGGTGGTGGTATATGGAAACACGGCTGATTTTTATGTGTTGATCTTGTGCTCTTGAAACTTTGCCAAATATGTGTATTCATTTTAGTAGCCTTTGATGTGTATGGATTCTTTGGGGTTTTTTATATGTAGAATCACGTCAACTATAAATATTCTACTTCTTCATTTCCAATTTGGATACCTTTTATCTATCTATTTATTATTTATTTATTTTTTGTCTTCCCTAATGCTCTGGCTAGAACTTCCAATACAATGATGAGTAGGAGTGGGGAGAGTGGACATCCTTGTCTTGTTGCTGATCTTAGAGGAAAAAGCTCTCAGTGTCTCACCGTTGAGTGTGATGCCTGCCATGGGTTTTCCATAAGTGTCCTGTATCATGTTGAGGGAATTCCCTTCTATTCCCAGTTTTCTAAGTGTTTTCATCATGAAAGGGTGTTGGATTTTGTCAGATTCTTTTTTCTGCACCAATTGAGATAATCATGTGTTTGGTACATGACATTGATTGTTTTTCTTATGTTGAATTACTCTTCCATTCCCGGGATAAATCCCTCTGAATGCTTTTTTTGTTTTTTAAATTTGCAAAGTTTTATTTCTTTTATTTAAAAAGACTGAAGATGGGGAGCCTGGGTGGCTCAGTCAGTTAAGCATCCAACTCTTGGTTTTAGCTCAGGTCATGATCTCGTGGTCGTGGGATCCCAAGTCGGGCTCAGCAAGGGGTCTGCTTCAGATTCTCTCTCCCTATCCCTCCTGCTAACTCTCTCTTAAATTAATTAATTAATTAACTCTTAAAAAGAGTGAAGAAAATTTGACACAGTGCTAACAGTGCAGTTGGGTGGGTCAGTGCACATTCATTATATTTTTCTTTTTTTTAAAGATTTTATTTATTTATTTAACAGAGAGAGACACAGCGAGAGAGAGAGAGAGAACACAAGCAGGGGGAGTAGGAGAGGGAGAAGCAGGCTTCCCCGCAGAGGAGGGAGCCCAATGCGGGGCTCGATCCCAGGACCCTGGGACCATGACCTGAGCCGAAGGCAGACGCCCAACGACTGAGCCACCCAGGCGCCCCCATTATATTTTTCTTATAGTCACTGTACTTGAAATGTTAAACAATTTTTTTTATTGTGGTAAAATATATGTAACATAAAATTGACCATTTTAACCACTTTTAAGTGTACAGTTCAGTAGCATTAAGTGCATTCACCTTATTGTGCAACCGTCACTGTCCTCCATCTCCAGAACTTTCTCGTCCTTCCCAGCTGAAACTCCTGCCTGTTACAGTTAACTCTGCATTCTCTACTCCCTCCCAGTCCTCCAGCTTCTGGCAACTGTTTTACTTTTTATCTCTATAAATCTGTGAAGACTTGGTAATAGCTCAAAAAGTCAGGATTTCATGGCTTTAATGGAGGGATCAGAGGACCTCACCTGACTTCCAAAGGGAACATCCTAGAGGGATTTTGATTCGAATCTTCTTGACATACAAACAGTCCCTCAACAACTGCCCTGCATGAGCCTCCTTTTCTCCAGTTCAGTGGTTCTCCATCTTGGCTGCATCTTAGAATCTCCTTGGGTTGCTTTGAAAAACTACTGATTCCTGGGCCCACCCCCGAGGGATATACCTTCATTTGGTTTGGATTGCAGCTCTGGTGTCTGTCATTTTCTAAAGCCCCCTCAGTGACTCTGATGCACAGTGAGGGTTTCAGCTACTCAGTGGTTGAGCTGATTTACTCCCTGGAACCCTTGGCTGGTCACAGCTTCCAGTGACGCAATTCCCTCCCCATCTGGACAATAATACTGACCCACTTTACATCCCTCCCCTGATTTTAAAATCCATTTGTAAATAGAATAAATGTCAACTTCTGTAGAATTAAACTTGCACACTTGTTAAGAACCATAACTATCACGTAGCCCTATTTTTTTTTTCTTTTGCAGATACCAACCCCCCCCCCCCCAAAAACCTCCCCACCAGGGGTCATCCAGCTTGGACACCTCTGTTGCTGGGCAACTCCCAGCAACGGTGGGTGTGTTGCAATCATCTTATTCCCTATTTGGACAGCTTGGTCTCTCAGAGTTTCTTTTTGTAGTAATCTGTCATGGGTGTGACTTCTGCCCATTGGAGAAAGTTACCACAAGGTGAATGGGCTTCGCCAAAATGCATCCCCAAATGAAGCAGGGGATATGCACAATAAAGCATGTGGTATAAGTGCAACTTCCCTGCACAGTGATAGCCTTTCAGTATTTGGACACGACTACCATGTGCCTGCCCCGTCTTTTCCTCTCTGCTCTCGGCTGCCCTGTTTTTTGCAGATCTTCTTCACCGGATGTGCTCTCAAGTATTTTCTGGGAAGACGTATGAGGTAATAGCAAGAATTTAGATCATGAAATGTGCCAGACTTGGAGTCAAGGTCCAAATCTTGACTTTGCTTGTAAAGTCCTTACGCATGATGAATATTCAGCAAATATTAACAATTGAAATCATATTATCCACAGTGACATCATTATCTCTATCTGTGTGACCCGAGGCCAGCCAGGGAACATCTTAAAGACTCAGTTTCTTCCCCAAGAAAAGTTGAGGGGTGCCTGAGTGACTCAGATGGTTAGCATCTGCCTTCGGCTCAGGTCATGATCCCAGGGCCCTGGGATCAAGCCCCACATTGGGCTCCCTGCTCAGCGGGGAGCCTTCTTCTCCCTCTCCTTCTGCTGCTCCCCCTGCTTGTGCTTTCTCACTCGGTCAAATAAATAAAATCTTAAAAAAAAAAAAGGAAAGAAAAGTTGAATGAAAATGCCTTACTCCGAAACAGTGTTCCCCAACTTGCTTGATATCAACCTCCTTCCTGTCCTTCAGCGATCCCTATGATCTGACAAGTTTGGGAAATACAAACAGGGAGTGATTGTATGGGTCAAGTGAGACCACGAGCTCTAACCCAGTCCCTGGGCCATGCAGTGTGTGAGTCAGTTCCTGCCAGATAGCCCCCTCGCCCTCCCTGTGATACTAATCATCCTTAAAACAAGCTACAGTTTATTGCCATTTGAATGTGTCGTGTCCAGAATTAAATGCAGCACTCCAGTTACATACTTACTGGCACACATTGTCCACAGGCTGATCGCCTATGATCAGTTAGGCAAAGCAGCTTTTTTTTTTTTTCAATTTGTAGATTGCCCCTGCAAACCTGCGAGCTCAGGGAAAAGATGGGAACATGATGGCACAAAGGAATGAGAGAGTCTGACCACATCTTTTGCTTTATATTGTTTGTTGTTGAACGGATTCATTTTGTTTTGGTGTTACCTAATTTTTTTTTTTTTTTTTTTTTGGTAGATGGCAAGGATAGCATAGAATATAAAGTCAATTCCCAGTGCCTCTTTTCCCAGTTCATTGGTGCAGATAATTGAGTTGACTGGAAGGAGTATCTGGGTTCTGGGTAGTGCTAAGATACCAACTGTTCTCTCTCTGCTTTCCTTTTAACAAAGGAGAGACAGCTGATGAGACACCCGGTGAAGGAGCCTCAGCCAGGACCCAGACCAGGCAGCTGTCTGCCTGGTCTCTCATCTGGGGCCATTCTGTCCCTCCGCCCTCCCTCTCCAAAGCTTTAGAAGCAGGGCTCCATTAAATGGGGCATCCCTGTGCCACAGAATGCAGACTGTTAGCCCCCTAACCTGGGAGCTCTCCATCACCTCCTAGGCATGGTCAGCTTTATAAGGGCTTTAAGATGTCAGCAAAGCTGACCCCACCTCACTGGGAAGGACTGTGGGAGCTGCAGTGTTCAGGCCTACACCTAATCCGCAGAGTGGGGAAAAGGGCTGCTTGACACTTAGGGTGCTTTCCAACACTGAGAGTGCCCCCCCACACAAGGTTTTATTCTGAAAAATGTCAAACCAGTAGAGAAAGTGAAAGATTAGTTACCATTAATATCTGGATTCACTGATTGTTAACATTTTTTTAAAAGATTTTATTTATTGGGGCACCTGGGTGGCTCAGTCGTTAAGCGTCTGCCTTTGGCTCAGGTCATGATCCCAAGGTCCTGGGATCGAGCCCCGCATCTGGCTCCCTGCTCAGCAGGAAGCCTGCTTCTCCCTCTCCCACTCCCTCTGCTTGTGTTCCCTCTCTCACTGTCTCTCTCTCTCTCTCTCTCTCTCGCTGTGTCTCTCTCTCTCTTCTTTAAAAAAAAAAAAAGATTTTATTTATTTGTTTGACAGAGAGAGAGAGCACAAGCAGGGAGAGTGGGAGAGGGAGAAGCAGGCTTCCCGCGGAGCAGGGAGCCCGATGCGGGGCTCCATCCCAGGACCCTGGGATCATGACCCGCGCCGAAGGCACACGCCCAACGACTGTGCCACCCAGGCGCCCCAAACACTTTTTAATTTTTATTTTTTTTTAAAGATTTTATTTATTTATTTGAGAGAGAGAGAGAATGAGAGATAGAAAGCACAAGAGGGAAGAGGGTCAGAGGGAGAAGCAGACTCCCCGCTGAGCAGGGAGCCCGATGTGGGACTCGATCCCGGGACTCCAGGATCATGACCTGAGCCGAAGGCAGTCGCTTAACCAACTGAGCCACCCAGGCGCCCCCAAACACTTTTTTTTAAAGAATTTATTTGAGAGAGAGAGAGAGAGCGTGAGCGCGCGCGCGCTCATGAGTGGGGGGAGGGGCAGAGGAAGAAGGAGAAGCAGACGCCTGCTGAGTGGGGGAGCCCGACGCAGATGCAGGACTCAATCCCAGGACCCCAAGATCATGACTTTGAGCCAAAGTCAGATGCTTGACTAAGCCACCCAGGTGACCTTGACTGTTAACATTTTGCTGCACTGTGCTCTCTGTCTTTGTCTCTCTCTCCTGTGCCATTTGAAAATAATTTGCCGACATCATGACACTTAAGCCCTAAATACTTCAGCATGTATTTCCTCAGGACGGGGCATTCTCCTGCGTAACCGCAGTACCATAATCACAGCCAATGATGCTGGATTTAGCAGAAGTATTTAATCTATGGGCCATATTCATATTTTCCAGTTGTTCCCCAAATGGCCTTTAGAGAGCGCTGTGCATTTTTCCCAACCACAGCCTGCTGTGTGGAGGCCTGAACTGCAGTTTTCTCTCCCAGAAAGAAGGAAATGAAGTCATGATCCCTTAAATTGGGATAGTGACGCACTGAATACAAAGCACTTCGATTTCAATTAATCTTTATTTTTTTAAAAAGATTTTATTTATTTGGCCGGGGGGGGGGGCGGAGAACAAGCAGGGGGAACAGCAGGCAGAGGAAGAAGCAGGCTCCCTGCTGAGCAAGGAGTCTGACATGGGGCTCCAGGGGCTTGATCCCAGGACCCTGGGACCATGACCTGAGCCGAAGGCAGACACTTAACCAACTGAGCCACCCAGGCGCCCCTCAGTTAATCTTTATAACCACTGAGTGAGATAGGTACTAACATCCTCCCCATCTTGCTGGTAAAGAAATCGAGGTTCAGAAGGTCTTCTCAGTTGCCCAAATAGCATGAGCCATTATTACCACTCCAAGCGGTGCCAGGAAATAATTATAGAAGAAGAAGATCTTTTATTTACTGAAAGTCTTCTGTCCTTCACATTTCTTATCCTCTTGTTAAGTGTTAGGAGGTGTTAGGAGGTGCTCTGCTGCCCCCATTTTACAGATGAGGAAAGCGAGATCGAGTCCTTTGAGGCTGGTCATAAACAATATTTACATCGTCAAGATAACATAAATGACATTTATTGGTAATCTCGGAGGAAGCTCCATATAGTTGGTTGTAATTGCTGGGCAGTCTCTAAACGGCAATTCAGAATAAAAGCATGTCTGATTGAAGGTGAGAGGTGCAGGGCGGGGGGTCCTCCAGTACTCTCTTATGCCGAGGGAATTGGAGAGAGGCTGTCAAAGTGTTAGAAAACAAGCAACCAAGAGCACCTGGCTGGCTCAGTCAGTAGAGCACAAGACTCTTGATCTTGGGGTCGTAAGTTCAAGCCCCTCGTTGGGTATAGAGATTACTTAAAAAAATAAAATTTAGGGGCTCCTGGGAGGCTCAGTCGGTTAAGCGGTTAAGCGTCTGCCTTAGGCTCAGGTCATGACCCTGGGGTCCTGGGTTCTAGCCCCCCTGCTCAGTGGGGAGCTTGCTTCTCCCTCTCCCTCTGTCCCTACCCCTGGTTCATGTTCTCTTTCTCTCAAATAAATAAATAAAATCTTAAAAAAAATTAAAACAAATAAAAATTTTTTAAAAAATTTAAAAAACCCACAAGAGGGACACCTGGGTGGCTCAGTTGGTTAAGCATCTGCCTTCAGCTCAGGTCATGATCCCAGGGTTCTGGGATTGAGTCCCACATCGGGCTCCTTGCTCAGCAGGGAGCCTGCTTCTCCCTCTGCCTGCCACTCCCCCTGCTTGTGTGCTCTCTCTCTCTCTCTCTCTTTCTCTGACAAATAATTAAATACAATCTTTAAAAAAAATAGAAAATAAACCCCTGTAAGAAACCAAATTTTGAGAATAAAGGTGCAAAATAATCAAAAAAGGAACTAAAATCAAATATTGGAAGGAAGAAAAGGAGACAGACAGATGGGTTTAGTGTAAGTTACCCATCATTTTCAACTATTGTTTTGGTTGTATTGTTGTTGGTTTGTTTTAACTATTGTAATGGTTGATATTGTCTATCAGTGGCAAAACAGGGAATCAGGTTATGAGTGTATGATCTAGAGGGTAAAACCACCACGAGAACTAGTGACAGAACACTATTTGGGCAACAGGGTGGGGCAGGAAGCTGCAGCTTGTTATCCTAAGGTCTTTTGTCCAGTTTGACGGTGACCACCCCTAACCGTATGGAGAAAGGCAGGCTTTGAATTCAGACATCCTGGCTTCTAAATACAAAGAAGGGACAGGTTGACAGGCCCGGCGCTGCAGAAGCTTCTCTGAAATGCTAAGCCGAAACCCAGAGGGCCATCCTAAGACTTTGGTGCCCTTTGGGCATATTTGCTTTCTTTTTTTTTTTTTAAGATTTTATTTATTTATTTGAGAGCGAGAGAGAGCGCATGCACGAGAGTGGGGAGGATCAGAGGGAGCAGACCCCCGGCTGAGCGGGAAGCCCCATACGAGACTCCATCCCCGGACCCCAGTATCATGACCTGAGCTGAAGGCAGATGCTTCACCAAATGAGCCACCCAGGCGCCCCCCACCCCACACTGGGCATTCTTACCTGGAGAGAGCCCCAGGACACGGCATCCCCAGGAGGATGCACCCCCACCTCACACCCCACATCCCACAGGAAGTATTAATACTTTTGTTGTAAACACAATCCAAAGATTTTTTATAATTTTGCTTTTCAAGGTATTTGGACATTGGTGACTAATTTCTTAATAATTTAAAATTGGCGACTTCTGGGTTACCCTGAACATATGCAGAAATTACTGTGAAGTGAGAAAAATGTCACCTACAAGTTATTTTCAAATATGATGAATTTTTATGAAAAGCACATTTAAATATTGATGCAGGTGACATGATGTTTCATTTTACAGGTGTTTCATTAAACCGTGATTCATTTCAGTTTTGCAGTTTTATTTTTTGTATTTTGGAGCCCATGACATTTTCTTCCATAGGCCTCTGAAAAGCTGCTCAGTCCCAGGTCTTTTGTCCTAGGCCCAGGTGGGGTGGGCGGGGAGTGTAGATCGGGCCCCTGAGGGATCTGTGGGTGAGTATCTGAGGTCCGCACCACTTGGGGATGTTCGTGGCCCGAGCCTGAGTGTAGCAGAGCTCTCGGGAAGTCACAAGACCCAAATTTCATCCTCCTGTCGTGGCTCCTTCTCAGGCCTTCACTGTAGAGGTTCCTCGAGCTCAGGGGACAACCTTCCCTGCCCGATTTCATAGCCAACATCTCATTTCCTTTTCACGGCAATCCTATGAGGTGGTCAGATACGTATTCCTCTTTATACACATGGGGAAAACGGGACTCAGCAAAGCTAGGGAACTTGCCCAAGGCCGCATAGCTTCAGGGAATCAGGTGGGGAACCCTGACTCCTGACCTTTGTCCTTTCCAATACTCCCATGGCCATATATAGAGGAGTGGGCAGCGTCTTTAAGCGCCCACGGTCGTCATATCTGTTACACAAATACAGAAATCACATTGAGGTTTTTTGTTTGTTTTAAAGATTTTATTTGAGAGAGAGAGAGAGTGCGCGCGCGCGCGTGAGCGGGGGAAGGGGCAGAGGGAGAGGAGGAGGGAGAGGGAGAAGCAGGTCCCCCCCCAGCAGGGAAATGAGGGGCTCCGATCCTAGGACTTTGGGATCATGACCTGAGCGAAGGCAGATGCTTAACCGACTGAGCCACCCAGACGCCCCACATTGAAGTTTTTTTTTTTTAATTAATTGTGTTACTGCATTTATTTTGACAAGTGCTTAGGATTTGTCTTTCAGTGAAAGCTACTGAAAAGTACATCACCAGTTTTATCACTTCTGCTAATTTTACCCAGTCAAAGGAACAATGTAAAAGTATTCTATTTTGAGTTCTGTTCCTCATTTTCTCCTCAGAGTTGAACATAACTATTGTGCATGAATTTAGAGCTGCACTAGGCTGGCAATCCATTAAGACTTTTGCTTTTTAGCTGGTCTGGATCTAATAACCTGACCTTTCCCTGTTCACACACCTCCTGTGATATCCAGATTTTTCTGTCACTCATTACCCACCTCCTTAGGGAATATCATCACAAAGACACATCTGTTACGGCCACATCACACCTCTGAGTCATCTCCCCACTTCCTCTTGTTGGCTGTGGCCAGCAAGAAATCAGAGGCCACTAGGGAGGTTCAGAAAGTGACCGCAGGATTGGGGTGGCTGTGGGAAGTAGGTGGGAAGGGCCGTTGTGAGCTGGCCACAGAGACTGTGACACTCTCAGACAAAGGCCTCTGTGTTTGGGATGGCAGGGCTGGGGCAGATGTCGGGGGAGCGGGTGGGGGTTGGTGTGCTGATACCGTCTGGGAGAGTCTACCCAGGGCAGAGACAAGCCTGTAAGGTCATGCTCAGCTGGCAATAGCCTAGGTGGGTCCTGGCACATAGTAGGGGCTCAGGAAATATTTGCTCATTGATTAGTCCCAGGATAAGAGAGAAATTTGTCCTTAAGCTGAGGGACAGGCAGGAATGAATGTAAGTGCCCTTGCTCCTGAATTTCCCTGGCTGGCTTAGAGGCCACCTCCTTGCTTCGTTGGCTTCTCCCTGACATGGGGCCTCTGCATGAATGCATGGTAGAAAATGCAGTCTTTGGAGTCAGCCTGACCTGCAGCCTCCCTGAGCTTCAATTTCTTCATGTGCGCAATGGGGACAGTCATACCTACCCCACAGAGTTGTGAGGGTCATCCTGGAGGGTGTTACAAACCATCTGGCATAAAGCTGATGTTAGCCATTATCACCACCCGAGATCTGGATGCCCCGTGGCTCTCTGCACTTGGTCCCGGGAGGGTAAATGCAGGCCAGACAACATGACTGAGCAAAACCAAGGATGCAGCAAACATTCAGCTCCCCAGCTCTGCCGACTCTGCTTCTGGGTGGATTTATCCCCCAAGGGGTGTTTATATACCAGACAGGGGGAAATGTTTCCCTGTCTGAAGGTCAGACAGACCGGGTGGGAGTGGTGCCGGCTCTAAGACGTATGGTCCCTCTGGGCCCCACTGGGCTCCAGACTGCAGGCCTCTGGAGGGTGTGGGGGAGTGGAGTGGCTTGGGGTTTTGTTTGGCAAAGCCCGCCTATTATCTGGCCTGGGCTACATTTCCAGGGCATTATAAATAGCACTGGCTTCGGGAGGAGAGGTCGCAGATGTGGCTGAGGCGAAGTATATGGGAAGGTGGGAGATTGGAAATGATGAACTCAAGCCTTTGTGGGCCAGGATGCAGGCTGGGGCCATCTGCATGGCAGTAGGACACCAGGGAGGGCTCAGCCTGGGTGCCTTTGAGGCAGCGGGCCTGACTTAGAAGCCAGAAAAGCCTGTGCTCAGCGGCCAGTGGGCCGAGGCGCCCACTGTATTTGCTTCTGTCTCTTTATGTAGAGAGACCTGCGCTGCTGTCTGAACCCAGGCGGTGGACTGAGCAAGAGCCTGAGCAAGATTCCAGGTCTAGAGAGATGAGCAAAAGCAAATGGCTCCTCACCTTCAGTAACACCCCTGTCCCCCACTGTGTGCCCTGGGGCCACCTTTCCCTCCAGCTGAAAGAGAGCAAGCCCCTTACTCTTCTATTTCATTCTGTTCTCTTCTAAATTGAGATACACTTTACAAACCGTGAAATGCACAAATCTTAAGTGTCCAGTTTGATACTTTTTTGACAGGTGAATACACCTTCGTAACCCCCACCCCAGTCCAGATACAGAGCATTCCCATCTTCAGTCTGATCCCATCAGTACACCTCCCTGCCCCCCACCATGGTGTCACTGTGCTGATTTCTGTTAACCATAGATGAGTGGTGCCTGTTCTTGACCATCATGTAAATGGAATCCTAGGGTCTGATATATTTTGTGTCTGGCATCTTTGGCTCAATATAATATTTTTGAGATTCACCCGTGTTGAATGATGTAGTCTTTTCCTTTTAACTTCTGATGTAAGAACACACCACAATTTATGGGCTTCCATTGCTCTAGGAGTCCCATCCACTGAGCATCTGTGGGGTACCGGCCAGGGGTTTGAAAGTGAAGACGAGCGGAAAGTGTTTGAAGTCTGCTGTGTCACCTCTTTCCCCAGAACACTTACCATTTTGGTGGCTTCCTGTAAAAGGCCACAGGACCTTTTCTTTTCTTCATGGTCTGGAAGCCATCCTTACCTCCTAGAGCTAGAAGTTCAGATCACTAGTTGAGAGGCGACTGGTTTCCCTGTAAGACAGAAGGTTGTTCTCTGTCCTGAATGGACCTGGCTGGCGCATTTGATAGGGGATGGAGGATGTTAGCCTAGAGGTGGTGGGAAGACACCCAAGGCCCAGAGCAGGGAGGTGACATGATGAAGCAGGTTTTTTGTTGTTTTGTCTTGTTTTTTTTTAAAGATTATTTATTTATTTATTTGACAGAGAGAGACACAGCGAGAGAGGAAACTCAAGCAGAGGGAGTGGGAGAGGGAGAAGCAGGCTTCCCACTGAGCAGGGAGCCCGATGCGGGGCTCGATCCCAGGACCCTGGGATCATGACCTGAGCCGAAGACAGACGCTTAACAACTGAGCCACCCAGGTGCCCCTGAAGCAGTGTTTTAACAGGAGGACGGTCCAAGTCTGCTTTGTTCAATGAGAGGACCTCGGCACCTAGCACAGACCCTGTCACACAGTGGGCTTTCCAGAAAGAGGTGTGAAGTGAACTAGTGGATTGCAAGAAGGGGAATTGGGCCAGCAGATCTGCTGTCCCATTCCTGACATGGAGGGCCTGAGCGAGGGCAGCCCTGCACAAAGAAACGGGAGAGTGGGTGGATTTTTCACAAAGGAAAACCCAACAGGACTTCAGGAGTTGGCCATGGAAAGGACGCAAGAGAGAGGAGAATCAAAAAAACGTGCAGCCTCTTTGGAAGAGCTCTGGACTGAGTCAGAGGGCCTGAATTTGGGCTCCTGTGGCTCATCTGTCAAATAGGTATAAAGCCGTGTATCCGTTTGCTAGAACTGTCGTAACAAAGTTTCTACAAACTGGGTGGCTTTAAACAACAGAAATGTATTGTCTCAGTTCTGGAAGCTAGAAGTCTAAAACCAAGGTGTCGGCCAGGACATCTCTCTGGAGCATCCTTCCTTGCCTCCTCTAGCTTCTGGTATTTGCCGACAATCCTTGGCATTCTGTGGCTGAAAGATGCATCACCCCATGTCTCTGCCTTCATGGTGATGTGGCCATCTCCTCCCTGTGGTCTTCCCATCATCTGCCCATTGTGTGTGTCTGCATCCAAATCCCCTCTTAGAAGGCCAGCCCTACTTGAAAATGACCTCATCCTAACTAATTACATCTGTAGCAACCCTATCTCCAAATAAGGTCATATTCTGAGATCCTGATGGTTAGCACTTCAACCTTCTTTTTGGTGACACAGTTCAATCCGTAATGTACCACCTGCCTGATGACATTGAATGAGGCAATGCGTGTGAAGTCCTTTGTCACTGGGATGCGCGAGGCATTTTAGCCAGGGGACCTGCTTTTCGCTTCTTGTGTGCCCTCATTCAAACCTCTTTCCCTTTCTGAGTCTCGGTTTCCTCATCACATTTGGTCTCTTAAGTTGTCCACATCTAAATTCTGCAACTCTTTGCCTCTGAGTTTCAAGTCTGGGGATCCGGGGGAACTGGGAGGTCATTAACAGCTATGGGGAAGTCAGGAGGGGGAATCAGCCTGAGTATCGGCAGAGGCTTCCTCTAGGTCCTGGCTGTCATTTGGGTACCCAGCTTCCTTCCCCTGGTGGCTGGGACCCTGGAAAGTCCCAAGCATCTTCTCTCTGCACCCCCTGGGCCAGGACAACCGTCACCTCAGCCAGGCCTGGAAGGGGGGCCTGCTATAAATAGTATTCTCCAATCATGTCTTCCCATGCAGGAAACACAGCAGCCTGATGAGGCAGGAAAAAGGTGTTTCCGAAAGAGAGGCCAGGAAAGGGAGAGGTTAGGTGGGGATTCTGGAGCCAGATGGGTTCCCGGGTGCCGGAGGAAAGGCACTGCGGAGGAAGCTAATGGGGGGTCGGTGGTGGCTTCAGTGTCAGCTTTTGGGGCTGGCAGGTAGATGGCTCTGCCTGGCGTCCGCCGTTCGAGAACCCCGTGAGAACAGCCAGTGAGGAAGGCCCAGGAGGGATTGGGTCTGGGAGACTTGGGTTGAGAGAGAGAATTGAAAGTGCCACATTCATTCATTCACTCGTCCGTTCATTCATTCACTGAGCATTTGCCCGACTTTGGGGCTGAGCTAGGGGCTCGGACAATCAGTGGAAGCCTCACTTACAAAAACGGGTCTGGTAAGCAAGCCAACGATTGCACCAGAGGCAGCTCCGGGCTGTGGGAGGAGAAGGAAATTGTAACTGCTGGACGGGGCCGGAAAGGCAGAAGTGAGTGCCACTGGGTGCAAAGGCATTTAAGGCAGGGATGAGAAATACCCCACTCCTCACCTCTGCTCTCCTAGCCCCATCCTTTGTCCAACCCCAGCCTGCAGCGGGGGTCTGAGGAGCTGCCCTCATCCCCTCCATGGAGACTCTGGGCCAGTCCCTGGGGCCCGCTTTCTGGGGAATTACCCCTTTTTGGCCAGCAGAGAGCACTGTTGCCCTCCCATCCCCTGCGTTGAAAACGTTGGGTTCTCAAGTGCCATCTCCTTGAAGAGCCCTAGAAAGTCATTAATCTTCCCCTATAGAAACAGGCTTAATTCTGTTGAGGTCTCGCAGTGGCAAATATCACAGGCAAAAGCTCAGACCAGCAGTTGACTCACCATTGTCCCTGGCCCCCCGTGGGCCAGGGACAATGGTGAGTCAGCCAGGGACCCAGGAGCTCTGACTCTTGGTTCCCCAGCCCTGCATGATGCTGCCAGACCACAGGGCACCCCCTCATGGCTGGAGGGGCCTGAGATAAAAATAGGCTGTCATTTCTGTTAGGAAGCTCCAGAGAATTCTGCTTCGGTGTCAAGTTGAGATTGTTTTGCATTCCCATGCCACCAGTAGTGATGTTGAAACTCTGCATTTAAACCCCAATCATTCATCCAGGGTGGATGGGATTAGTCCTCAACACAGGATCCTGGCGCCTTCTGAGGAATCTGGGCAAATTTCGGCTGCTGTGCTCCCCTTTTTGTGACACAGTGCTTCGTAGTTTGGGGAAAAAAGACAAAAGTTGGGGTATGTGCTTGTCCAGTGTCTCTCAGTCCAGCCCATGGGACAGCAGTCAGACACGTCCTGATGCTCGTGTGTCCAATCATGTGCAGTGACTTAAGGGGCCCCCAGTAGGCCTTGATTTTATTAACTCTCCATGTGGAGATCACTTGCAAAGCTGACTGTGGTCCCAGAGGTCCCCCTGGATCAGCCCGAGGGAGAACTAAAGTCAGAAATCACCCCACTGCCTCCAGCCCACTCCGCTACAGCCTCCACGTTGGCACCTTCCTCTGCTGGTAATCAAAGGGGATAGTTCTTGATCTTCCTAGTTCTCAGGTGGGTATACTGAGAGCCACCTTGCCCATGCCATTCAGACTGGAAAGAATAAATAACGAAAGTCCAGGCATAGCTGGCTGGAATCCAGTCCCTTTACTGTAATAATACTGAGAAATGTCAAGCAGGGTTTTTGTTTCAATAGAAGGGGAGGGAATGAAGAGAAGCAGGCAGCTGCATCTATGTGTCGAGTCTGGGGTTTGTTGGAGTCAGATGAGAGGGTTCCTCCGGGGCCTTGGAAAGGAAGCTGTCTGTGTGCTGGGCAGTGTCCGGGGTGGGTGTGGAGCTCTGTGTGAGGGGCTTGGAGGGGCAGGAAGGAGGAGGAGGCCTGGCTGTCCAAAAAACAGGGATAAGAATAAGGATTCTTGTCCTTCTGCCACGTTTTAGTTGCATGACTTTGTGTAAACTATGTATTCCTTCAATGCCTTCGTCTGTGAAATGGGGATCATTGAACCTAGCTCGTGGGGCCAGTATGAGAACCGAATGAGATAAGCCACGTAACACAGCCAGCATGGTGCCAAGCATGGGAAGCGGCTCTTGTTTCACAAATGGTAGCTCTCGGTGAAGCCTTGTGACCTTCTGAGCCTGAGTTTCCTATCTGTAATTGGGGCTATTTTTGGTTCTGCCAGCTCAGGTCTGCTGGGAGGCTTCAGTGAGGTGGTGATCATAAGGTGTCTGCATGACATTGGTTCCCAGTAAATGTTGCCTTTTATCCACTGTCTCCTGCCCTTGGGAAGCTCCCAGTGCAGTTGGAGATCTGACTGTAGAGGTTGGCACGGCAACGTGAACCATCAAGCCGTGCCTCTTCCAAGAGCCGCTGCCTTGCAGCCTCAGTGTGGGATGGGGGAGGCTGAGGACCCCTAGGCAGAGTTGGCTTCCCAGACAACGAGAACTGGGAGCAGAGTTTTGAAGGAGGTGAGAAGCATCCTGTGGCCCAGATGATGGCCCAGGGGTCTCACATGTGGGCAGAGGAGCAGGTTTGCCTCTGTAGGATTCATCACAGAGAGGAAGGCCTGTTAGGCCAGAGCTGTGGAAGGACTGCTTGCCTCTCGCTTGGGTGGGTCTCGTTTAGAAGCCCTCGAGAACAGGGTGGTGTCTGCCCACTTCTCTTTGCGCAGGGCCCAGTGCCGTCCACCAATAGGTGCTTAATAGAGGCTGCATAGAGGGATTCTGGGAAAGGGAGAAACGGATCTGGCTCACCCTTTGTCTGCATGCCCTTGCATTTTCCTACAGCTACCACCAGAGGGCGGAGTTGCCCAGCAGAAGCCAGCCGCATCCCCACGCCCTCCCCTGTGCCCACCGTGGGCAGCTGTGCATCTTTTGGGCTGGGGAAGCAGGCCCTGCGCATATCCCCTCTTCTCCAGACTGGGGAGAGTCTGGGGAGGGCAGGCTCTGGTGCTGGTGGTGGGGGGAGGCCTGCCCTTGCAGGATGGCCTGGAAGGATGGGTTAGCCAGGGGGGTCAGCAGCAGAGGGGAGCAAGCTGTGTTTGTCTCCCTGGGTGCCAGGTTTGCTTCCAGTTTCCTGGGTGGCACCAAAAAGTCTCTTATTCTTTTTTTTTTCTTAAAGATTTTATTTATTTATTTGACAGAGAGAGACACAGTGAGAGAGGAACATAAGCAGGGGGAGTGGGAGAGGGAGAAGCAGGCTTCCCGCCAAGCAGGGAACCCGATGTGGGGCTCGATCCCAGGACCCTGGGATCATGACCTGAGCCGAAGTCAGACGCTTAACAACTGAGCCATCCAGGTGCCCCAGAAGTCTCTTATTCTTGATTGTGGTTCCACCTGCTACCGATACCACCTCCCCACCAAAAAACAATATTCTTACTTTCTCCCTTTTAGGCTTTGTGTTTCAGGATGTAAAACTCATTAAGTATATGGAGCAGCCAAGGAGGCTCTTAGTTGGCAAGAGGAAAAGGTCAGAGATTTTCCAGGATTCTTATTCTGGGATCTTCTCCCCTTTTAGTTATGAGGCTCTTAGCCAGGACCAGCTTTCCTCCACCATCAGCACAGCCTTCCTGCAAGGCCAGAACAGCTTGCCCTGTTGCAGATGGGCAGAGCGCCCCCCCCGCCACCGCCCGAACCACTCAGGCTGGCGGCTCTCCTGGGCCAGGGATCCACAGGCAGGAGCCCAGTGACCCTGCATCTGGGGTGGTTTGGGGTGCCAAGGGGAATGACACGCCGCAGAGTGAGGCAGAGGAGGAGCTGGGGTTGGCCCTGGGCCCGGGGTTCCTTACCCCCTAGCAGGCCCCGAGAGGCAGGGATTTAATGAAACCCTGTCTCCCATTCCTTCAGGGCCCAAGTCACTGTTCCCATGGAAAGAAACCAAGATCCCGACAATCTGGATCTCTGTTGCCGCGTGGCAGCATTTCTATCTCCCCTCTCCGCAGAGCCCCTTTCCTGGGACAGAGAAGCCACAGAGAGCTTTGGGATCTGTGCCAGGAGCCCTGAGGCCTCCCAGGGCTCTGGCTCGGTGACGGGAAGGCCAGGCTGCTGATCCAGGCCAGCCTGGGTGCCACAGTACAGACAGTGGGCTCAGGGAGCACATTCAGCACTTCTCTTGTATTTTCCACTACCACAGGCCTTCCTGTCATGCTTCTCAGTCATTATTCTCTCCAGAGGTCCTGAGCCGTGCCTTCGTCCAGGGACTGGCCTGGCTCGGGGCTCACAGGGGTTGGGGCCTTGGTGCTCTGAACCTTCATCTCTTGCTCAGGCCCCAAAAAGTCCTTGACCACAGGAGCCTCTGTAGTGGGCAAAGCTCACAGGCGACGGAACTTGCTGGACAGGAGTTCTACTGTGAGTCCTCCTTGTTTTGTTTTGTTTTTTTTTCTTTGAAAGATTTCATTCTTTTATTTGAGAGAGAGAACACAAGCAGGGGGAGTGGCAGGCAGAGGGAGAGGGAGAGGCAGGCTCCCTACTGAGCAGGGAGCCCGACATGGGGCTCGATCCCAGGACCCCGAGATCATGACCTGAGCCAAAGGCAGGCGTTTAACCGACTGAGCCACCCAGGCGCCCGTTCTTGTTTTAAAGACACAGTGTTGGGGATGCCTCACTGGCTCCGTTGGTAGAGCACGTGACTCTTGATCTTGTGGTCATAAGTTCGAGCCCCACATTGGGTGGAAAGTTTACTTAAAAAAATAAATAAACAAAATCTTTAATAACTAACTAAATAAAGAGACTGTTGGCAGTCCCGCCTGCTGCTGGGACAGTGAGATGTTATCAACCACTGAGATTGTCCTAAACGTGGTCACGTTTCAGTATTTTGAGAATGGTGATTTGTAGACAGGAAGGAGCAGCCCCCTGCCAAAAGGATGATGGGAACAAAGGTAAGGCCTCTGCCCCCCCATCACAGGCGGTGTTCTACAGAAGCAGGATGCGGGCACGCACAGACCTGGCTGTGATTCCTGGTTCTGCTACGTTCTAGCTGCATAACTGACCACGATGCTTTGGTTTCCCCGATGGTCTATGAGGTTAGGGCGAAGACTGGAGAAGATTAAACCTGCAGTAGCTGGCTCACAATAAACACGCAATAAGGGTTAGTTTTACTTTCCATCATTTATGTTTCTAGGTTTTCCTTCTGAGTCCTTTTCCCCTCAGACACTGGAAAACCAGGGACAGAAATGTTTCCCCTGTGAGACTATAGGCTCCCTTAGGGTAGGGCTCTGTCTGCCCCATCAGTTTGGGGTTTACTGGAGAGCAAGGTCTCTGTTTCCCCCACTCATCCTTGAGCCTCCCTGAAGTTAGCAACCATGCCTTGCCTATCAGAGTGGGAGCTCCCTGAAGGCAGGACCGCGTTTCCTCCAAGAGACTGGGAGCTGCCTCTGCTCAGGCACTCAGGCAGTAAGCACAAATGTGGAGTAAGATGTCCAAGGTTGGAGCAAAGACACCTAAGAATTAAGGGCAGTTAGGTTTGAGAATCACTGATGCACCAAGGAGGGCAGGTCATGAATGCCACATACTCGGTGGGCCCTAAAGGCGTTTTTCAGGCGTCAAGTAGGCCTCCTGACCTTGGTGTTGGGTCCTTGTTGGCAGAAGGTGTTTCTGAAGTGGAGACATCTGGAGGGCAGATGCTGAGTTGGCTGGGATGGGCGGAGGCCTGGAAGGCTTTGGATTCCAGGCTCTGTGACTCACCCCTCCAGCATAGCCCCCGCCAGCAGCTGGGCTGCACGGGTTGGTGGGCCAGGCCTGGCTGACAGTGCTGCCCTCCCGTTGGGCACAGCTGCATCTCAGCAGGAAGACTGAAGGGACCCTGGCAGGGGCTGATTGCTTGGTGACATTGCCTTCTCATCTCAGCCTCCAGCTTCCCTCTGAGTGGGGCTGAAAGCATCATCCTTAGCAGGTCATTCTGAGAATGTACACGTGTCGATTGTGGCCACCTCTTTCTGTTTGAGCCCAGGGGGACTCCCAGGCTGTTGATGCTCTCTCCTGGGCTGAGGTGGATGCATGGACATGAGCCTTCCTGGAGGGGGGAGGCAGGGAGGGATGGGATAGGTCCTGTCTACGGTGATTTGTCAATAAGAGACCAGTGAGTCACCAGAGGGAAGGTGGGCTCTGAAGTCAAATACTGTAGTCCAGGTTCTGGACTCCTTGCCTGGATGGTCTTGGACCATCTGTCTGAGCATCAGTTTCCTCTCCTGAAAAGTGGGGATGTAAACAGCCCAGGAGGGTGGCTGGATCAGTGAGGTAATGCACGGGCAAGGGCTTTGTAGACGGTTTTGCCAGAATACATGGTTAGGAGTATTAGGATGGCCCCTGATTGAGCTCTCCTGGGCTTGTGGCTAAGTCCTAAGGGAGGATGTTTGGGAGAAGTGACTGATTAATGGAGAGGTGGACATGACAGCGCAGATGTGCTGAGCAAGCCAGATGGGAGCTGAGGATTGCTGCCCCTGGTCTCACGCCTCCTGCGCATCCACACAGCAGCAGGAAGCCTTTGTCCCCCCCGAGAAATCTCTTCTGAAAGCCTCAGGACCCAGGACTCAGCCTGGCCAACAGAGGGTCAGCCGCTCCCTTGCATAGGCTGTCACCACCTGACACGATTTTCCCTGGTGTCACCCAGGCTGGGAGAAGTTGGTTTACCTGGGCCAGGGGGCAAGTCCTGGGAGGCGCTGACTCCCAGATGCTGCCCGTGTCTGCTTCAGGTGCCGCGGGCACAGCAAGGGGAGCCCCAGCACCCGGCAGACCTGAAGGAAAGAGGGAGCCAGTGAAGTGGAGGCCACCTGGGCCTCTGTGACTGTCACCCGTCTGTGCTGAGCTCAGTGTCCCCATCTGCAGCACAAGGGCACTGATTGCCGTGTCCATGGGGGCTGGAAGGACAGCCGGAGGAGATGTGTGGAAGAGAAAGGTCTTCGGAGGGCAGGATGCCGCTGTAGCGACAGGCAGAGGCGGCACAGGCAGACCGAGCTGCTGGGGATCCCTGAGCCTCGCGCCGGGCAGTCAGCTCCTGCCTGAGGAGGACGAATGGAGGCTCAGCTCCCCCGCTTTCCAGCCGTGAGGCCTTCTGCTTCGGAGTCTTGGTGTCCTTACCTGGAAAGGGGAGTGTATTCATTTCCTATTGTTGCTGTCACAACTGACCACCAGCATCTGTGTTGTCTGGCTTGGGACAGCACAGATTCATCACTGCCCGGCCCTGGGGGTCACAGGTCCGGCAGGGTATCATGAGGCTAAACTCAAGATGTGGGCGGCACCAACTTCCTTCCTGATTCAGTTCCCTTGACTTTCCCAGATTCTAGAAGCCAGTCTTACTCCTTGGTTTGTGGTCCCTTCCTCCAGCTTCAGAGCCAATGACAGCAGGTCAGGTCCTTCTCACGCTCCCGCTGCCGTTTCTCTGGCTCTCGCAGCGGGAAAGGGTCTCTGCTTTTAAGGATTCATGGGATTCGATTGGGCCCACCTAGATAATCCAGGATAATCTCCCCATCGCTGCATCCTTAACCCCAAATACATCAGCAGAGGCCCTTTGCCACTTCAGGTAACATCTTCAGGGGTTCCGAGTGTTAGGGCACCGACACCTTTGGGGTCCATTGTTCTGCCTCCCATAGGGAATAAGAAAGGTCCCTATCATCAAGGGTTCTTGGGAGGAAGACATAGATATTTTTAAAAAAGATAATACCTGTAAAAGTGAATGACACATACTCAGTGCTCCATGGATATTAGGTTATTGTTTATCATCATCACTGTGTAAGTTATTAATGCCACTTTTCTAAGGGAGAAGGTACGGGTTTTGGTTTCCACTGGGCTCTGTCCCTCTCCCTCCCTGTGCCTTGATTTCCTGTGCCGGCAGAGAAGCGGATCCTGCTCTTGGCAGCTGTGACTCCGGGCCTGGGAGACACACAAAGTTTCCCTTGTGTTGTGTGAGAGCGGCTGCCAGCAGTGGGCCCGGGGCCCGGCCCACGGCTATCCCAGGGACACAGCATTCACCGAGATCACAAGGGAACAGAAGGGCCCCTTCTTCAGAGGGCAGAGAGGTTCCCAGCGGATCCCTGCAGGAACTGAACCCCCTCTGTGGGAAAGAATTGCTTCTGTTGTGAGGCAGCCTTACTATTTGCAAAGTGTTTTACAATCATTTTTATTAGCAGAGCCCCCGAGACCTGAGCATAATAGAAGGGCTGTCACCCACCCCCTGCCTCTCTGGGGGAAACTGAGGCCCACACAGTTGCAGGCAGGACCCCAGACCACAAGATGAGGTGGATTTGACCTTAGAGGCCTCATGGCTTCAGACCGGCATTTCATGGGCGCCAGACTCTTCCCCCAACCCCCAGTTCACTGAACTGAACTAAAAATTAACACCCAAATGCCCCTCAGCACCTCTCAGACTTTTCTTTAAAAGACCAATTTGAAATGCAGCCACCTTCTTTCATGTCAAGGCTCCAGCTGGTCCTTTCGTTCGGATTCTGGCTGTGCCCCCTTCCCCCACAGCCCTGAACTCTCCCCATCATACCCACACTTCTTCCTGTGGGCGCCAGGGGCACACTCTGCCCCACCGCCCAGCACGCTCCCAACAAACACACCGTGTGATGCTGTCTGCAAAGGGACCAAGGGGCAGGCCACCTCTCCGGCACTTCAGCTGCTCACTCTTCTCTGAGGACCCCTCCCCATGCCCCACAGAACACCCAGCAGCTCCCTGTACATCCCAGGTCCCCGTGAAGGCCTGTAGGAGGCCCGGTGCCTCCAGGAAGTCTTCCTGCTAAGCCCACCCTCACCCGCACTCTTGGCTCCCTCTGCCCCTCAGTGTCCAAGGATACTCAGCTGTCACGTGGCTTTGTACCCCTCCCTTGTACTGAGGCTATGCTCCTCCGAGGATATGTTCTCCATCCCGTCTCTGCCCTAGCAGCGTTCACACACAGCACTTTCTTCCCCTGCCCACCCGCACTCACAGATCCCCGCTTCTCTCGGGAAGTGGCAGCGGTGCTCCACAGGTCCCCCAACCCATGGGTCCTTTATTCTCCTGAATTTTAACTGGGGTTTTCTTTCCTGGTTAACAACTCATCACAGGAAAATGGAAAAGCATTAAATAGCCATAATCCCCCACTCCAGAAGCAAGCTCTGTTCACATTTTCTTCTTTCTTTTTTCTCTCTTTTAAAAAAGATTTTATTTATTTATTTGTCGGAGAGAGAGAGAGAGAACACATAAGCAGGGGGAGTGGCAGGCAGAGGGAGAAGCAGACTCCCCGCTAAGCAAGGAGCCCGATGCGGGTCTCCATCCCAGGACGCTGGGATCATGACCTGAGCTGAAGGCAGACGCTTAACCGACGGAGCCACCCAGGCATCCCTCTTTTCTCCTTTTTAAGGCAAGTTTGTCTCCTCACAGTTGGTATCCTACTCTGCATACAAGTTCCTGGTTTTGCTTTTTTGTTTAATATGATCACCATATTTTCCCTATCAGAGCTCTAGAGACATCATTTTTAACATTTTTTTAAAATATGGATATGCCATAATTTGCTCAACTGTCTAGGATTCCTCCTCACCTATGGTCCCCAGACTGACTTCATCAGTGTTCTGGAATAGTTACCTTCTCCCATCCACCGGCCCCAGCCACCGGAAGATAAAAGACATGACCAGCTGCTCTTCACGGGACTCTGATAGGATCTTCACATCACACCCTCCCCGCACCCTGCCCTTCCTGCCTCACACCATGGGAAAGCCATCAGCTGCAGGGGGGAGCTGATAAACACCCCACCCTGTTCCCGGGGAACCAGCTTCTGTTGGTGCAGGGGGTTATCTTATTGTTTTTTCTGATGGTGCTGTGCCCAGACTTGGGGCTGGGCCAGAGGGACCTTGACCTGCAGAGATCAGTGGGGTTCACTGCCTGCTCGGGAGGAAATGGGCGACCAGGTGCAGGGCTTGACAGGTATAGCTGGATGGGCACTGTTACCCCTGTTGGGCCTATTGGCAACAGAGCTCAGAGAGGTGCCACCGGGATCCATTCGGTCTAATTTAACCAGTAGTGAAGATCTGCTGTGTGGGTGGATGGCACTGATGCGCCCAGGGCTGTCAGAGGCACAGCGAGGTGGATCTTTTCAAATCCAGCTTGGCCAGTGTCTACCCAGGAGAGGCTGTGACTCCTCCCAATCTGTAGACACCTGCTTTCCCAGGGTCTATACCCAAGGCTTGCACCTTCCAGATGTGTGAGGCCCCTGAACTTACATCCAGAATGTCCTTTCTCTCTATGGTACAGAGCAAAGGTTACTGACCCATATAAGGATGAAAACTGGAGACTGAGCCCCACTGAGTGCTTTGGCCTGCTGTGCGGTGTGTATCACTACCTTCCCTCCATCAGGACCCTGCGATGGAAGGCAAGCTGCGTGGCCTCCTCTGAGTGCCTGGAAGTTGTGTGGTCGTGGGGCTGCCCAGGATGTGTGTCAAGGGAGCAGTTGAGTAGGGGTGTCCTAGGCTGACAAAGAGAAGGGAGACTGTGGGAGCTAGAGGGAAAAAGTAGTGGGGGACAGCTGCTGAGGGCCTCCCACTGCTCCTCTAGCCCGGAGCAAGCCCCTGGGGCAGTGGTGGTCCTGGGGTGGCTCTTTTCCTGAGTGAGCAGTCTCTCATGGGTAGATCTGGGCTGCCAGCCCCAGGACCCTGGAGCTCTGATTTCTGTAGTGCTCAAAGCCTACCTAGTAATACAGCATTGGCAAACCACCCCCCACTTGCCATGGCTGCATCTGAGATCCTTGAGAGAATGTGTTCTTTCTGAGTTAATAGGTCACCACCTATAACTGCCTGGTCACATCTGGGTCCAGTACAGTTCCTGTCTGCCTCCGTGGCTGCAGGCACACACATGACCACAAACATGCTGACTGCATAGCAGACTGAGGCAGACATGGGTTTGGTAATGACTGTGGCTGTTAGGCCTGTAGTTTTAGCTCCTTGGCCTCAGTTACCTCATCTGTAAAATGGGAGTATCCATCATGTGCCCTACATCGAATTGTTGTGAGGATTCAGTAAGATGACACAAGCAACGCATGTTGGCACAGGGCCCACCCCAAGAGCATGGTATCATCTGGTGCAGGGTCTCTGATCCTCAGGCTGCTTATTGATCCCTCTCTTCCCTAGAGCGTCTGTCTAGTCTGAAAGTCCAGATGTGCCTCGTGCACACACAGAAGTTTCTGGAGGTCCCCCTAGGTCACTGGGCTTGAATGACAGGCCCAGGGGAGGAAGGTCAGACTGGAAGGCATGATAGGTGGGCCCGGAGCCCGGACAGCTGTGCAGGGTGAGACCTCCCGGCTCCCCATTCCTCTCAGCTGCTTCCCGTTTGTTAGCAGAACACCTGGGGAGAGCCTCATTTCCTCCCCGTGCTGGACAAATCCAGGCTGTTCCCTTACCCCCGCCCCCCCACCCCGCTCCAAGACCTCTGTTCAGAATCATCTGCAGTCCTCAGGGCTGAAAGCTTGCCTGCAGTGAACAGCCAGCGCTGGCCAGAGATGCTCAGACCCATCAAGGTCAGTGGCTGCTGTTGGGTGGGTTCCTGTGACAGGTTAGTCTAGTGGAAGTCGGCCTGGCCACTTCTTGCCACCCTAGGGCACCAGGGGTTCATGGCTATAGGACAGATGCCTCTGAGGTCAGGGCCTGCCCCAAGGGGGCTTTGGTTTCTGAAGGTGTTTGATGTCTGACACTAACATCACCTTCAGTTCTTGAAGCTAACGACTCCAGGGATCTCAAAGTACCCGTGTTTACACAGCACTAGGGATGCTCAAAAGGTGTCATGGGCCTATGCGGCTGGTACATCAGCCTTCTCTTCACTTTTGAGATTACTGAAGATCTCCTTCCACCATCTGACACCATATAAAACGTTCTAGGTTGCCAAGATTATGTCTGTGTTTATTTATTTTTTATTTTTATTTATTTATTTTAAAGATTTTTATTTACTTATTTGACAGAGAGAGACACAGCAAGAGCAGGAACACAAGCAGGGGGAGTGGGAGACGGAGAAGCAGGCTTCCCGCGGAGCAGGGAGCCCGCTGTCGGGCTCGGTCCCAGGACCCTAGGATCATGACCCGAGCCAAAGGCGGATGCTTAATGACTGAGCCACCCAGATGCCCCTATGTCTGTGTTTAAACAATTATCTAGGAAGAGGGGCATGGGTGGCTCAGTTGGTTGAACATCCGATTCTTGGTTTTGGCTCAGGTTATGATCTTAGGGTCCTGAGATCCAGCCCCACAGTGGGATCCGTGCTCAATGCAGAGTCTGCTTGAGAGTGTCTCTTCCTCTCCCTCTGCCCCTCCCCCCACTCATACTTGCCTGTGCACGCTCGCGCTCTCTCTCTCTCAAATAAAATATGTAAGGGACTCCTGGGTGGCTCAGTCAGTTAAGCGTCTGCCTTCAGCTCAGGTTGTGATCCCAGGGTCCTGGGATGGAGCCCCACATTGGGCTCCCTGCTCAGCAGGGAGCCTGCTTCTCCTTCTGCCTGCCCCTCCCCCTGCTTGTACTCTCTCTCTCTCTCTTGCTCTCTGTCAAATAAATAAAATCTTTTAAAAAAGTTATCTAGGAAGAAACAGGACAAGTAAATGCAGTCCATGGATCTCTACAGGACACTATAGACAAGTGGCAACACTGGCAAAGAGTATGAGAAGTAAATGATAGAATGCATTGGTGTGTTCATTTTCTGAGCATGAAGTTCGTATGGTAGTCATGCAGAATGTCCCGACTTGTAGGAGAGAAACACGAAAGGAATCAAGGAAGATGGCAAATGTCAGTGGGGAACAACGGTTCTTTGTACTAAACCTAGAAACTTTTCTCTAATTTTAAGATGGTTTCCAAAAGAGTTAACCAAAAATAAATAAATAAATAGAAAAGGTTAAAAAACAAACAAACACAAAAAACAAAAAAAACAGCAGCTTTCCATGGGCCTGACCTGAGCTTTCTTTTTCCTATTTGGAACATCTGTGGTCATTTAGGTATATTTCCACTATCTTTTGCTATTTTAGGCGTGGTCTGAATTCATACAGTCTAAGTGATTGAGCCAAGACAGCACTGAAGAATAGGTAGATCACAAATTTGTCACAAACCTAGGTGGGTCAGATTCTCACCACAGGTCCAGAGGTTGCGCATAAAGAAGTGGGGTATGTGGGGTGGAGGGAGCAGTTGTAGGGAAGAGTGCTGTGTCCTTAAGCTTAAGAAACGGATTTATGGAACTGTTTTGGGGGGTGCTATCTAGGGAACATGCAGTGACTCAAGGAGCTGCCCATTTCTCTATACTGCCTTGTGGGACAGCCTGAAGAGAGGGACACTGTCCTATGCACTGGTGGGGGGGGCCCTCAGAGTGAAAGCATTTCATCACCTTTGCTTTAGGAAGTCCCCTCTGTCTCCCTGTTATAGTTCTCTCTTAGCTCAGCTGGACACCTTCTAAGACCACGGCAGCATAAAAAGAATGAAGGCTTGGTGGCAGAAACCCAGATCTCTGGCTTCTAACCAGTGGACGAGTTATGGACTTCTGCAGTTTTAAATTTGCAGTCTTACCTGTGAAATGCAACTCCCACCTGGCCTGCCTAGCTCACTGGGGTTCTTGTGGGAGCCAAATGAAACAATGTATGTAAAAATGTGTTCACTGTAAAATACCATATTTGATGTATTATGATTTATCATTTATTATTTATAGGACTTGTTATTTCTTATGATAGAGATACTACAGCCGTCCTGGGTGGGAGCTCCTCTGGACGTTTGTGTGTCCTGATTAAGCTGACCTGAAAAACACCAAACAAAAAAAATTGGAGCAGGTGGAAGGAAGCATGTTCCCTCCCTACCTGGTAGGAGCCCGTGGCCTACATGCAAGTTCGGCCCGGGGTACACCCTACAAACCCAAAGATCAAGCAACTGCCAGGGTCAGGCCCCTCCTCCCAGCTGTCAGGAGCTTGCCCGTCAAGACAGCCCTGAATTCTGCACCCCCCTAATTTAAGGGGGCGTCTGGTCACACACACCCAGGCTTGCCTCCGGCCTCTGCAGGTCCCCCCTATGAGAAGTACAGGTCTGCCTCTGAGAAGAGGCCCCATGCCAACTGGGAGTCTGTCCTTAGAGGGGACAGAGAGTAAGTCTTCAGGCCTGTGCATGCTGGAACCACAGAGAGACTGTGGGGACGTTTGCCTGGTGCCCTGGGGCGGAACAAAGCTTTTCCACCCTGTTTACAGCCCTGCCGATGCTGGAGGGTCTCTCTCCTTCTGACCCGGAAGAGGCACCAGGCAGCCAAGCCTCCTGGTCTCTCAGGATCTGTTCTCTGAGCAGAGGCAGGCTTGTTCCTGGAGGCGCAGGTATAGAAGGAATGTGGGTCCTCCACCCCTGGAACCTCAGGCCTAACAGCCTGGCCTGTTTTCTGCCATTTAAGCCCTGCAGCCGCCTTGCTCTGCTGCTGACCCTGGTTGCTCGTTGCTAAGGCAACCAAGCCCTCCGGCTTCCTGAGCTTTCACAGAATCTCAGGCACCCATTTCCGCCAGGGTGGAGGTGCCCTGTGCCGGCTTCTGTCCCTGCCAAGTGCTGCATCAGGCCTGCTGGGTCTGGCAGCCACTGGTTTGGAAAGAGCAGAGTGTTCGGCATGCACCACGAGCTATATGGGCTCAGAGGCACCGGGTCTCCAGACGCACCAATGGGATTGAACACGCCTGCAGTGTGATGAGGTGGACGTCAGGCTGACCTCCCTGAGCCTTGGGGTTGGTAGTAAAGGGGACATAGAGGTGGGATTGCTGTGAGAATCAAATGAGATGATGAGTGTGGTCATGGATGCAGGGCTCCTAGCACAGAGCCTGACATGTAACAGGTGCCCAATAAATAAATGACAGCTCCCTTTCCTATGTCGTCATGGCTGATGGTGCCTGCAGACCAATGTCAAGCACCTTTCAAGCACCTTCCATGTTCCAGGTACTGCCAGGCTCCAGACAGGAGGAATGGAGACCCTGCAGATAAGGTGCTAGCTGCACAGCTGAGGAGCTGGGCCTCCCGCCATGCTGAGATCCCAGATGAAAGGGGACCACAGAGTAAGCACCCTGGACCTGTCCTTGGGTCTCTGGCTACGGAAGCCCAGCAGTGTCACCGCAGGGGCCCCTCAGTTACCCACAGTCAAGGTCTGGGGGCCTGGCCAGCCTTCCTGTGTTACCTAGAATCACTTATTATAGCTTTTATTTTTCTTTTGCAGCAAATTTCCGTTCCCTATTTTGGTTTTGTTTATCCATTATTAAAGTGGGATTACATAGGAATTTACCCCAAGTAAGTGATCAGCAATGTGTACAAAGATCTAGCTGCGAGAATGTCCTCTGCAGGGCTGTTGATCACAGTGGAAAGGTTACCACCAATCTGAGCGGAAAGAACAGCAGAGGAAGGGGCCCGGTGCCCCCGTCGGGAATTGTCAACAGCCCAGAGAGCGTCCCATTCATGTTGTTCATGGACGAGAGTGTGGTCAGAGGCTAAAGGAGAAAAGCGTGGGATCTCCGATGGGGGAGTGAGGAAGATGGGGGAGCAGGGCTCTGTGGCCCCCTGAAGGCGGAGGCCTGCCGTGCGCCACGTGGTGGGTCCGTGGTGGCCAGACCTCTCTCCAGCCCGCAGGACGGTGAGTCCCATGCTGGCTTCTGTGTCTCCTGAGAACAGTTGTGTGGTCGGGCGAGTTCCAGACCTGGAGTCTAGATACCTGGGTTCTGATTCCTCTCGGCCTCTGCTGCCATCAGCGAAGTGGGGACAGCAGTACCTACCTGTCTGACCTGCTGCCAGCCAGTCCTTACAGGTCCACAGATGAGGCAGTACAGTGGCCCTCTCTGAACGGTGCAGGGGAGGACACGCAGATTTATTTTTTCCCGAACGGTGAGATCCTCACTCTTTGAGTAGAAGCCCTGGGACGTGGGGTGTTGTCTGGCTTTGCTCTTCTTGGCAGTCACTTCTCTTTCTGGCCCAGAAGCCATCTCCTCTCGGGCTGTCCGGCTTTTGCCCCTCCCTACCCTGTCCCATCCTTTCCAAGAATAGCCCCAGAGAAGCGGGAGCCAGGCACTGTTAGCCCAGAGCCCAGGGCCCATGTGGTCTGAAACCACTATCATCACTGGGGAGGGGCCATGGAGGAGCCCTCCCCTTGAGAGTCAATAAACAAACTTTGCTTAGAGCCCTGACATGATGTTTATTTGCGTTGGTCAAGCTCAGATTGAATTCCAGGGGCACAGGGCTGGTCCCTGAGGAATTTACCATGCAGGCCAGACACCCTGACTGATTCGGAGGACATACAGACAGCAGAACATCAGGCCAAGGCAGACCACAGGGAGCTGACCCTGGAGTATTGAATGCCCAGAATATGGCTGCTCACCCCAGATAATTTGTCATCTCCGAATGAGAGTGTGTGTGTGTGTGTGTGTGTGTGTGTGTGTGTGTGTGTGTGTGTTTCTCTGCCATATTCACATATTTGAAGAGGGGGGCGTGTGACCCCCGGTAAACCCAGATGCAGTTCCTGCCCCACCTCTCCTCTAGCCCAGCTCTTCCTAGCCCAGCCCCTAACAGGGGGCTCTTGTTACCTCCCCTGTATCCCCATGGCATATACCTGCCTTGCTCTCTTGCAGGCAGGGCTCTCCATAATGATAGAGGGAGGCCCAATTTGTCTTCTGCCCCAGGCCAGGCTGCTTTTCTCCTGCGGTTGGCTCCAGATGTGGTTGCCCTGGGCACGGCCACAAGAAAGCCCAGACCAGCTCAGCAGTGGGCTTGTCAGCCCCTGGCCCTGGCCGCTTGGGTGGCTTACCCTGGTCTCCACGTTTCCCAGGAGGCAGCTGGTGTGTGGCTGTGTATGAGAGCCACTGCCCACCCTGCCCCGGAGGGTGAAGGGGGAACTAGTCAGCAGACCTCTAGCTGCCCTGCCCCTGCCCTGGGGCCCACCCAGTCTGCAGACAGCCCGGTAGTGCATCCAGGAGAGACTGCTAGGATATCGTGGTTCAGAGAGCACACAGAGACCAGATTCACTGAGTGCAAATTCTGATGTCTGTTCTTTCTAGCTGTGTAAGCTTGGGGCACGGTATTTAACCTCTCTGAGCCTTTGTTTCTTCATCTATAGAATGAGGATAGTAATAGTGCCTACCTCCTAAGGTTCTTATAATGATTAAATGAGCTAATATAGGAGAAGTATGTAGAATAGCATCAGGTATATGATGAAAGTCGTGGGCATTGTGTCCAAAAAATGCACATTCCATTAAGGGGGGGTGCCTGGATCCCAAGAACCCCTAACCTGGGCAAACTGCAGATTTATTTATAGGCATTTATTAAGCACTCTTCAGTGTGGAGGAGCCTCTCATGGGCTAGGGACAGGAGAAGGGAAAAAATGTGGGTTTAGCCTCAGGGGCTCACCATCTGACAAAGAAGGTAAGCCCCACACAGTCCATAATCTAAGGTGGGAAGTGTTAAGTCCCTGAGAATTAGGGGAATTTCAAGGAGGGGGACATTATTTCCCTAGAGAAATCCAAGAAGGCTCCATGGAGGAGGTGACATGAGAAATGGACTTTGCAGGATGATGGGTGTGGGCTGGATGGTGGTTAGCTGGAGCAACCGTGCAGGCAGAAGGAGCAGCATGACCCAGCACTCTGAGTCAGAGTGGGCAACCCAGAAGGCTTGTGATGGCCACCTGTACCAGGAGGACTGAGGAGCCCAAGCCTGCTTAAGCTCACAGAAAAAGACTTTATCGGATACAGTGGTAACTCACTGAACTAGTGGGAAGGCTGCAGGTTCTGAGAGAAGCCGGTGTCTTGAACCCCAGCCTGAGTCATGTCACAAGAAGTCTGTTCAGATCAACTGTGCTGCCATTACCAGAAACTAACCAGAGGCACCAACATGCCTGCCACCACCCCCGGCCCTGCGAGTCTGGATCCTCCCAGCCTCTTCATTGTCCGCACAGCATCACTGTCTCAGGTAGAAGGAAACCAAGCTGACGGGCTTTGTGGCAGCCCCCACATCGCTCTAGGCTCTCCTCTCTGCTTGGGGCACTTCTTAGTTCCTTGAAAGTTTCAAAAAGACAGAAATGTTCCCTTTTTCTCTTTTCTGGGAGATATGATGTAAAACTGGTGTTAATTTTCCTTTAAATGTTTATATAATTCTCCAGTGAAACTATCTGGGCCTGGAGATTTCTTTTGGGGGAATTTTTAAATGATGAGTTCAATCTCCTTAATAATTATAGGTGATTAAATTTACCTACTTCGTATTGGATGAATTATGGTAGTTTGTATTTTTTGAGTAATTGGTCGGTCTTGTCCATATTGTCAAATTTATTTGTGTAAAATTGTTCATAGTATTCCCTTATTATCCTTTTGATGTTTGCAGGGTCTGTAGTGATATTCTATTTCATTCCAGATATTGGTATCTTATGTCTTCTGTCTCTTTTTCTTTGTTAGTCTTGCTAAGGGTTTGTCTGTTCTCATGATCTTTTAAAAGAATTAGCTCTTTGTTAAATTGATTATCCTTGTTTTTCTGCTTTCAGTGTGTTGATTTCTGTTCTTTTCTTTTTTAAGATTGATTTTATTTTTAAGTAATCTCCACACCCAATGTGGGGGCTCGAACCCAAACCCCAAGATAAGGGTTGCACACCTCACTGACTGAGCCAGCCAGGAGCCCCTGATTTCTGTTCTTTGTTATGTCCTTCCTCCTGTTTGTTTTGGGTTTATTTTGCTCTTCTTTTTCAAAAAATGGGTTCTTGAGATGGGAGCTTAGATTATTGATTTGTGATTTTTCTTCTTTTCTAATGCATGCAAGTAGTACTACAAATTTTCCTTTCAGCACTGCTTTAGCTGCATCCCACAAATTTTGATGTTATATTTTCATTGTTGTTCAGTTCAGTGTATTTTTTCATTTCCCTTGAGTTCCTTTTTGACTCTTAAATTATTTAGAAGTGTGTTGTTTAGTTTTCAAGTGTGGAGAATTTTCTGTTATCTTTTTATTATAAATTTCTTGTTTGATTTCATCATAGTCAGATAATACACTGTATAATTTCAATTCTTTTAAATTTGTTGATGTTTGTTTTATGACACAGGATGTAGTCTATCTTGATACACATTCCAAGAACACTTGAAAATAAGGTATATTCTGCTCTTGTTGGTTGGGGTGTTCTATAAATGTTGATTAGATCCTGTCAGTTAAAGATGTTGAGTTCTTCTCCATCCTTACTGATTTTCTGTCTAGTTGTTCTACCGATTCTGGTTGTTCTTCAGCTGTAATCGTGGATTTGTTTATTTCTTTTCTCAGTTCTATCAGGTTTTTCTTCACATATTTTGAGCTCTGTTGTATGGTGCCTACACAATTTGGATTGCTGTTTTCCTGGTGGGACGATCCTTTTATAATTATATTATGTTCCTCTCTGTGCCTGGTAATTTTCTTTGCTCCAAACCTACTTTATCTGATAATTATATAGTTATTTCTGATTTTCTTTGATTAATTTTACATGATAATCCTTTTTAACACTCTCTTACTTTCAACCTGCCTATATTGTTATATTTGATGTGAGTTTACTGTAGACTTCATATTGTTGCATTATATTTTTTCTCCTTTCTGTCAATTTCTGTCTTTTAAGTAATATATTTAGGCCATTTATAATAATGTAATTATTGCTATGTTAGGAAGTAAGTCTGCTATTTAAGTTTCTGTTGTCTGCTATTCTGGATTTTTGCCTCTATTTTCTTTTTTCTGTCTTCCTGTAGGTTACTTGAACATTTTTTAGAATTCCATTTTATTTATCTGTAGTGGTTTTTTAAATTGAGATATAATTGACATATAACATAAACGCATATAACATGCGTTTGAAGTATACAACATAATAATCTAATATTTTTGTATATTGCAAAATGATCACCACAATAAGTCTTACATATAGACTTTCTGAGTGCATCTCTCTGCATAGCTTTTTTTTTTTTAAGATTTATTTATTTTAGAGAGAGAGCAGGTGTGAGAAGGGGGGTGGAGGGGCAGAGGGAGAGGGAGAGAGAATCCCAAGCAGACTCCCCACTGAGCACAGAGCCCCACGTGGGGCTTGATCCCAGGACCCCGAGACCATGACCTGAGCTGAAATCCAGAGCTGGCCGCTTAACTGACTGAGCCACCCAGGCACCCCTCTGCATAGCTTTTTTAGTGGTTGCTATAGGTATTAAATTATATGTAAATAACATCACAGTCTCTGGTGTTGTAATATTACCAGTTTGAGTGAAGTAAAGAAACTTTACTTCCTTTTATATCCCTTTATCTTCCCTTGTTTATAATATAATCATCTAAAATATTTTTGTGTGCATTTAGAACCACATCAGAAAGTGTTATAATTTTTGCTTTGAACATCAAATGTAATTTAGAAAATTCAAGAGAAGGAAATCCTACTGCACTTACCCATATTTTTGCTTAACAGATTCTTCCTTCCTTCCTGATATTCCAAGATTTCTTTCTTTTCATTTCCTTTCTGTTTAGAGAACTTCCTTTAGCCATTCTTTTCGGGTAGATCTGCTGGCAGCAATTTCTGTTAGTTTCTCTTCATCTAAGAGAGTTCTTGACTTTTCCTTCATTCCTGAATGATATTTTTACTGGGTGTAGGACTCTGGGTTGATAATTCTTTTCTTTAGCACTTGAAAAATACTGTGCCACTTTCTTCTGACCTCCATGGTTTCTGATGAGAAACCCACAGTTATTTTAATTGTTTTTCCCTTGTAGATAAGGTTTCCTGTTTTTCTGCTGCTTTCAAGATTTTTTTCCGTCTTTAGTTTGCAGAAGTTTAATTGTGATATGCCTTGTAGATTTCTTTGGGTTTATCCTGTTTGGCATTTGCTAAGCTTTTTACTAAGGTTTTTGGATCAGTAAATTTATGTCTCTTACCAGCTATGGAAAGTTTTCAGCCATACTTTCTTAGAGTACTTTTTCAGCCCCATGCTGTTTCTCCTCTCTTATCAGGCCTTCAATGACAGGTAAGTTAGATCTTTTATTATAGTCCCACAGGTCCTTGAGAATATAATCTTTTTTTCTTCAGTCTGTTTTCTTTCTGTTGTTTATATTGGGTCATTTCTGTTGTTCTGTCTTCCAGCCACTGATTTTTTGTTGTTGTCTCCTCCATTCTGCTGTTGATCACTGAGATTTATATTTCAGTTATTATATTTTCAGTTTCAAATTTTCCATTTGGTTCTTCTTAATGTCTTCTGTTCTCTGCTCTTCGTTACTGCTGGGCCAGGGTGGGATTCCAGCTCCCCACATGGTCCCCACTGACCTTAAAGAAGAGAGTTGTGGCCTCATTACCAGCAGGTGGGCATGTCCTGCTCCCTCCTTGACCTTCCGTGATGCTACCAGGCGGGGTTGTCTCCTTTCAGCCTCAGCCTGTGGACCAGAAACTCCGCTCCCCACTCATCCTTTCTTGGCATGGGTAGAGCTGGAGCCACAGTTCTCTCTGTGTTGTTGGCTGGTGTGGAGTAATTATTGTCTAAACATTTTCTGTCTTGCGAGGTTGCCTCTTTTCTGGTCCTTTGGCTGGAGAGAGCAGGCTTTTGTTGAGGCTGGTTTTGTTCATGACTGTTGGTGTTTGAGTAGCTGGCTTCCTCAGTTCCAAGTCCAGGATGTGTGAGGCAAAAAGAAAACCCAAGGACTTCACCACCATGTCGTCCCTAGAGTCCGTCCTGAGGTTCCCTAGTCCATCTGTCTTTTTCTCCCTACCTTTCTGAATCTTCTCATGTTTGTTTTATGTACAATGTCCAGGGTTTTTAGTTGTACTTCACGGGAGAAATAGGGAAGACTACTCCAGACCTGCCTAGCATTATTTTTTTTGAGCACCTATGTATGCCAGCCCTTAAAGAGACTAATGACATTTATTTATTTATTTATTTATTTAAGATTTTGTTTATTTATTTGAAGATAGAGACACAGCGAGAGAGGGAACACAAGCTGGGGGAGTGGCAGAGGGAGAAGTAGGCATCCCGCCGAGCAGGGAGCCCGATGCGGGGCTCGATCCCAGGACCCCGGGATCATGACCTGAGGCGAAGGCAGACACTTAACGACTGAGCCACCCAGGCGCCCTATTTATTTATTTTTAAAGATTTTATCCATTTATTTGAGAGAGAGTGAGTGAGAGAGCACGAGCAGGGGGAGGGGCAGAGAGAGAAGCAGACTCCCCGCTGAGCAGGGAGCCCAATGCGAGGTTCAATCCCAGGACACTGGGATCACAACCTGAGCCAAAGGCAGACACCCAACCAACTGAGCCACCCAGGCGCCCTGAAATTTATTTTTTGCTTTCAAAGAGCTCAAAGCCTAGCAGAAGAGAGAGACATGCAAACAAATAGATCAAATCCTGCATTCTAGTATTTCAGTAGGAGACTATATATGGTATGTTGGAGGCTTGAAGGAGATGGGGGTCACCACCCTACTTGGGATTGGGTGGGGACAAGAATGGCTCCTTAGAAGAAGCCAGTATACTCAAGCTCAACTTTGACAGAGAAGCAGATTTCTGGATGGACACGGTGGGAGGGGCATTCCAGCAGGGAAAACCACAGGTACAAAGGCTTAGAAGTATCACACAGCATGAGGACTCAGGGAACTCACTGCAGGCTGTTTGCTGGGGCTGGGGTTTGGCATGGGAAGGGAGTGGCATGATGAAACTAGAGAAGTTGGCAGAGGGAGGGGAGGGAGTGGGGACCAGATCGCAAAGGGCATTGTGTGCCATGCTAAGCTGTGGAAAGGTTTGAAGCATGAAATTATATAGTTGGATTTGCATCATCCTGGGAGGAACAACACATTAAGTACAGAGATCAGCAAGCAGTTTTTCGTCGTGGTTCGAGTGAGGTGGAACACAGACCGTGGTGGAGATGGGCCGAAGGGTTCCACTCATGAGATATTTAGGAGACCAGATTCACAGGATGGAATGAATGAGGGAGAAAGTAGTAGCGTGGCTCTTTGACTCAGTAGACTGAACTGAGGAAGAGGAGTATCAGGTTGTGAGAGGGCAAGAAAGAAAACAAGTTCAGCTTTGGACGTGTTGAGTCTGGAGTGTCTGAACAGCCCAGTGAGGATGGACAAATGTCTCGTCAGAGAAGTTCAAGCCCGAGAGAGGTGGAGTTGGAAGCCATGGCGAAGAATTTTTCATAAAAACCATGGATCTCACCGAGAGGGCTTTAAGAATTAAAAAAGAAGACCAAGAACACTGCTGCCATGTGGAAGGGGTGGGCCATGGAGAGGGCCCTGGGAGGACCCTGGCGGGGGGGGGGGGGTACCAGAAGGGAGGGGCAGAACCCGTCATGAGCCTGTGTCCATTGGTCTTACCAGAGAGGAAGTTTCATGCAGGGCATTGGCCACATGAGTGATGGAATAGCTGAGGGGCCCCACAGAGGAGGAAGCCACTACCACTCGTAGGCAGAAAGACCCCAGAAGCCCATGGAAGCTGGAACCACAAAGGGCCAGTCTGGCCAGGGCTGGGGCCGCCGAGGAGGCTCAGATGCTGCCAGAGATACCTCCTGAGGTACAGAGGGAAGGAGAGAAGTCCCCTGGCTGCTCCCCTCCCCTTGCTCTCCACATCATGCTACTGCTTCCTGCTGGCAGAACCCAGCCAGAAGGTGTAGCTCGGGCTCCGGGACAGGCAGCCTACAGGAACCAGCCAGGCTCCCCCACACTGGGAAGAGCAAGAGAATGAGGAGGAATGAGGTGAGGGACTGGCACGAAGCCCAAAGAGCAGGGAAGTTCAGGAAGGGGGTATTCATGGCATCCACTGCCACAGGGAGGTTAGCTGGCCTAAGGAGAAGTGTCCCGGGACTGGGAGATGAGGAGAGTGTTGGTGACATGAAAGGAAGGTGCTGCGGTCCAGCCTTAGTCTGGTCAACAGCCGCTGCAGAGCTGCTGACCCAGGGCCAGATCCACGTTCATTCCCCCCTCAATAAGCTAGACCTGATCCCAGACACAGCCGCTCCCCTTCTGAAATCTAAATTAACACCCCACTCTTGACCTTCAGCTCGTGTCCTTGCTGCTCTCTCTCTCTCCCCAGCCTTTGGAGACAATGTATTCAACATCCCTCAGTGTCCCCTGCCACACCTCTGAGACCTGGGCCCCTGGCCTGGCTCTGTGGGGCTCAGCCTGAGCCTGGTGTCCGGGTATCTGACAAGGCTGAGCACGGGGGCTCTGCACCCTCTGAGGCTAAGCCCATTTGGTGATTTCTCAGCCTCCTCCCTGCCCAGTTGATTTCTTTGTGCGCCTCTGCCTGGCTCATGCTGCGCCAGGCTCGCCTGCATTGGTGTAATAACCCTGATCCCGTGCTTGGCGGAGAGGAGACAGCAGGGGCAAGCCCCATCCAGGGCTCATCAGCCCCTGTGCCCCAGCTGCGTTAATGGTCCAAGCCCTCCAACAAGCTGACCCTGTTTCCTTGTCTGCAATTAAGACAGAAAGCTCGTTATCTCTCCTGCTCCCATTATCTGCAGACTCTGCTAAGGGGCTTTTTCTCTAGAGCAGCACCTGCAGAGGCCAACAGAGGTTGACATTAACTCCTTCCCTGCTGTTGTCAGGAGCCTCTGAGCCAAAGAAAGCAGGCTAAGGAGGCAGCTGGGGCTGGCTGGAAAGGCTCTGGGAGAGAGGGAGGCACAGGGGCCTGGCCATGGCTCTGTTACAGACTCACTGGGTGACCTTGGGCAAACAGTTGACCTTTTCTGAGCCTGGGAAACCCTTTCCTCCCCTCCCTTCTGCCCAAGGAAGCTATGGAAATGGATAAGAAGCTGTTTGAGTTATCAGCTCCCTTGAGCAACTGTACAAATCCCCAGTCTTGTATTATCATGGCAGCAATACTGCCAATAATCAAAATACTGGACCTCAAGATAAAGCATGGAAATAGCCTAACAACCGATGGTCATGCCTGGGAGAGATTTGCTGGTTGGGACCCGGAACTGCCCAAAGGGACTTGGATTTGGTGGGATTTACCGCCCCACTTTGCAGTGTGTCTTTCAGCAAGTCACTTAATCTCTCTGTGCTCTAGTTTCCTCCTCTGAAAAATTAGGGAATCCAACTGGATAATCTCCAAGATCCTTTCCAACTAAGAAATCCCATTACCCGTGACGATTCTTCTATACGATGCAATCTAAGGAGGAAGGAAACCAGCATTTACTTAACCCCTAATGTGTGCCAAATCTTTCACATCTATCAATATTTCCATTTTAAGTGTGAGAAAAATAAGGCTCAGAGAGATTAAGTAAGTTGTCCAAGGCCAAACATCCAATACACAGAGGATTCTCGATTCAAATCCACATTTATGAGGCTGTAAAACCATTGCTCTTTTCATGCCCCCCTGTTTTAGGAGGGGTGCCCATTTAAATGGCTCCTTACAAGGTAAAGTGAGTATAGAGGGGAAAAAGTAATCTAACTAAAGACAAAGAGTCTGAATTCTGACCCCTTAAGTTCTCTGGAATCATAGTGTCCTTTGGGGAGAATGAACGAAAAAGAGCCTTATTTCCTCTGGTCTCCCCATGTAGCTGAGAGATTACCTAAGATGTGTGCGCAGATTCTGAAAGTAAAAAAAAAAAGTTTGTATTATAATCTTTTGACATTGAATTCTTGTTGCTATCTGGGTAAACTGAGACTCAGAGATGGAACACAGCTGCTAATTCAACAGCCGTCCCAGGCGGGGATCTGTTTGTGGGTAGCAGAGCCCACTGCAGCCTGGCGAGAGCCCTGGAGAGGAGCCCATTTGTAGAATCGCCTGTGAGTCCACAAGTGTCAGGGCTTGCCTATCAGTCTAGTTGATGGTCTGGGACAGCTCCGATGCTCCACCAAGATCGGGATTTTGGACCTTTGGCTCAGGTCTCTAATCTGTTCCAGAGTCATCCAGAGAGGAGGGTCTGGGGAGAGTCTGGAGCAGATAGGGATGGAGGGCATCCAGGAATCTCTTGGTTGGCTGGCAGGGAGCCCAGATCCTGAGGGAGGGGTGGGGGAAGAAGAACCCCTACTTTTTCAGACTGAGGAACTCAAAAGAGTGAGAGACAGGCCTAAAATCCTTACTCTGGAAGCGACTGACTGAGTCCTCCTGCCCAGCTCCTGCCCAGCCCTAGCCCCATGCACAGGTGATGAGACCAATCTTCCTGACCTTGGGTTCCTCATTGGACATTTGTCCCAGCAGCCTGTTTTTCTCCCCAGTCCCTTAGGCTCTGAGCAGGTACCTGATCCCTTATCCTCGGAGTCAGGCCCTAGGCTGGATCTCCCCTATCTCCTGGTTTTGGGATTCGAATTTGTGATGCCTCATCTCTTGCCAAGGCTTTTTTATGGAGTACTAAAGACCCAGGGTGCCTGGCTGGCTCAGTCAGTGGAGCATGCAACTCTTGATCTCAGAGTCATGAGTTCGGACCCCACATTGTAGAGATTACTTAAATAAATAAACTTAAAAACGAAAACACCTTAGAGCTACAAATCTCAGAGCATGTTCTGTGGCAAGATATTCTGTGACAGTGTGTAAGATGGTGGGGGAGGCACATAAATAGGTTCTCGCAGAAAAATCCATCTGCCTTTTGGAATCTTGATCTGCCCTGTGATCCCATTTTTATGAAATCTTCCAAACTGGCAATTCCATACAGACAGAAAATAAATACGTGGTCGCCAGGGGCTGGGGCTAGGGGGATATAGTGCTTGACCACTAGTGGAGATGGGTTTCTGTTTGGGATGGTGAAAACATTCTGGAATTAAATAGTGGTGAGGGCTGTACAACTTTGTGAGCATACTAACAACCAATGAATTGTGTGCTTTAGGTTGAATTTTATTATATGTGAATTATATCTCAATAAAGAAAAAAAAGCCCAGAATTTCTCAAACTTATTTGAATATGGACCCATTTTACCTCAGAGCATTGATTAATACCCAGTGGAAACGGTTAAAAATGGGGAAGGTTGGAAATTGCCATTTTACAGATGGGGAAAGGGGAAAGAAATAGACACCTATGCCTCAGTTTTGTCATCTGTATAACGAGGATAATAATATTTAGCACCTTGTAGGTTTGCCATGATGTTAAGTGAGTTAATACATGTAAAGCCCTTAAAACAATGCCTGCCCAGTAAGTGCTAAATAAAATGTCTGTTGTCATTATTATCTGTGTGAGCTTCATGGGATGGTCACCACATGTGAGCTGTGAAGCTTGAGCCGCAAAACCACCCTGTGAGGAAGCCATTATTGTCTCCAGTTCACAGATCTAGAAAGTGCAACTCCAGAAGGGATGTCTGGTGGCCCTTGTGCCGCTAGTGATGGATGGGGGGCGGCGGGGGGGTGGGGTATGTCACCGGTTCCTCTGATTCCGAGGCCCCACCCTGCCTCTGAGTTCCAGTATAAAATCCCCCCAGCAGTAAGTCCCTGCCTGCTGTTCTGTGTGTGCAGGTTTATTGAGGTATAATTTACATGAAATGAAATTCAATGAGTGTTTACAAATGAGTACAGTCATTTCACTACCAACACGATCATGATTTTCTTTTTTTAAAGATTTTATTCGACAGAGAGAGCGAGAGAGCACAAGCAGGGGGAGCAGCAGAGGGAGAGAGAGGAGCAGGCCCCCCGCTGAGCAGGGAGCCCCATGTGGGGCTCCATCCCAGGACCCTGGGATCATGACCTGAGCCGGAGGCAGACGCTTAACTGACTGAGCCCCCCAGGCGCCCCAACAACATGATTATGATTTAGAACATTTCCCCCTCTTCAAAAAGCCTGCTCGATTGCTGCGTCTGCTTTGGCCCCGTTGCTAATGGCCACACAAGAGGTGCCCAGCTGAAGAGGGCTGCCAGGGGAGCTGTTTGGTTGGGCGAGGCATGCAGGGTCAGAGACAGAGCGACAGGGTCACAAGCCAGTGGGCTGGGCTGGGCCTCACGCTTATCAGCTGAGTCAGCCAGGCCTCTTGCCCTTCTTAGAACTGCCTACTTGGCCCCTTTTCCAGCACAGCAGAGGCAGAGCGGGAGGCAAGGGGTGGCGGGGTGGGATGGGATAGCACAGGACTGGGTGGAGTTAGGAGGCCCAACTGGCTGCACAGCTGGTTCTGTAACACTCACTAAAGTCCCCGGACAGCAACTTAGCGCTAACTACATCACTGGGATGTAGTTAGCTCTCTGAGGATGATGAGCACTTGGGGCTGGATTCCCAGCCCTTAGAATGAGGGCCTCACCCCCTCCTTCCCATCTTCTGTAAGGCAAGGGTGTCACTCTGATTTTCTTCTCACTCTGAAAGTACTGTGGGATTACCTGGGAGAGAAGAGGCAGAGGGGGGAGGCTGCAGTAGTTGTCACCCCTTAGCTGCAATGATGGTGGTCCGACAAGGAGATAGGTTCCCAGAGAGCCTCTTTTTCAAGAGGGGGAAGGGAAAGGGCAGTTTGTACAAGCTCTGAGTCAGGGCCCAGCCCAGGGCTCAGCTGCAGTGGGGTGGCCCCCAAGCTCCCAGCCAATGGCTCAGCCTGCCTGGGCAGGGGCTGAGTAGGCCTGGCATGGAGAAGGGTATGAGAGCTAGGTTGGCACCAGGGAAAATAAGCATGTGCAAATGTATGCAGATGTATGCAAATCTCTGCAGACTGCAGTGCTGGCTCAGGGTAGGACATCCACAGCCCCACCCTGGGCCCCACCCCAGGTGTGACATCTCCTGGCCCAGAAATCCCTTCTTCCTGCTTCTCCCTTCCAAGGGCCCCTCTTCCCTCTCAGTGACCCCACCCCACAGGAGGTCTGGGAAAGTGAGGAAGCCGAGTCCTGAGGGGGGAGGGGGAGGGAAGGGACATGGCCCCATACTGAGAATGACAGCACCTGAATGGGACCACACAAGCCAAGCTCTTGGTTGCAGTTCCTTCCTACTCAACCCCAGACATCAAAAATTCCACCTTCCAGGTGGGAAAACACTGCTCAGGGTCAGGGGCCATCGTAGGTAGGGCTTGGCAATGTCTCAGGGGCAGGCTAAGCAAAGGGAACAGTCTGTGACCCAACCTGTCTGTCTCCCCTCTCAATCTCCCACCCTCCTCTGTCCCTGCAGCAGAACCGCTCCTCCCGGGGGGGTGGGAGAAGGGCCCTGGGGTGTGGGGAGCTGCCCCTCCTGGGTGGGAGGCAGACTCTCTTGGTTTGGGCTTTCAGGTTCTAAACCTCTGCCTGTCCTCCTAGCTTCTCTGCTCACGCTCACTTCCCCCATCTGCCATCGGCAAATCCATGTGGAACGAGCAACAACAACACAGTCCTGGCCCAGAGTTGGAGGGAAAGACATATAGGCCTTGCTCCGAAAAAGCCTACAGTCCCCTGTAAATGGTGCCGTTGGGGACGAAGGCTTAAGAACCAGCAGAATGTATCACTGCAGGCCTGGAGTGGAGTCTGGGGAGCTTCTCGCTCTACCCCTCGTATGCTTGTTCATGAAACAGAGCCAGAGTGTGGAAGAGACTTTGAGAGAGCCACACAGCTGGGCTCTAGGGCTGGGCTCACACAGGGCTGGAACTGGACCCGGGGTCTCCCTATTTCCACGCTGGTCCTGTAGGCCACACCTGGCTCACTTATTCCGTTCAGTGGCAGTGAGGGGGGTAGTCAGTGAGTCGGACTCATGACTTGAAGAATGGGTGGCCTGAACCAAAAGGCTTCCTGGAGGAGGTGGTAGCTCTAGAGGCTAAGATGCACAAAGTGTGGCAGGAGGTAACTGGTTGTACCCACTAGGAATGTGAAGGAAGGCTTCGTCTTGTGGCCCAGATGGCAAAGTGAGGTTCATTGTGGGAAGGGGCAGAAGGCCCCACAGCTAAGTGGGATGAGGAGCCAGCCCTTATCTCCCAGCTCTGAGCTCTACCTGTCAGACCAGGAGCGAGTCCAGGGGTGCCTGGGGATTCCCTTGGGGAACCCTCTCCTGTCGCTGTCCAGTGCTGCCATTCCCATCTTGGGGCCATAGCCCCTCCAAGTCATCTTCCCACTCTTCCTGATTACTGGGGGCCTCTATAGATACTGGTTAGCCCACCCAGGGCCCCCATCCTCAGACACTGCCAAGCGCTGCTTGCGATGGCCCCAGACCCTGAGCGTGAGCAGGATTGTCCTATCTGGAAGGTGGACATTTACATATCTGGGGCTGAGTAGGGACTGCAACCAAGAGCTTGGTGTGGGGCTGGGGAAAGAGGTGCTAGATCACAGCCCTGGCTCTGGCTTTCCAAGGCCTTAGGTGACTGATGTTTTTCCCAGCCCCAGCCCAGCTCCAGCTGCAGTCCCTGTTCATCCATCAGCCTCATGAAACCTGTCAGCAGGTTGAAGCTACTTTGGTTCTCAGGCCTCGGTACACTCTTGGCCAGAGACAACTTCACCTCCCCTGGGGGGGTACTAATATAGGCCCATAAATGAAGACATCTGCTCTCCCTCTAAGCCCCGGGAACCTGGGCCCTACAAAATGTACCCCTGTTTTCTTTGGCCCTGTTGAGCTTTCCTCCAGTTAGTCAGGCCCTGGGGCAGTGGCTAGACACAGATGAGTCAGAAGACTGCAGAACCAAATTCAGAACCAGGAGTTTATCCAAACGTTAGTGACCTTTCCCTGCTGATTCCTCATTTTCTCAAAGCTGTTCTTTAAGCTCTTTTGTCCTGGGCTTGCACCACTGTGTTTGCAATTGTTTTTAAGTTTCTTGGACAGTATCTCTGCTGGTACTATCACAGGATGGGGGAGCAGCTTACCACTGACCCCGGATTCTGTCTCCTCTCCCACTATCAGACTGGGGCTCCCAGTGGCCTTGGTGCAGGCTCCTCCCCAATCCTGAGTCCACTGTCTTCCAGGTTATCCCTCCTCCTTCTGCTCCAGCTGCAGGTGCAGGGAGAATCAATGAGCCTAGGGCTCTCAGAGGCTCACTGGGATGGTGATGAATTAGGAGCATGTGTTAAGACTTTGACTTTAGGCCCTGGGGGCCAGTGTAGTAGGACCACCCTCAGAGCAGGAAGAGGCCCAGTGCATCCAGCTGCTCTGAGAACACCACCAGCGAAGAGCTCAGAGCTGAGGAATCTAGCCTGTCTACTGGTAAGTGAGTAGCACTTCCCAGCCCTATTGATAACTCAAAAGGCCGTTCCGAGCCCTGACTATTCTTAGCCCCATGCTATGGAGTGCATCATGAGGGTAAGGACTCATTTCCGTCTTACTTGTGCATTTCAGAGCCTCCCAGATTGGAAGGGTGGGGCTCTCAGAGTGACCCAGGAGAAAGGGAGAAAGGGAGGGGAGGAGGAGGCTGCTGGAATGAGATGCGGAATGCTCCCAAGCTGATAGGGTCTGGCAAGGCTGCAGGAGAAAGCATTAGGAGCTGGCTTGTGGGAGAAGTCAGGCTAATTTTGAGGACATTTCAGGACCAGTAGCCACCAGCAGAGCTAGGTTAGTCCAGACTGCTAACAGAGCCCTTTGTGGAGCCCTCTTTCAGCAAGGAGAATTGCTGAGGCCTGGCCCTGCTGGACCTTGGGGGAGCTAAAGCTCTGGGTTAATACAAAGGGAGAGTGGAGGAAAGGCAGGTTGGGAGGTGGACATTATCCCTTGAGGAAGGATCAGAATAGATTCTGTCTGTGACACATGGATAGTAAGTGAGGTGAGGTGAGTGAGGGGCCCTAGGGAGAGGAGCTGGCCCTTTCACCAGCCAGCCTTGGCAGAGAGCACTGGGGCTGAGCGGCTGGATGGGAAGGCAGCTCCCGCCTCCAGCCGGGTGCAGGGGAACTGGGAGCTGTCCAGCACAGGAACCTGCTGAAACCAGCAGGGGCCTGGCCTGAAGGAGGCCTCAAGGGAAAAGTGTGGCTCACTGACCCCTGTCTGCTCCAAGGATTGAGAGGCCAGCTTGGAGGACCAGCCCTAAGAAGGGGAACACTGAGCAGAGAATCTTTGCATCTTCTCCATGGGGAGGGCATCAGTGGAGAAAGAGAAACAACAGGATGTTTAAGAAATGCACCAGTGAGGGGCGCCTGGGTGGCTCAGTTGGTTAAGCATCTGCCTTCAGCTCAGGTCATGATCCCAGGGTCCTGCTTTTCCTCTCCTTCTGCCCCTCCCCCTGCTTGTGTATCTCTCTCTCTCTCTGTGTGAAATAAAATCTTAAGAAAAAAATGCACCAGTGTTAAGTTCTAAGCATTACTCAAGTACGAGGTGCTTTGCACTATTCTTACACGTCCTGTGCCAAGCACAGCTAGGAAGTCCCCAAAGGGAGCAACGTGAAAGCGTTTGAAGATTGCTTCATGCCTCTTGTGTTAACTGTGTCACCAGTGGTTTAATGGCTCACTAGGGTGGCCGCTGGGCCTGCCACATAGCTGAGGACTGATGTGTCCAAGCACGCCACCTCGTCTCCAGGAGTCTGGGCAGCTCCTGAGACATTCATTAGTGGGACCTCTAGTCCTGTGTGCTGGGAACCTAGGCCTTCTCCGGTGTCTGCCTCTGCTGCGAAGCTCGCTTGCATAACCTTGATATTGTCAGGCTCTCCTGTGGGGCTCTGTGTTCTGCTAGGCACAAGACGTGCAGGAGTAGCGTCAGGCATTTCACCCGGACTGATGCTTAGAACAGATCACTGGGTGCTTCTGCCCCCCACCGGCCTTCTCCATTAAAGTTGTCTCAATAACCCAAATCTTCAGAAGCCCCACCTAGCTCTCTCCTTCCCTCTCCTCTGGTCCTGTACACCACCCTTTCTTCAAGTGCTTCCTTGAAGCTCCCTCCTTCCCCAAGAGCCAGGGGATGCTGACTCTGCTTCTCACTTCCATTCACCAGGTGCCTCCTCTCTGGACAGCGAGGAGGGGCACGGTTGTGGGGAGGCTGGAGCCGCTGTGCACACTGTCAGCACAAGTGGGGATTCAGGATTGGAGGTGGGCCCTCCATTGTGGCCACTGTCTTCCAGCCAAGGGAAGGGGGAAGAAATCTCATCCTAGTGCTTTTTGGCGAACTTGAGAGCAGCATTCCCTCTGTCCCCCTCAGTCATGGTGTGTATGTCCCCTGCCCCCTGGATGTCTTTCCCCGCTTGGTGCAGTACCTCCCGGGCCAAGCCCTGTCCTTCCTGACCCAACACTGTCCTCCTCTGTGAAGTTAGGAGCAAGCTGTGGTTAAGTCCCCTTCATGCTTGTCTCCTCAGCTGTTCTGCACAGCACTTGTAGCAGACATGCTGTGGTCTAGCAGTTGAGAACGTCGGCTCAGGACCAGCAGCCTGGCTTAAGTATTACCCACTCCACTCCCTAGCTGTGTGATTTAGACAAGGGTCTTGACCTCTGTCTGCCTCAGTTTCCTTGGCTGTCAATAAAACAAGAATGATAACATTCTCTATGGGGTTTTGTGAGGATGAGATGAGGTGATCCGTGTGAAGTGCGGGGAGTGATGCCTGGCACATGGTGCATGTTCCATGAATGTTAGTTATTGTTATTATTTCTGCCCAGCCCTGGACCCCAACTCTCACATCAGGCCGGGAGAGGTGGCCAAGAGCATATTCACTCTGCCCCGAGTTTCTGGATGACAGGGACTCTTTTCCCTTCCCCTGACCCTGAGGTGAGTCCAACTTAGACCAAAGCTTTGGACGCACTGGAGATGGGAGTGTGATCAAGCCAGTCCTGTCACTGGCCAGGCTCACGAGGAAAAAACAGGCGGCTCATCGGCTAGACTTGCAAAGAAGTCCTCAGTGTTTTTATGGGTTGGGCAAGAGCTGACCTTGTCATTCTTTGGCCCCGTCCTCGGCCCAGATTTAGTGCCTGGTTGTGAGATTCCCTTTTCCATCATGCCCCATCACAATTTCATGTCGTCATCTCTTTGACCGTGTTTATTGAACATCTACTATGTAGACAGGATCATACAAGGTACAGGAGATACGGTGGTGAACAAAATATAGGCCCTGCCCCACGAGAGCTTCCAGCCTAGTGGGAAGATAATGAACAAGTGAGATGGGTCTTAACAAGGGAGAGGCAATGGGAACACAGATCTGGGGTGGGGATAAGGGAAATCATCACTGGGAAATGACCTGTGATGGGGGAAGGGGGTGAGTGAAGGGCATAAGGAGAGGGTGTGGTCTGGGCCTCCACCCTCCCCAGGCACCCAACATTTCTCGGCATTCACAGAAACTTACCTTGGCCAAACACCTTCCTCCCCTTTCCTTCCCACCCCTCCCACCTCTCTCTGAAGGTGGCTTTGCTGTCTTTCTGGGAGCTGTGCGTCTGTTTTGACGTGGGGCTTCCTGGTCAGGTCTCAGTGTGCAAACCACAGGCTATCACATAACCTCCTAACATGCCCCTGGGGCCCTCTGGTTAAAGCCTGCAGAGAGGATTCGCAGAGACACCTTCCTGCAGGCTGTAGAGCCCGTGCTCCACTCAGCAGCTGAGGGCTGAGCAGCTGAGGGCAGCGAGCGAATAGGGCCAGATTTCCTCCCTCCCACTCCTCAGGAAGCTCGGCCTCCAGCACTCCACCCTGCTTCCTGTTTAGTGGGGACGATTTCCTGGCCTCTTTCCTTGCCAGCTGTGTCTCATTTCCTCCTCTCCCTACTCTTTGGAGCCCCAGCTCAGTGTGATGAGATGAGGCAGACCCCTCCCTTGTGCACTGTGCCATCTCCCGCCTGACTCCAGTTCCCTGGGCCTCCAGAGAGCAGTGGGAGGGGCAGGGCCCAACTCTCTGCAAGGGGAGGCAAGCCCAGCTACATGGTGCCAAGGCGCCAAGGTGTCCAGTTCCTCCAACATCTATTGAGCGTCTGCTGTGTGCCAGGCACTGTACTGGGTGCCAAGAGTCCAACTGAGAGGCCAACACTGTGTAGTCTGTGGAAGCTTTGGGGGGGCACTTAGCTCCCCATAGAAGGTCAGGGAGGCCTTCCTGGAGGGGGTGATGTCTGAGCTGAACGCAAAGAGTGAATAGAAATTAGCTAAAGAAAGGCTTGAAACCTTGGCTTGTGAGACAGGGAGGAGTCAAGTCAAGAGGGTCTTAGAGCGCCCCCCCCACCAAGGAGCTTGATTTTATTAGATGGGAAAGTCATGGTTAGACCCACAGTCTGGCCTCGGTGAATAAATGGTGTGAGTGGAACAGCCAGGATGGAGCCAGGAGACCAAGTTGTGCATGCTGGTGAGAAATACTAAGGGCCCGATTTAGGGCAGTGGCACTAGGACACAAGGGTCAAGAAAAGTTGGCAGGACCACAGGACTGACCGAACATCTTGGCCTGGCACTGGGGACCTGGGTTCTGGCCAATTCTGGGTTCTGGCTCTGTGACTTTGGACAGTCTCTCACATTTTTCCAAACCACAAGTTTGTCATCTATCAAGTGCCTGCCCCACCTAGGAGAAGGAGCTGAGATGATGGCGGTAAAGCAGCAAGTGAGGGTGGTCCTTGCGTTGATTGCCATTTATGATGGGTAAAGGCCATGGGGCTGCAGCCTGCTAGGAGCCCAGCTACACTGTGATTCTTCAGTTCCGTAGCAGGGGTAGATGGCAGGGAGATGCCGCCTCTTTCTGTGGCTGATCCTGGAGCTGGCAGGGCCCTACAGAGGTCGTGGAATCCCTGTCCCTTCTTCTGGACAGGTGATCATCATCAGGGGGGACATTAGAACCAGGAGGGATCTGCCCTTCAGAAAACATTTCTGGAGCCACCCATGGGGACAGGGGCTTCTGTTGGCCCCACTCAGCATATGAGGAGGGATAAGGCAGGATCTCTGCCTATTGGCAGACACCCACCCTCCCGACCTCCCCACCTGGGCTTTGCCTGGCCAGGATGCCACAGAGGAGGGCCTTCTGGCCAGTTGAGGTCACAGTCTTCTTGGATCCCATGTGGCACTATTTCCTAGCTCCTTGTCATTTTCTTGTGTCCAATCCCAATCTTGCTGGCTGGAAGGGGACTTCCTTTTCTAAGGCCCTGTTTTCAATGGGAATGGAGAACAAAGCCTTTATATCTGCAAAGCTCATTAGCCAGTCTCCCCTTGACCTTCACTCTGGGATAAGCCACCCCAGTCCATTAACCTCTCGCTGGCTGGCCCCCACTCTGAACACCCCTCTCCCCCAGTTGCAATTCCAGTTCCCTGTACCCCCTCATAGACCAGAGAGCACAAAACTAATTGGCTGAAGGTTTCATGTGGCCCTGACCCATGGCTGGTTCAGGAGGATGGATTTTCTGGCAGCTCTGCATCTGTGGCGCCCAGCCAGCCAAATCCAGGGCTTAAGGCCCACTCTGATGTTCGTCTTGGGAGCTTCTCTCCATGAATCTTGCATCTCTAGGAAATCAGAGCCTTTCCCATGAGCCCCTCTTGCTAGGAGGGGAACCCATCAGGCAGGCTTGCTAGCAGCTGCTCTGATTCTTATTCAGCACCACTCATGTAATTGCTATAAAAGAGACCAGGCTAAGGGACGGAGGGAGGATGGGAAGGTGTCTGTGTCATAAACACGGAAAGATATTTAGTGGTTTTTAAGCGCCATAGTCATCTCCAGGGAGAGCTTGAGAGGAAAAAAATAACACTTTATTTGGAAACAATTCTGCTGAGAGGCAGGCTCATCTCAGCTTCACTTTCCCTGCTATTTATTATGAAGTGTTGTGTGCTCAGAAATAGGGGCTGAGTTCTGAAGTCACAGGCCAAGTTCTGGGCTCCAAACAAGGGGGCAGCTCAAGCCAAGTTATCTGCCCTAGAGGAGAAAGGTCTCGAGCAGGGCAGCTCATCTTGTGCCTCTCGTCATCTCATTCTTATGACTCTTAGAGACAGAGACCCCACGGTCATCCCTAAAAGCCTTTGTACCATTGAATGACTCTGTATAGGAGGATCCAAGGCAGAAGAGCTCCAGAAGGAAAGAGATCCTCTAGGTGGAGGGTGGCCACCTAATGACTCTTATCCCTTGGCTCATCGACCCCGAGGCTTTCTCTTCCTTATCCTCCTGCCCCGTGTCCTGCCCAGAATTATCCTGCTTAGATCATTCCAAGGGTGAACAGTAACCCAAATGCCTTCCTTTTTTCCCCTGGAGCATGGTGGAGAGAGGCTGAGTTTGCAAAAGAAAATTTTAAATTTTAAAGTCGGGCGGAGTGGGGGGGGCGGTCTAAATGCAATGGGGGAATTTGGATTGGATCCTGGAACAAAAAAATGACATTCGTGGAAACACTGGTGAACTCTGAGTCAAGTTTAGTTTATTTAACGGTAATGTGCCAATGTTAATTTCTTAGTTTTGACAAATGTGGCGTGGCCGTGTAAAATGTTAACACCGGGGGAAATTGGGCAAAGGGTATACGGGAACTCTACTATCTCTGCAACTTTTCTGTAAATCTAAAATTCCTTCAAAATAAAAACTTCATTTTTTAAAAAAGTTGGGTGGGGGGCACAAAAACAGACAAAGACAAAGTAGAAACTTCCAAGAGTGGTGAGGCTTTACAGCACTTAGGTGTCTGATCCCTCAATCCCAGTGGAAGAGCAAAGGGCTCTCCTGATGCTAAAGCCCTTAGGATCGAGTTTATCCTGAGTTAACCACCCTCTAGCACTTGACAGACTCCCTACCTGAAGTTGGGTTCTGGAAGCTTCATTTCCTCCATCTTCAGAGCCAGAGCTGTCTCCTGGGATGTTTTGTCCTTTCCTAAGGCCTCTGCAAAAGCTAGTCAATAGTGGTCACTGATCCCCCATCCAGCTCCAGGGAACGACTCGATTAGAGGGGTGTTCAAACTCTCTCAGCTGTAACATGGAGAGCCAAGATTTAAAACAGATACATTCGAAACTAGTTAAAGCAGGGGAGACCCCTTTCCATTCCCTCATGCAGCTGCAGCACAGTCTCCAGCCGCCCTTTGGAAAGGACCAAGCCCAACCTAGCTCAAGTTAGCCTCTGCCCCCCATGGCACCTCAAGATGAGCTCATTATGTATGTTTCTCACACTTGCTCCACCCCTGACCCACCAGAGGGAATGAGTGGTTTTGCAAAAGTCCACCTTTTAAGGATCCAAAATGAAAATCTCCCCAATCTAAACAATTGGCCCATGCCACTAGTGTCAGAGGGCTGTTCTCTCCCACCCAGTCACTGTCAAGGCCACCTCCCAAAGTCTTCCCTCAAGCTCTCTTGCTGCTGCAATTGCAGGCTTTTTTTCTCCATGTTCCTCCCAGGGACAGGAGAAAATGAACTGGAGACCATCACACTAAAGCAACCCTGTGTTCTTGAAGCAACGATTAATCCTTCTCTAAATTATCTTTTTGTACATGAAACCACTTAGAGTCATCCAGGCTCAGGCCACAGGGGCAGGCCTTCTGAGCCCCCTAAGAAGATTGCTCAAAGGAAGATGCTGCTCTAGGCTGGGGGGAGCAGAACTAGGAGTTGGCTGTCCACCTCCCCCTTGCTCACACTCCTTCTGGCCTTCTCCAGGCCCACTCAGCCCCCATGCTCAGCCTCCCCCAGGCTGGCAGGCCTGGCTCAGGCCAAGCAGAAATGGTCCCCACATCTCTCTGATGCCTGGTGGCATTATTGGAAAAGTCAGCCTCGAAACCACAGAGGGATGTAGGGTGTTGGGGGCTAGAGCTCGGGAAGCACTGTAGACAGTGAGACAGCTGAATTAAATAGCGTCTGTGTGAGTCACTGCCCTCCTGCCTGCCTCCCCAGTCCTGGCGTGAACCTAGAAGCTGGTGAGACAGTTACCTTCTCAGCCAGTTAAATTGCTCTCTGAGGACAGAAGCAGAAAGAATGAACTGAAAATTACAGCAGAAAAGGTTTAGGCTAGACGTCAAGAATCATTCCGTGAACTTCACGGGCCCCAAAGGATTTTTACAGTGTCGCTTTCTTGGGAGGCATCCAGTGGCTTGCCAAAGCTTCACCTGCCTCGGGGTAACATAGGTCAGTCCTGCTCTCTTGAATACCTCTTCTAGGATGTGGTGACTTCCATATTCATGAACAGTCCTCATGTGGTCGCAGCATGGAAATTCTTATCATTGTGAACTAGGCAGAAATGGTGGTTGTACACCTTTACCCATCACTGCTGTCAGGCCTCCCCTGCTGCCTTTTGCTCCTGCTGACAGAAGTCATTGCTTTGGCAAAATTAATTTGCTTGGAAATGAGCCTGGAGGATGTGCCTTTGCTTTGTCTTACATAGTCTGTGTTCTCTCTTTCCCTCTCTTTGCCATAATCACATGTGATTTGGGTGCTAGGAAGAGCACCCAAGCACCATTGAACCCTTCCCTTCCTTGAAGGTTAAGAGTGGCCCCAGCCCAGACCTATAGATCTCCACTGCAGAGAGCTGGGAGTTAGGAGTCGGAGTGCCGGCATTTAGGACATCCATAGGGTAGGTTCTTGACCAACCTACTTGAATATGATCTTCCTAATGACTCTCTGAGGGAGGGATTATTATCCCCATTTCACAGATGAGCAACTTGACCTAGAAAGGTTAATAGTTTGCCCACGTCTCAGACCGTAGGCGTGTTGGTATGGATGGAAGCCAGTGTCTTTGGACATTGGGAACCGGGCCCTTTCCACTCCGCCACACAGCCTGTCTATTCTGGTCCTAATCATGGTGATTAAGATAACAACGGGTGGTTGGTCACAAAAGGCCAACAACCCTAACCATGTGATCGACCCCTCGCTGAGCCCATCCACTCTGTGCCTGTGCTCATCACATCCGCTCATTGACTCTTGCAACAAGCCTGTGAGGTACATGTTGCTCTTCCCATTTGGAAGACGAGAAAACTGAAGCTCAGAGAGGTCATGTCACTTGAGAGGGTCACACATCAAGGGTAGAGTGGAGATTCAAACCCAAGTGTTTTTATGTAAAGCCTGTCATCATTCCCCTGGACGGTAGAGTCTCCCTGTAGAATTTCCCCACTCTGATATTTAGGAACTTCTTTTTGCCTAAATTTCCACTCATCGTGCTACAATGTAAATGCAGCTATGAAAATATATTAATGTATGTTTGTTTTGTTTTGTTGTTTTTACCGAGGGCGTCCGAGCAAATACACAGTGGTGACCCAGCCCCAGGGAGGTTGCGCGTTCTCTCTTCTCGTTTCTATTTTTTTTTCTCTTCACCCTGGTCCTGTCTTCTGCTTCTCTCTTATGCCTTTGTGTCCCCCCCCTCCAGGGTGTTTCTCTACTTTCCCACCTTCCCCTTATCATCCTTTCTGCTCCCTTAGACCTCAGCAACCAATCCTGTACCTCCAGCATCTCGTTGCCAAGCAACAGGCTTCCTACCTGCCCCATTGTGTTAGAATCTCCATGACAACAAGTACTGCCAAAAGAGAGAGAGAGAGAGAGAGAAAAAAAGTTAGGTGGTGGTAGGAGGAGGTGGTGAGACCCTGTATTTCAGGACATTCATGCAGTTTTACCAGCAACAACTTGCTTGCTCTCAGGGCCCCCAGAGAGCATCACAGATAGCTTCAACCAAAACCTCATGAGATAACAAGTCATGAGAGTGACAGTCTGCATGCAGAGAGAGTCTAGCTTAGGGACATTTATGCGAGAGCCAAGGATGAGAGCCACAGGCATTTTGTGTTTAGATAGAGTGGCGCTGGGCCACGTGATCACCTTTCTGTGGGTCAGTTCAGGAAGGATGAGGGAGGATTTTTCAATAGTTGCTTGAGTGAGGTAATGGGGAATGTTTTTCAGTAGGATAGGTAGGAGTGTATCTGAACAGGGCCATGCCTGAAGCACGCAGCATCTAGGAAAGGGCTAAGGTCAGGGACGGGAGCTGGAGGATGGGGGCTGTCATAAACAAGATCTTGAACCACACAGGCTCCTGCCCAAGGACTGTGGGAGTGTGTGAACCCTGTGAGATTTTCCTGGTCTGTCCAGCTTCAGTCAGTGGTTGGTCTCAGCAGCCCCTGCCTCCCCTCTCTCCCCTGACCCCCAGCACCCCCCCTCCTTTGTCTTCCTGTTTCAAAAGTCTGGAGGAAGCCTGCAGGGAAAAGGAGGGAAAGAGAAGATGGGAAAGGAAGTGAGGACGGCTCTGGATTTCCAGGTGCCCGGACTGGTGTTCACAGAGGGGACCCTGGCTCTTCCTGCCACAGTGCTGCAGGCCTGACAGGCATTCCCCGGGTGGCTACAGGCCACCTAGGATGGCAGTCGGGTGATGGACTCAGAAAGAGGAAGGGCTGCAAAGAAAGGGGGAGGAAGCCTAAGCCGGTCAGAACATCTAGGAACTATCTACCTGGACAAGTGGCCAGGGACCAGCCAGGGCTTTCTTGGACATACTTATTATTCAGGGTAGATAGTGCGTGGAAGACCCCTCTAACCCAGTGGCTAGCACTTGTAGGGACTCCACGATCCCACCCAGCCACCTTATCTGGCTGGCACTTTCCTCAGTGGTCCATGTACTTCAAGCCTATATGCTAGGGCCAAGGCTCCTGTCATCCTGTCCATGCACCTGGCCCTGAGCATTCTCTGCCCTTCCAAACTTCCAAAGCAGAAGCACCAGTAAGGCCCCAGTCCTAGTATTTGGGGCTTTTTATGGACAGTGCTCGCCTAACCTCTAATTTAAATCACCCAAGGAGAGCAGTTCCTTTGTTCTCTGTGTTCAGAGGGCAGGGAGAGCAGGATCTGCTGGTGGTGGGGCCACCCCACACATTTTTGCCTCCAGCTTTGCTTCCCTGACTGGCCTGACCAAGAACATTGCAAAAGCTCTTGGCATGTGTGGCCACATGGAGGGCCAGGCCCCTAGCAGAGGCTGCAACCCCACTGTTGAATGGGGCCATCCTGATGTATGACCCTCAGTGCTGTGAAGGAAGGATGCAGTGAGTCGGACACTCAAACACCACTGGAGGAAGAACACGTTGATTGAATCTTTCTGAACAGCAGTCTGCAGTTTGTGACTGAGAATTTTCATAAGATTCTCGCCTGTACCCAGTAATTCCCCTTCTAAGAAAGAAGCCTGAGGAAATAAGCTAAGGTTAAAGCAAAGCTTGTTTGCATGTTTATCACAGCTTTATACATACTAGTGGAGAATTGGAAACACCCTAAGTGGCCAGTAATGATGGAATGGTTAAGTCATTTCTGTATAATGCATTTGCATGATGGTTTATGATCTATTAATAAGGATGTTTTTAAAAAACAATTTCAAGATTTTTAGATGAAAAGTAAAAATGCTTAATTCATAGTAAGTGAAGGTAGTTATGTTAAGTATAATCACGATTTTATAATAATATACGTGTGTATATGTATCCTATATGTATTATATTTGTATAGTATATATTATACTCATATATAACATATATGAGTGTGAATCGTAAAAAGCCTGGACGAAACGAAAACACTTAAAAATGCTAACTGTAGGCTAGTAGGTTTGTAGATGATAAGCTTTCCTCTTCTTTGTATTTTTCTAGATTTTCCAAGTTTTTTCTAATGAGTGCTTTGTTATTTTTATAAGAACTAACCTTTATTTAGCATGTTCCACATGCTACTGTGCTAAGCATTTTTCATTCTGCTTTAGATTGTTTGTGTACCCCCCCCCCACCAAATCACTAAGTTGAGATCTTAACCTCCAAGGTAATTGTATTAGGAAGTGGAGTCTTTGGTAAGTGATTTTGTCATGAGGGCAGAGCCCTCCTGAATGGAATCAGTGCCCTTATAAAGGAGACCCTAGAGAGCTCCCTCCCCCTTCTACCATGTGAGGACACAGCCAAAGGCAGCAGCCTGGGACCCAAGAAGCAGGTTCTCAACCAGACACCGAATCTGCCTGCACCATGATCACAGCCTCCAGAACTGTGAATAAGTTCTGTTGCTTAGGAGCCACCCAGTCTGTGATATTCTGTTAAAGCAACCCAAATGGACGAAGGCACACACATTATCTCATTTTATTTTTATAGCAACTCAGTCAGATAGATACCCTTATTTTTTAGATGAAACAATCAAAGCTTGGAGGGTATAAGTAACGTTCCTGAAGCTACCCAGCTTATAAAAGAAGAACACCCCAGAAAAGTCACAAAAGGTTCATGCGGTCATTCAGGGTGGGAGTGAGGTGGGTAAGTAGTGCTGATCTGCCGGGCTTATGGGTTTCTGGTGTAAATGTGTGAAGGCATACATCCCACCTCAGGTGGCCGTTACCTCAGCTCTGTTTGCTGGGCAGCTCTGGTCAAACCTGACCCACCTTTCCAGGCGGAGGTGGCCCCACTCCGAGACCCTGTGCCAGGATGTACAGGACAACTGAGTGAGGCCCCGGGTGTGGGCAGGGTGGGACAGGTGCACTTCTAGGCCTGCTCAGCATGATAGGAGAGGCAGAGGAGGGGCTCCCAGCTTCAGGGGTGTGGAACCCCATAAGCTCACCTTTTAGCCTCCTGATGTCCGTCAGGATTCTGGGCCTTGGGGAGCTACACTCTGGGAGCCTCACAGCCCATTGGATCCTTTCCCATGATGGGGGTCAGTAGCAGGAGGGGAGACTTCTGTCCTGCAGCCTGGGCCCCTGCCTTGGGCTGCAGTCAGGCCTGGCCTCTCCCCTGCACGTGACTCCCACACGAATGTGCTGCTGCAGAAAGGGGGATGGGGGTGTGTCCTGGCTTGGCAGCATTGTACTGGCAGGAATGGGGGTCCAAGCACAGTTTTAGCTTAGCTCTGAGGGAAGCTGGTGGAGCCAGCAGGACAGGGGTCCTCGGTTTTATTCAAGACACACAAGCACCCCATGCTCTCTTTCCACTGCTCAGGAATGAGGAATAAGTTGAATTCTCTTTCATGCCAGAATTGCTTGCCCTACTTCTCAGATGGTAAAGTTAAAGCTAGAGACTGAATAATTCAGGGAGATACCTAGCACTGGAATCCCATCCAGTGGTCTGACTTCTGGGCTACTCTTGACTTTTGGGCCTGCCTCCAACTCCCCCCTCATGCCTCTTACCCACACTCCCACTCCTCTCACATTCTGAGGTCTTTGAGGAAAGTAGGGCTCATTGCTAGCATAGCCAGCCTAAGGCTGACCGAACTTGGCAGCAGATCTGGTCTGCACCTCACAGCCCAGTCTGACTGATGGGTTTGCAGTCAGACTGAGAGTCCAGCCTCCTCCAAATGCCTGGATGTGGCGTTCCAACCAGGGTATTAGCCTCCACATGGCAAAGTGGCAGGGCCTCTGGGTCTGGACGCCTTTAAGAGCAGTCCAGAATCCCCCAGACCTCTCCACCCCAGCACCAAGGAACCTTCCTCCCCTGCCTCAGCCCAGTGGCCCTAGACTTTGTGGCCTGGAAAGTATGTGGGGCTTGTTGAGTGATACTCCTCCATCTGCCTGGCTGGAAAAACCATTCATGGAAGAACATGGCAGGCTTTGAGTTGAGGGAGAAAAATAACAATAAAGTGAGTGTGAGAAAGACAGAGCTGACAGGTCTGGGGGGAGAGGCAGTCATCTGGCGGGCTGCCTGGGGGTCTAGAAGGTTCCAGTTTCTCTGTCTGAGATGAGTTCCCCCACCCCCAAGGCTCCACTTACTCCTGCTCCTCCCCCATTCATAAGCTCCAGGATCCATCTGGAATCTAAGCTATTGCTTGGGAAGCCAGAGCTCTGGTAACAGTGGCCTAGAGGAAGTAACTAGACACACACACACACACACACACACACACACACACACACACACACCCCGGGGTGGGGGTGGGGAATGAGATGGGGGTACAACATGCACTGTCTGTGGGGCAGCTCCCCAGGGGCCTAGGCAACAGTCCTCTTGTAATTGAGACCTCCCAGGTTCTCATTTGCCTTACAGGAAAGCATAGCACATCCTGGGAGCAGCCTGAGGGGCTCTTGGAGCTGGGGGGTGAGGAGCAGGAGATGTTCTGGAGCAGAGGAAAGCTGTGTAGGACTGCCCGTACTCCCTGAACCAGCTCAGCTTCCTGGGAGGTATTTATAACCCAAGCCTCCAGCCCCCCGTGATTTGTGGCACAGCTTTAAGCCATTGATTTTCATTAGCACTAAATCATTTCTCTTGGCTAATTGAAAAGGAACCAAGGATCCTGACAGTGGAGCCGTTTATATGGATCAAATCAGTGAAAAATGCCAATATGCTGATACAGTGCAAGTCTTCAGCTGGGTGGCTCTGGGGCCCCTCCCTGGAGCTCAAAATTCACTTTTCTCACAAGGCCAGAGGCTGTGAGAAACAGCCTCTCCCACCCCACCCCCAAACTGGAGAACCAGGAAATGGACTTGATTCTTAGCAAGAGGGCTGGAAGTTAGACATTTGGACAAACTTCCAGTGTGGAGAGATGCGACAGGAGATTCTCAGAGTAGCGTTGGCGGAACAGTGAACATCTCTCCTACATAGGTTGTTTGACTGCTACGCATGTCCTGCCTGTCGGCCTGGGCTTAGCTGGAAGAGTCATGAGGCTAAGGATCATTCTTTGGGAGTGTGATAGACTTGCTCTGAGAATGCCAAGTCTGGGCAGTACAGCATTTGGAAGCCACCTCCTGGGAAAGGGGGTTGGGCTCAGCTGGACTGGGCCTGAAAGATAGGGTGTTGGCACCACTGTGATCATTTACTGTAAATGCCAGGAAACTGTGCTATTTGATATTACCTAAGATTAACTTGGCCAGTCCCATCTTCCTCTGTAAGAACATGTTTCCATCTGGCCAGCAAGAAGACCATTCTACCATTTTAAGGTTAAAGGAATTCCTGAGGGTGTTGGCAGAGCCCTGGGCTCCAGGGGTGGGGGAGGAGAATAATGAGTTCCACTACTGTGGACAATCCTAATCCCCATTCTGAGCCAGGAGCCAGCCAGGCAGGCGCTGGGAATACCGAGCCCCCACCCTGTGCCTGCCAAGTCCTAGTCAGCAGACCTATTTCCTTGCCTCCTGTCAATGCTCTGCTCACTCTGTCCATGCTTGTCCTGAAGACAACACGCCTGGCTGCCCATCCTGTCTCTCAATACTGATGGGGCCGATCACCTTCTCTGCCAAGGACCAGGCCTAGCTGGTTTACTGGAGCCCAAAGCCAGGGTCTATAGGCTAAGAGCTTGGGGAAGGGGGATGGCTTCAAATCTCTTCTACTTTGTCCCCACCACCATGTACCCACATCTCAGATCTTCCTTTATCTCTGTCCTGAGAGACTGGCAGAGATAAGAGGCTGGGTAAGAAGGAGAAACATTTAGCAAATGGCCATTGCAGTCCTGTCCTCAGCCCTGGGGACCTCCCCATGATGCCCAGCCTTGGTGTCTTATAGGGAGGGAAGACTGTGTAGTGTGAGGAAGAGCACTGGACCGGGAGTCACCCCAGCACTACCATTACTCAGCAGTGACTTGGGACAAGATACTTCCTCTAGACCTAGAGATGTTATTAGTTGCCCTTATTCCCCCATCCCTACCTCCATGTGTGAGCTTTAACAAGTCTATAATCCATAAACGCTAAATGAAAATTGTGTACACATAGTGAGGGCATTGGGGACCATTTTTCCAGGGGAAGCCTGTGAAGCACACTGCTGGAGAGCTCAGAGCCCTTGAGATGGAAAAAGATAGGAAGACAGGGCACCCTCTCATCTCTGGGCTGGATGAGAGATGGGCCAAAGGGAAGGGACAGGGAGAGCAAGCAGACAGACTGAAGCTACAGATAGGGGTGTGTGTGTATCAGTGTGTAGACATGAGTGTGTGTGAGTGAGTGTGAGTGAGTGAGTCACTATCTATATGGTACTTGGTCGAGAGGTGAGGCAACACAAGTCACCTCTTTGCTGGGGCATCAGAGGGCACAGCTCTCTGTTCACTGAGGTGGTCAGCCTCCAGGCACCAGACTGGACCTCCAACCAGAAGTAAGCCCCAATCTGGGGTTTGGCCCTGGCAGGAACCCTTCAGGCTTTCAGGGGCAGAAGACAGTATGTAGCAGGTAGAGGAAGAAAGCTGGCAAAGAGGCCTGCGTGAGTCCAGGAGTTTTGTCTGTGGTGCCTGGATCCCTAAAAGTCGTTCTGTCCACCCTCTGCCTCTGACGAGGTTGCCCCTAAGCCGCGCTCGTGCTGTCAGAACTGCATCAATTTCAGAAGGGGCTCCATGAAAGAGGTCTCCCCACCTCTCTCACTAACCCCTGCCACGGTTTATTTTGGAAACTTCTCCAACTTTTTTTATCCTCCCTGCCCCAATCCCATGTAAACTGTCTGTCCTGTTCATACTCAAATAAGGAAATAGAAATTTAGGTTAGAAGGAAGCATATAGTGATAACATTTATGTTGTTCTGACGGAAGTGGGTGACAAAAGGTACCAGTGGGAAATTTGAGTAGAACAGAGAGAAGGGAGGGAGATACATGCTGTGCTGATCATCTATTTGACTCAATAATAACTAGCATTATTCAGAGATTTGTATGGGTTTGTATGAGCCAGGCACTGTCTTAAGTGATTTTCCTATTATAACTCACTGAATTTTTATAACAACATTATAAAATAGATATTGTTATTATTATTATTCCTGTTTTACAGATGAGGAAGCAGACCAAGGAGGTTAGGACCACAAGCTAGGAATCAACCCTGCAAGCTAGATTTGCCTGGGGGTGGGGGGAAGGAGGGGTGTTGGGAAGATGCAGAGGGAGGCTATAGGAAGGGGGTGGGTCTGACTCCTGGTCCTGTGTTCTTAACCACCATCCTCTACTGTGCAGGGTCTGTACCTCAGTGCTTGAATTCAGAGATACTCTGAACCTTTACCATGAATTATTCCAGTATTTTTCTTTCCTTCCTGAGAAGCCAAGTTTTTCCTTCCTATTTTGTAGCTTTTAAATAACACACCAGGGAAGAGAAATAATTTGCCCAAATTCACTCAGCCCTTGATGGAATCATCTGACCAGCACCAAGTCCCACCTCCCAAATGGTTTTTGTTTGTTTGTTTGCATTTCCTCCCTCCCTCCCTTCTTTTCTTCCCTTCCCTTCCCTTCCCCTCCCTTCCCTTCCCTTCCCTTCCCTTCCCTTCCCTTCCCTTCCCTTC
>NW_027397119.1:5067670-5200051 GCF_003265705.2 Callorhinus ursinus
CCCTTCCCTTCCCTTCCCTTCCCTTCCCTTCCCTTCCCTTCCCTTCCTTTCCTTTCCTTTCCCTTCCCTTCTCTCTCTCTTCTCTTCCCTTCCATATCCAGCCTCTCCATGCTGTGGTTAAAATATTCTGACGTTTGGAAATGGACATCCTAACTACATTCACAAAGCGCAGACGCGGCTCCTTTAACGGGGCCACTGCAGGAGGAGCTGTCCTATCAGCACCACGGCCGCCGCCCCGCGCGCCCCGCCCACCCACCCCCACCCCCACCCCCACCCCCCACCCCCCGCCGCCGCTGCGGGGGTCTCAAGGCAAAAGGGCTGTGGAGAGTCCTGGCTGGCAACCCGCAGCCTGGCTAGTCCTCCAGACCTGGGAGGGACCGCTGAATACAGTGCCCGCCTTCCCTCCCTTCATCCCTCCTCTGGCCCCGCAGATCTGAGGGAGCTGGCGCTTAAGCTCTCACCACATTCTGAGCTAGAGTAAAATATTTATAGGCCAAAAATACTTCTGGCTCTGGGGTTTGCAGAACATTGAGGAGCCAGTCGCCTCTGTTTGTCCTGATGGGGCCTGAGGCCAGAATGATTCAAGGCTGAAAAAGGGAGGTTGGGGGTGGAAGGGAGTCAGTGGGGTGGGGGGTGGGGAGGCCTGGATTGAGTCTGTAGGCTGAGCCGCAGAGCAGGATAGTTCTAGGCCCAGGCTGGTTCCATTGTGCCTCTGATATTGGCTCTCCCATTTACTAGCTGTGTGATCACAAGCAAATTCCTTAGCCTCTTTGTGCCTTGGTGTCCTTTCATGTGACGTGGGAATGATGATATAATTCCATCAACTCATAGGGCAATTGCAGGTTAATATAGGTAAGGAGCTCAGAACAGTGCCTGGCATGCAGTTGGTAAATGCAACTAAAAAGTGTTGGATTTAAAAATAAAACAGCCCCAGGTGGAGGATGAGAGAATCGACATTCGGGGTGTAGCCTGGAAAAGGTGGAGTGGGACAAGGTGGAAGTACGTGCTGGGTAGGGCTGCACACTGTGTTCAGGGACTGGGACTGTGCCCCATTTCCCTGGAAGCCACCGGCCTCTGGACTCACCTGACATCCATCAGACTATTCCAGTCTGTGTTTCAATTTGTCTCCTTCCCTTCTGAGAAGAAGGGCAGCTATTCTCCTTAATATAATTTTGGCCATTTCTTGAGCATCTACTATGTGCCAGGCACCATGCTGGGTATCTCATCTTTATTCTCTCATTGAATCTTTACAAAACTCTAAGACTGCTTTTTACAGATGAGGACTTTGGGCTCAGAAAAGTTAAAATAGCTTCTCTAAAGCCATATAGCAAGAAGTAGCAGATCTAGGATTTGAACCCAGGTCTTCCTGACTCAAAAGGCTTTACTCTTTCCACTACAAAATTTCCAACTGTCTAGTTTCCTACCCTGTCCACTGGTGGGCGTTTGGGTGTTAGCACATCCAGCACGGACAGTGTTTTTCCTGTTGATGCTATAGATTTCTGATCAGAGCCTGGCAGGTACTCTGATCCTCCTTTGCTCTGCTGGAGGCTCCAGATCAACCAGGCCATGCAGCCTCCATCCCTGGGCCATCTGGGTTGGAGGGACACTTGAGAAAAGGGTTCGTTGTCCTTGTGATCATAACAACAATACTTGTTGAATCCTTACTATGTCCCAGGTACTGTTCTAAGCACTACCTTTATTCACTAATTTACTCTTCAAAGCAATGAAGAGGTAGGTCCCGGTCTCAGCCTCATTTTACAGATGAGAAAACTCAGAGTTTGTGGAATTTGCACAAGGTCACATCATCCGCAAATGGCAGAGCCAAGCTTTGACCTAGGCACTGTGGCTCCAGAATTTATTCTCTTACCACTAACACTCCACAGAGTCTCTTCGAAGAGGAGAGTATGTGTTGGAGCGCTGATAGACAGACCATGGGCATGGGAGGTTCAGTCATCAAATCTACTGCTTCCCGGACCTCAAACCACCAACCCCCAACTCTGCTGCTGCCTCTTCATTGAAGCCTTCCCAGATTCTGCCTTATCAACACACTCACACACACACATCCCTATAGCACTTTGTTTTGCCTCCCTTGACACACAGCATATGCGCTTGTGATGACTGTGTATGTTTCTCCCTACCAGACTGTTGGCTCCTTGAGAGCAGAGCCTGGGTTTCAGCCACTGTGATTGCCACAGCATCTGGCAAGTCCCTGGCATATGGGAGGTACTCAACCAAGGTGTGTGTTGATGAACAAAGGGATCCTGTTGTGAATCCTTTCGAAAGTGCAATGAGCTTTGTTAATGGGAAGTACTAATTCCCTAATGTAATTTATTGAGGACAGGGATCCCCAGAATGAGTGAACTAAGGGACACTTGAGACCCTCTTCTTGAATCTGCTCACTGGGGGCGCCTGGGTGGCTCAGTTGGTTAAGCGACTGCCTTCGGCTCAGGTCACGATCCTGGAGTCCTGGGATCGAGTCACGCATCGGGCTCGCTGCTCAGCAGGGAGTCTGCTTCTCCCTCTGACCCTCCCCCCTCTCATGTGCTCTCTCTCTCTCTGTCTCATTCTCGCTCTCTCAAATGAATAAATAAATAAAATCTTTAAAAAAAAAAGAATCTGCTCACTGAAGTTAAGTGAAATTTCAGATCAGAGCGCTTAGAAGGAGGAAGAGAGAGCATGTTTAGGAGTAGGGGATCTGGTAGGATCCCCCAATACCACATGTGTGTGCACACACATATGCACATACATGTTCACATAAAAAAGAAAGAGGCTCCTTGCTAACACTCCCAGCTCCTAGCCTTCTGCCTGGGACCCTCCCCAGATATACTGTGAAGGTATTACAAAAGATCAGTCCTGATAGCCAAGCTCTTTTCTCTTGAACAGGCCCTGTCCAAAAGACACATAGGTTGTCCTGCTTCTCTGGGACATTTTGTCTAACAATGAGAACCAAGAAATGGAGACCATTACAGCTAACCCTGTTATATACTATGAAAGGGACTTTAATACTTCTTAATACCCCAAGAGGTTGAACATTTTCTAGATACCGCCTTGTTCAGCCTGCTCAGGACATGAAGAAATGGGGAGCAAGGAGGCGGAAAGGATTTCTCCTTATTTCACAGAAGGAGAAACTGAGCCCCAGAGTAAGCATGGGAGTCTCCCAAATCATTTGGTCCATTAAGAATGCAACTTGGATGCCGTGGCCAGTAGATACGCGGTTAGGCCCCAGAAGAGATCATTTGGACAGAGGCCTCACCCTTGAACTTTGAAAACACCATTGTCCATGTGTCTCAGCTAAGACCCCACCCCCCATGAGTACTCGCTCCCCCCCTTTTCCTCAGGCCTCCCATCAGCTAGAGACTTGGAACTCCATAGTCTTCCTCCTCAATCCCCACCTACCCCAGTTGTGCCACCTGCTACCAACTGGGCATATTAAGCATGTGGCCAGACGATTTGGCCCATTATCTCCCTCCCCATCCTCATTTATTGCCTATAGCCTCTTATGGGGCAATGCCCTAGAACCATCTTGGTGCCTAGTACCACCAAAGGCAAACAGGATATGAAGGGTACAGGGAAAGCTGGCTAGATCTGAGGAATGTTGGAGAAAAAGGAGAAAAAGAGAGGAGGAGGCCTCCTGCAGAGCTGCCCATGACTGATTTTCTTTTCTGGTTTCCACCCTGTGAACTAGATCTATGCCCTCTTCCTCCCTCCTCCACAATCTCTGGAAGGCCCAGAGCTGTTGATCACAGCAAGGGCAGTGTTAATATGGAGGCTGAGGAGTGCATCCTGAGGTCAGACATGCATTTGATGGCTGTGGTCTAGGGAATCCATCCTTGGGCCTCAGCGAGATACTGATGCTCTTCTCTAGGGAAGAGAGATATGCTGGGTGTCCTCTTGAGATCTCTGTAAAGATCCTGAGCCCCTGTGAGTTTCCACTCTAAAGGCAAACCAGGAAGGCTCCTTTGTGGCCCCTTTCCCACCAGGCTCAGAGAACACAGTGTGTTTGGGGATCCCTCCTCCATCACCCCAAAGGTAGTCTGATTCTCCCAGACTCCCACCTGGGATGGTGGTCATCACCGCCTGTGTGCATGCTGCTCCTGGTCTAGGTGAGGGCTATCCTCTGGGGAGGAGGAGAGAGCAGGGCCCCCCAGCTGCAGTGAAGAGGGAGGGGTGGGACTCCTGTGATTCTACCACAGGAATGTTTTTAAATCCTCTTCCCATCGAGCTTTTGAAAAAATGATGGTCCAGTTAAAGCAGCAACTGCATCTGCTCCCTTGGCAAGTGAAGTCGAAGCAGCTTCCTCGGCCTTAAGGCTCTCTTGGCTGGAAATCTGGCCAATCCTAGATGTAGGGCCTGGGAGAGCCTGGGCCAAGGGGAGCCTGGGGATGCTTTGAGGACAATGTAGGTGAGCTGGGCTCTTGGGGGGATCCCTGGACTCTACAATGTGGGTGGGGGAGAAGTTCACAGGAGAGGTGCAGGCAGCACCAAGATGCAGTTCTGGGTTCTATCACAGACGTATCTCCTGAAGGGGGTGGGCTGGGGTGCCTACATGGCCATGGTCCCCACACTGGGGTTTGATGAGACTAGGCCTAAGGGGAGAGGCAGAAGTGGCCTGAGTGGTACTATGCCAGCGGAGGGATTGACCGTGGGAATGCTAAAGTCTCAGGGGTGTGAGCTGTAGTGGGTCAGTGGTCTTAGGACCTTCTCATGGGTGGTCAGCTGATTCGTTCAGTTGGCCAGTGCATGGCTCAGCTCTGTGCTGGAGGCCAAGGTCAGCAGATCAGGGACCGCACACACCTTTGATCAGGTCTATTCTTACCCCTCTGGTCCTGTTTGGCATTGTCACTGATGCATGTAGCTGATAACTAGCGCAGTGGCTGGATAGGAGGATGACAAAGTAAATCTACTCTTACCTCTACTGGGGAAGAATTCTCACTACCGTCTTGAGGCCAGGCTAAAGCATGGTGTTCCTCCTTATAGTAAACACCCCCTATTTCTCCACCTGACTGCAGTTCCTCGATTTTATCCTATTCTTACTTTGCAGACTGCTGTTAGTACCCTCTGAGATCTCTTTGTGTAAGTACTTCTCAGGCCCTCCTGTGGGGCTGTCCTTGGCATGTTGGGGCTGGGGATGGGGCACGGTGCCCTGCATGGGAGACTGTGGGCAGGCAGAGGGTGACTTAGAGTATCCTTTCAGTCTACAGCCTGCTAGGTGGGCATGAGACAGATGGGAAGGAGGCAGGAGTCAGGCAAGCCTTGGATGTGGTCCTGTGGGCCTAGGTGATGGGCAGCCACTGGAGGAGTGGAGGCAAGCTGGTTGTGGGCACCTGAACACACATGGCTTTGCCTTCTCTGCTGGAGGAGGTGAGGGCTACTTTAGTTCATCCAATAATGGCATCAAATCATTAAAGTACAAATTAGAGGAAAGGAGGAGGGGGTCAGAGCATTTCTCTTCCTAGAGGAAATTATTTCCTCTGTTAGCAGAACAGTCCTCTAAGCCCTGACTCTCAGTCACTTCACACTGTAGTTCTATAAATCCATCAGTGTTTAGAGGTCTATATTGACTTCTCACAGTTTAGCCTATAGCTGGGCCTGGGCCACAGAGTCAAAGGTCAGAGAAAGGTTGACAACAGCCATAAGCAGTCCCGTGCCGTTGCTGACAGCTTTCTCTGCAGTATGAAAGGGGACACCCCGGTGGGCTCAGGTGGACCAGCCATACCATGGTGGTCTTTTCTCTGCCCACATGTCCTTTGTCTCCATCTTCACCCAGGGCCAGTTTACCCTTAGAGAGTCAACTTGAGCATTTTCCTCGTACATAATCATTTGCCTACATTTTTCCTCCTCTCCCCAGGACCCATTTCTAGGTCCGGCATCGTTCCCACAGCAGTGTCTGTGGCCCTGTGCCAAAACTGGATATTATACCTTTTCTAAAAGGTAGTGAAATTAATAGCAAAGATGATAACATTTAATCTGCATCTCTTCGATTTGAAGGAGGACTTTTGTTTTTGTTAGGTTCTGGCCAATTATATGTATTATTTTGTGAATTCCTTGTTCAAGTCTTTTACTCTTTATTCTGTGGACCATTTGCTTTCTCTTACTGATTTGGTAGAATTCCCTTGTCCCCCTATATGTTGTAAGTATTTTCATAGTTTATTGATGGCTTGAATCTTTTTAAAAGGGCTTTTGTGTCCATACAGAGATTTTCACTTTTATGCACTGAAGTCTATCAGTGTTTTCCTTTATAATTTCTGCCTCTGACGTGGGGCTTCCAAAGGCCTTTCCCACAACAAAATTATGGAAACATTTATGTGTGTGTTCTGCGAATTCTTTTATGGTTTCTTTTTCTACATTTAACTCTTTTCATCTATCTGGAATTGACTGATTGTGTCTTTGTAAATGGCTTCAAATTCCCTTGGAAATGAAAGTGATTAATAGAGCAATTAATTCATTAATTAACATGGCGGGGAGGAGAAGCTGGTAGAGGAGGAGAAGTTGAAGATTCGGGAGAGGGATGGGATAATTAATGGATCAAGGTCTGGGAGGGAAGGAATTGAGTGCTGGGCCAGAGGGTGCATAGGGAATGGCTATGAGGCAGCCTATGAGCCCAGTGCCCAAATCTCTGGTAACTGAGGGGTAGGGACAGTAGGGAGGGACCAGGAGAGTTGGCGTCAGTGAGGACCAGTGAACGGTAGGAGCCAGGTGGCAGGAGCCTAGGGTCGGGGGAGGTTTCCAAGTTTATGATTTGTGGGGATCGGGATTGGCTGCTCTACCTTTGAGCCCAGTGGGATCTGGAAGATTACATTCCACTGGACAGGAATCCTGGGCACTTTTGTCAAATAAAGTGGCAGGTGGAAGGAACATGCAGAGAAAAGGCTGAAGGCACAAGGGAGTTGGTTTACTGTGGGCAGGGGATTCTAGACTCAGGCTACAAGGAAGGGTCTGAGAGGGAGGGGCTGTGAGAAGGAGAGTCTATCCCCGATCAGTGGAGGGGAGCAGAGTCAGGGAAAGTTAAATGAACCCCATTTGTACAGAGCATCATGGTTCGCAAAGCACTTCCACATGTGTCTGCACATGAGCTTCACAGCAGTGTTTCGGAGCAGAGTGGTAACGGGATGTGCCCAGATTCAGGCAGGCAGGCACTGACCGAGTCAGGATGTGAAGCCAGGAGCCCTGATGCCCAGCCTGGATGCCTGTGCCTCCTCCCCTGACCCTGGCATCGCCTGTATACACTCAGGAGCAGCAGCTTGGGATGGGGCCTAACGTTCCTCTTTTCTCTCCTCTCTCTGCAGGACAGTAGTCCTCACTGCTGCCTTGCTAGCCATGAATGGGATGGCCAACGTGAACTCTGCCAGCCGCCCCCACTATGCCTCCTCCATCCCTGTGCCTCGAGCTGCTTCCCAGACCAGGACTCATACACCAGGCGCCTCTCCCCAGCTGCGGCCACGCCAGGCCGGCCTGGCCCTAAGCCCCCAGCGTGCAGCCTCCCCAAGACTGGGCAAGGCGGGAGGCCCTTCCAGAAACTCCTCTCCTAAGGCCTCCCGGGGGAGAGGCTCCCCCAAGGCTTCTGGGGTGGTGAGAGAGTCAGCTGAGGGTGGCGAAGGCCTTTCCAGCTCCCCATGGAGCAGTCCCAGGGCAACCCCAAAAGCAGCCCTCTCCAGCTGGGCTGGGGCCAGGAGAGTTGGGGAGACACAAGGCACCCAGGGAAAGAAGAAGGTGGCTCAAGAAGGGATTCCAGTCCGCCAGAGCCGGGGCAGGAGCCCGTCCCGAACAAGCTCTCCTGGAGAAACTCAAATACCAGGGGCTCCTGAAGGTCGAAAACTTCCTACCTACCCAGGAAAGGATCAAAGAGATGCAAACTACAGAAGTTCAGGGGTCCCCAGGTCTTTGGAGCCTGATGCCGGGGCAGTATCAGGGGCTTCCTCCCCAGGGTGCAGCCCCCTGCCGAGCAAACGCCCCTCCCCCACCCCTGGGGCCATCAGCTTCGCTTCGGGCCATCAGCAGAGTCAGCCAGTCACCGCCACAGTGGCCCCCTTCCAGTACAGGTGAGCTGGGGGGAGCAGGTGGGGAGGGAAGCAGGGAGGCATGGAGCTGGCACCCAGCAGCCAGCCCCAAGAGAAGGGGGCCTCGATCCATCAAGTACATTGTTTTTTTAATAAAAATATCTTTACTAAAATGGCCACATTAAGTAAACTAAATTTTAATTATTAAGTGTCACACAGTTTTGAAATGCTCAAATGCAAATTAAGTACCTCTCTGGCTAGCCTGACTTCCTGGGCTTTTTCTGTGCGCTGGTGTGAGGAGAAATCCACTTACAATCTAGGGTTTAGAGAAGCTTGTACACCGTTCCCGGGACATGGCGGGGGGGGGGGGGGGGGGGGGTCCCTCTGGGGCGGCAGAACGTCGGGGGGGGGGGGGGGGGGAACTATAGGAGTTTCACTTGTACTAGAAGCCAACAGTGTGACTTGGTCTCTGAAAAGTTCCAGACACTCTTATACCACAGTTAGAGACATCCGGGGCCCAGGACCAGGAAGCCAGTAGTCCCACTCTATTTGCCATGTGGTCATGCCTCTTTTAGAGTATCACAGTTAGGAAAGCCACATTTTAAAAGGGCATTGATGCCCAAAAATACACTTCAAGAAAGGTGAACAGGTTGATGAGGGATCCAAAAAAGGCTTTAGAAGAATGATTAAAAGAGCTGAAGCAGTTTACTTTGGAAAAGGGAGGCTTAGAGAGGGTCTGAGAGCTGTTCTCAAATATTTGAAGAGCTGTCATGTCATAAGATGAATTAGATTTAGCCGGTGCGGGTCCAGAGCACTGAGTTGGTGTCACGGGGTTAGAAGTCAGTTTGAGACAAATTGGAAGCTCAGGAGGAAGAACTTTCCAGCAACTGGAGAGGTTTACAAATGACTGATAAGGCAGTGAGCTTCCCATCATGGCAGGAATTCTAGCTGACACCGTGATCAAAGGAAGTCATCATTTGGGTGATCCCTGCCTCTGGGAACATCTCTTCTGCCTGATGTACCACCCACATAGCGTGCCCATGTTCCTTCTCCAAAGGGACTCCTCCTGTCTGTGTCTGTCCGTCTGTCCCTCGTGACCTCCACTGAGATTCTCCAGCTGGTGAGAGAACTCAAGGAAGCACGCATGCAGGGCAGACCTTCCTTCGAATGGCCTTTTCCCAATCAGTACAGTGTCTCCCTGGTGACTCTTTGGCTTTCTTCTACCTGATTTCCTTCTACCTGACATCCTTCATTTTGAATTCAACCTTCGGGAAAAGTGGGCATTAAATCGTTTAAGATTTTACATTATCTACCCTACACGTCCCCCGGCAGATTTAGACTCTGACATTTTCCAAAGAGGTCAGAACTTCTTCCTTTGAACATTTCAATGCAACCTGAACAGAACCGCGTTTCCTTCACTCAGCAAACATTTATTGCATGTTTGCATTTCAACAGAAATGGAAATGTGTTGTACCAACCTGGGGGGGGGGCAGTTTTCTTCACCATCCACCTCCTAGACCTTGCCTGTTTCAGGCCCTGGGTTAGGGTTGCAGGGAGGGCCGTGGTTCGGGCAAGGGCAGATTAGGACGAGGGACACCCCTAGGTGCCACTGGAAGATGGGAGGGAGCCCAGTACACCCTGCGGGGCCTGGAGTGCCTGCCACGGGTCACTCTGCCAAGGGCCAGGCTAGGCTACCCTTGCAAGTTGCATAGCCAAGGAGGTGCCATCAGCTCCCTAGAAGGCACAGACATCCTGTTTTCATGGAAATCTCCTGCCCCCACCCCCAGCACCTTGGCCTTCTGCAAAGTCCCAGCTGCTTCTGGAAACAGGTTATTGCGCTCCCTCCCCATCTCCAGCCCGGTCCTGCCCCACCTGCTTCTCCAGGGAGCAGATCGCCAGCCTTCTCTTTCCCTGCCCTATCCTCCATAGCCATCTCTGTCCACGGGGTCCAGGTACGGTCCTTCCCAAGGAAGTATATCTCCTGCCTCTTCTCTGACCCGCCACCGCCTCCCTCTGGTCCCCCTGGCTCTCTGGACCCCAGAGAAGGTGTAAATGCCTCTCAATCCACTCTCCAGATCCTCTGCTCTCATACAGCTGGTTTCCGCAGATCTACAACCTCATTCTCCTCTGCTCTCCTGGAAGAGAGCCCTTTACAGCTTCAGTACCCTGGGGCTGCCTTTTTCCACCTGCCAAGTGTTCTCTTTTTCCAAAAGTTCTCTCCTTCCCTCCTCAGGCTGGCCTTTGGTCAGACTTCACTGAGGAGGGTGCAGTCAGTGGGGTCAGGAGGGTAGGGTTATTGGTTTTCTTCTATCTGGTTCAACCTCTAACCAGCTTCAGACATAGAAGAAACTGTCCATTCGGGCTGGAGAGTGAAGGGAGGCCTGGGGTCCTGGCCGAGTTTGGGGAGGTGGAGGCAGGCAGAGATGAGAGTGTAGAACCGACTGAGGTTAGAGACATGGAGGCCACCTTCCTCGGTGCTCCTGGGCCAGTGCACGCCCACTCACCCTGGCAGCATAATTATGGCACCAACAAGCATGACAGCAAAGTATTTGTATTTCTAACGCTAGTTCTTGCTACCTGCTCTGGGTCAGGCGGTGCTTAGCTCTACCTATATGATGCTATTCAGTGAAACATGTACATTACCTAGAATTCCCTCTCGCCGGTAGAATGTCCTATTGTTTTCTCACCAGTATGTTGCATCCCTTCAAAAACCCAAGTCTATATTCATTTCTTCCAAGAAACCAACCAACTCCAGTTTTTCTTTGTCCCCCTGATACTCGAACATCAGGCTGATATTGAATTGACAGCAGTACATGGTGAGCGACCCCCTCAGACCGAGCACTCCCCAGGGCAAGATGAGGTCTCCTGCTTTCTCTGAGTACCCCCCACCCTGCTCTATCGCAAGCCCCCAGCTCAGGGGCCTGCAGACACACAAGAGCCCAACACTGCCTGCATGGCTTAGAGAGAGCCATGCAGGAGCAGCAAACACCTCACACAACCCTGGACTGTCAGACTGATCTGGGCCTTGGAGTCCATCTCTTCTATCCCATGATGGAAGTGGGACTTGGAGGAGAAGAGATTTGCTCTGCATTTCACTGTGAGTTAATAGCAGAGCTGAGCCCAGAGTCCCAGCCATTTGGGTTGAAAAAAAGGAAAAACTGGAGAGAGAAGACAAATCTCAGTAGCACTGGAGACTCACAGGGTCCCCCAAGCCCAGCCCCCGGCCCCAGGACCAGACATCAACTTTCCCTCCTGCCGGCACAGCTCTCCCCGCCCCCTCCTGCCAAGCTGCCAAAGGGTCCATTTAGCTGGAGACAGCGGGCGGACGGGTGGGCGGGCCAGCTCTGAGAGCCCAGGGTAATTGCCTATAATAAAAGCTCCCACAGCCTTTGTTCCTGGGAGCGATTGTACGGTTGGGGTTGTGCTCAGAAGTCTGCGTGCACTTGGGAGCTGGTGCCCGGAGACCTCACCCTTCCTTCCTGCTGCCACACTGGCCCAGCATGGACTTATGCTCCTGGGAGTCGCTGTGAGCTCAGCTGAGCCTACCCTTCCTTCTTCCCTGACCTCCTCACTGCCTGGACTGTGAGCAAGCCCAAGGAGGCCTGCGTGCCCCCTAAGCCCTCATAAGGAGTCGGTGACCTGCGCTTCAGAGGGAGTTCTTCCCTCTGTGTGTGAACACGGCTATAATCCAGGCACAGCCTGAGGGTAGGGACCATGGCAGGATGCAGGACCCAAGGCCTGCAGTTACTCTGGGTTTCCTCTGTCCTGTGGGCGATTGGTGTTCCTGGGATCGGTGGAACACCAAAGGGTGACTGGCATCAGGCATCCCAGTGCCCTCACGAGTTCCCCCATTTTCCCTACCACTGGCCTCACTTTGCCCAAGTCCTGCTTCGTGCTGAGTACACACATGTATCCATGCTTGCCAGGGAAGGCCCAGCTCAGAGGGGTGCAGAGCACCAGCACAGGAGAAGAACTGAGCTCCAAGGGGGTATCCTTAGACCCTTGGAGAAGCTTCAAGGCCAGGACAACCTCTCTGATGAGTGACCACCCTTCTCTGTCCCACAGGCTTCAGACAGACCAGGAACCTGGCCCCCTCCCTCAGGCTAGCTGGGTCCTTGATGGCTACTCCGGCTGCCCTGGTGGGACTGAGGAGAGCTTCTCCTGTGCAGGTGAGTGTTCTAGAGGAAAGACTTCCTCCTGGGCTGGGGAGGCCACCGGACTAGAAGTCTCCTCACTGCCCCTGTGGGAGAAGAGACCTGGCTAGCCAGGTCCTTCTCTTCACAATGAGCCATCAGCCTGCGAATTGCACTTTGAGTTTTTGCCATGCTTAGCGCAACCCAGGGCTGGTCCATCAAATCCAGGGGCACGTCCAAGTCAGGAGGGGAAAGTGGCCAGGGGGTGCCCTGTTTATCCAGTGCTCACGTCCGGGAGTCACCGAGGCCATGACAAAAAAAGGAACAGGCTAGGAGATTGAGAACCAAGAGCCAGGTTCCAAGCAAAGCCCAGATGAACAGTGGAGGTGCTGGGAACCAGCAAGGCAGCCCAAAGCCATCTGGCTAACTGCCTCACAGCTGCTGCCTCTCCCAGGACCACTCCCACACCTGTCACCTTCTCTGGGGCACCCAGTAGTCACAACATATCACCTGATGCATGTCGTACTGGTGCCTGAGCCTCAGGAGCCAGACTGTGAGGCTTACCAAGAGGAGCCCCAAAACTGGAACACAGTGATGCTCTGTAGGGGCAGAGATGCTGCGTGTCCCCAGGTGCATCCTCAGGCCAGTGTCTGGCCCACGGCAGGGGCTCAGCAGGTGTCTCTGACTGAATGACTGGTGAGCAGATGGGGGAATGCTTGTGTGCCCTAGGTCAGGTCCTAGATTGGTCAGATTCTAAACTCTTAGCGGGGTTTAGGTGTGTGTGTTGATTTTCTTGCAACATTAAAAAATACCTAGAGGATGACTGTGGTACACACGAGAGGTACTCGAGACTCCACACTGCTGGGTACCGGCTCTGTCTGTCCTTTAGTTTCCAAAGGGGGCTTGTCCTAGGAAAAGAACGAGCTTGCTTTTGGCAAACCTGAGATTGTCCAGAGGTTTTGTCTCAGCTTCATTTCGGAGCTTGACTCCGGTGGGCAAAGTTCGGGTGCACGACACAGCCTGACCCTGATGCCTTTGGACCCCAGTAGGATGCCATTCCTGCTTTCTTCGTCCCCTCTGTGCAGGTGGTTGGGTGTTCCTCTAGGCTGGGGGCCGGGCCCTTTGAGCCTTCTGCCAGCCTGGGCCCCAGCAGTGGTCTTGGGGCCATTGTGACCCTGAAAACAGAGCAGCAACACTCACTCCATGGCAAGCCTTGTAAAGGAGGTTTATGGGGGTGGAGCCTGGGCATCTAGAAAGTAAGCCATTGCCTCCCACAATAAGTACACCCGCAGAGGAACCAGGGCATGGTGGGGGACAAAGGAAACCAAATGTCACTGGCACTGAAAAACCATCAGAATTAGAATGTGGTAACCAGGAAACTATGTGGAGCTCTATTTTTACATTTGCAGTTTTGTTAGTGTAATGGCTTCCTTATGTGTATGCCACTCTGTTGGAGTCTAATGATCTCCACCTAACTAGGCTCTTGTTCATAATCATTATCCGATGAGCTGGGGAGAGGACTTTCACTTTTAGCATCTGCCCCAGCCTGACTTTAGGAATCCCTCAGGCTCGTCAGCTGGAAGACCATCCTTACCAGCCAGCTCTGGGCGTGTCCGATAGATCCCAGGTTGGGTTCCTCTGTGAGGTGGAGTGCCGGTGAACCTTTGGAGGTGAGAGAAAAGGGAGAAGCCCTTGCTTCCTCCAAGGCTCCTGGGGAGGAGAAACCAGGTTCACTGCCTCTGCTCTGCCACTCCCTAGTCATCATGGCGATCCATGTCCGCCAAGGCTATGCCGAGCATGCCGATGGGTTGGATGGAGAGAGAGATTTAGGGTCTGCTTGTGCTTTGTAGGGGAGCCTGCACTCTAAGCCTGAAGAAAACAGAGATGAGAAGAGAGACAATGGAAGACTTCCATTTTATGCCCTGTTCCCCTACCTCTGAACTTCACTCAGAGCATGACATGATTCATTCATTCATTTCTTCTTTCATTCCATCAACAAACCATCAATGAGTGTTTGCCTTGTGCCAAACACTGTGCTCAGCACTAAGGTAAAAGATGAATAAGGGGCACCTGGCCGGCTCAGTCAGGAGAGCATGCTACTCTTGGTCTTGGGGTCATGAGTTCAAGCCCCACATTGAGCATGGAGGCTACCTTAATAATAAATAGATAGATAGATAGATAGATAAATTTAAAATGGCATTCCTATAGAAAAAAATAAAACAAAGAGATGAATAAGACTCTGACCTGTTTCAAGGAGTTCATAGGCTAGAGATTCACTCCAGTGAGCCTGACCCAGAGGATTGGTTGGCAGTGACCTGCCCTTGTAGGAACTGATCCGGCAGCCCAGTCAGTCCTGCCCACATGAAGCCCGCTAGCACGAGGAGGACACTGGCATTACACCCCTCAATTTGTAGAAGGATATTTGGGTGCCTTGGAGAATAGAATACCATATCCTATAATGGTGTCATTCACAGAATCCAGCACAGTTATTGACCATGTGATTCCCATATCAATTTGTAGACGACAAGGGGCAGGTCTGCTTTCTTTTGTAGCTCAAACATCCTTCCTTCTTGTTTGTGAACCCATCTTGCTCCCCATGACCTAGCACAGTGCTCGCTGATCAGTGTTTGGTGAAATGGTGAATTGAGAGAGTGAATAAGGAACCCAAGGTCAGGGGGTTGACTACACAAGTCAGTGATCCTCTGTGGGCCTGCTTCTTGCTGGCTGATGAGGAGCAACCAGCCTTTCTTCTGTTCTCTTCCCAATATGGCCCTCTCAGACATCCAGGCATCTGGCGGGACAGAGGCCTTGAGGGGAGCAGGGAAGACTAAGACCTTTCTCAGCCTTGTACTACTTTCTTACTTATTCTGCCTGGGAATGGAGTCCAAATGAGGTGAGATAAGCTTTGTAGAGCAGGAAGAGAATTTCCCACAATGACTTGCCACCACATAGTGGTGTTGGGCCTTGGCCTTCATATGTCCCAGGGGTGTTCTGCACCTAGCCCATGGGTGTTTGTGTGTGTGCCCTGACGCACTCTTGGCTCACTTGGCGGTGCTGGTGAGGGACCCGTGCTGGTCCCATCTGCCAACACTCCCCTTGGTTGCCACCATCAGATCTTAATTTGGAAAGCCAGGGCTGACATTTCTGTGTGCCCACGTGTGTGAGGCCATGTGCAGGAGGACTGGGAAAGGTTGCCCCAAGGTTGACACAGGTTCCTTAATTACTTCCACTTTATGGCATGTTTGAGTGCTAAGTGGACACATAATGAAGGGTACTTTCTCTCATCATCACATGTGTTGCTGGGGAACAAGCTAGAGCTTCCTCCCCGCCTTGCTTCTCACACAAGGCTTGATATATATAGAATAGGAGGGGCAGTGTGGAGTTTGGCCTCATGCTGGAGTTGTTTTGTTTTTCTCCTTCTTTCTTCTCCCTTGTCGAGCCGACTCCATCTTTAAGCCAGAATTAAGTTTTTTCATGTTTTGTGGATTTGGGAGCAGGGATAGAGTCCCCCTTCTGAGAAAACTTGGATACCTGGTGTGCCCTCCGCCGGGGGCAGGAGAGAGGTCTGGTCACTGCATTCCCTGGGAGAGGAATTTGTTCAGGGCTCTTAGGTGGCTCCAGCACAGTAGGGCAAGCCCCCCGTGCTCTTCTGGGGGCTTCAGGCCAAATCCAAGTATCCCAGGGCTACCGATGACTTGGAAAATCAAAGAACACAGGAAGTCAAAGCTCTAATGAACTTTCCCCATCACCGACGTGTGGCCTCATTTTCCATGGGGAGCGATGTGGCTCAGAGAGAAACAGACTTGTTCACGACTGCCTGGTTCGTTAGCAGGGGAATTGAAGCCAGGACTCCTGCCTTTTGGTGTCCCCAACTCTAAAATGACCAAATGGTAACCATGACTACCATTTATTGAACACCTACTAGGTGCAGGGCTCCGTGCTAGATGCTTCCCGTGAAGTCCTTCATGAGCATCTTCTGCAACCCTTTAGAGGTGGAACTGTTATTCTGTGCAATAGATGAGGAAACTCCAGCTCAGAGAAGTTACATGAACTAGCTTGTCTGGGGACACACAGCTAGGGGGGCTGTGCCAGGATTTGAATCCTGGCTTGTCAAAAAGCCCAGCCTTCCAGCCTTCCAGCACTGCTCCCCTGCCTTCCCGCTGCTCCCAGCACTCACTGGGTCACTGGCACACTGTCTCCCTTAACCTCCGCCAAATGGTGGGGAAGGAAACAGGGTCAGGGAGCCATAGTCCTGCTGACATCGTCCTCAACGTGAGCAAGCGGATGTCACTGGCTTCTCTGTCATCCCAAACCTGTGTCATTTCATGCTGAGTTCACACTGCCGTGTTCCCTGCCCTCTGGGGACTTTCAAGGTGCGCCGAGCCTGATGTCCTAGCCATCCGTGGAGAGAGAACGTGCAGACAATTGACTAGAAAACACAGGCCGAGTTCAGGGGCAGATGGTATTAGCTCTGTTGTCAGGGCTCAGGCAGCTCCGTGCCGCTGTGGGCCAGAGGAGGCTCGGGAGTTCGGGGGTCTCTGGAGGGCCGGTTTGGATAAACAGGGTGGCCGTCTGGGACCAAGTCAGCTTCTAGGAGCTGGGAGGGGAGGTAATAATAATACCACGTAGCAGTGGCTAACACTTGCTGTGGCTTCCTCTGCATCAGGCCCTGCCAGTAAGCACCTTCGATCCTTCTAACAACCGTGTGAGAGTTGGAACAGCTCCCTAGCTTCGTATCACAGCTTTACCACTTGCTATCGGTGCAGCCTTGGGTAAATGATCTAATCTCTCTGTGCCTCCATGATGATGACAGTACCTTCACCATGAGGACCAAATACACCAATGTATAAAGTGCTTAGAGGAGCACTGATACATAGTAACTGCTTAATATGCGTTATTGTTCCTTACTGAGGAGAGTGCTGTTACTAACACGCCCACTTTACAGATGAGGAAATGAGGAAAGGCTACGCGACATGCCCAGAGTGGTCCAGCCGGGATTGGAACCCAGGCAGCTGGCCTTTGGAGGTCACGCTCTTAGCCATGCATGCCATGACCTTGCTGGAAGGGAACATGTCCCAAGTCCTGCGGTGCCACCGGGAAGCCGGGGAGGGGCAGCGGGATAACCAGCAGGACAGAGCCTAGCTCTAGGAGGGGCCTGTGAAGGAAGAGGCCAGAGAAGTGAGGTCATCTGAGGTACCCTGCTGGAGGAGTTTGAAATAGAAACTAGAGGGATCTGGATTCTATTTCTTAGGAGGAGGAAAGGGGGAGGGAGGAGGCTGAGTGACTTCGCAAGACAGCATTTGGCTGGGAATGGGATTAATCTCCAAGCAGTGAATTTGACCCAGTGGGAGCCGTTTTAGTGGAATGTCAAAATGGTTGTCCTATAGAGAATTTTCTCCTATACCCCGTACCTGTCTGACCTCGACTCAGCTTCCTTCTGGCAGGTTTCTGGAGATTCAGCTCTCCCAACTGAGAGGAACTTCTTTAGTTCTTCCTGGGAAGCCCTGGCCTCTTGTTTCGTTCTCTCTCTGTGCGCCTGTGGGCCACGGGAAGGCCCTGAGGATAAGGGTATGTACTGGGAGGAGGTAGGCCCAGTTACTAGGAATCTCTCCAGATCCGACTACCCCATACAATTTCAGAGTGTTATCTAGGGGTCTCTGGGGCTGCTAGAAATTTCAGCCATGGGAGGAGGAAGGAACTTGAACTATTTGCTAAACTTTCACCACTGTCCTTCCATGACCAATGGAGAGAAACTTCCATAACTAATCCAGAGAAACCCCGTTTCAGTGATGCCCTAAAGACTTGACTTCACAGGTCTTTGTCCCATCCCTTGAGGCAAAAGCTGGCCAGTCCTGTTCACAACTTCTGAGAAACAGGGTCTCCCTGGGAAGGCCTGCAGGCAGCTTCATCTCAAGGAGCCCTGGCTCCAAGAGAGGCTTTAGTCCCTCCCTCTGGCATCACTGAATGGGCAGAAACCGGAACACGGTGCTCCCCCCCTTCCCTGTACTTCCTCTATCCCCTTGATAAGAGGATTAGGGTCCCCCACAGAGAGACTTCCCCCCCACACACAATAAGGCCGCCCAGCAGGCCCACACGGAAGGAGCTCTGGGGAGAGGCCGTTGAAGAGAGTGAGCGACGTAGACACAATAAGCAGGAAGATTAAGTGCTGAGAATTACCCCAGTCATAATATCCCTCGTCCCGGGTCCTTTAAGAGGCGGAAGGAATCAAAACCCCGCCTTCCTGTGTGTGGCTCCCGGGCTGTGGGAGTCCTGTGCTTCAGAGAGAGCTGAAGATAATTAAAGGGTCAGGGCAGAGAGAGGGTCAGCGAGTGTGGGGTCATCCAAGCCCTGGGGGGGCGAGGGGAGGGGGCAGGACAGAGAAGCGGTTAGTCGTAGTCATCCCTTCTCTCAAGAAAATCATCCCACCTCCACAGAGGGCTGGAGAAGCAAATGAGTGTGTTCCGTGTTGAGAATGATCGAGGTCACGTTGATAAGAGAACTTCCGGGTGGGAGGAGAGCTCAGCCCCATCAGAAGTGGAGGGCGAGCGGCTCTCGTGTTCACGTAAAGACTGGCACAGTCCAGGGCCAGGAGCTTGACCCAGTGAGCTTGCTGCGTCCTGCCTGCCCGAGAACCTGGGTTTCCGTGGGGCAGGAAGAAGCACAGAGGTGGTAAGCTCCTTGGGATGAAATCAAACTGGGTGAAAGGTAGAGTTCTCATCATGCTTTGAAACTCCCACCCGTCATACCAATGACTATTCTTAACATTTGCAGAGCAGTTTTTATATACTAAGTAATTGCCAGTGATTATTCTATTAAAATTCAATGAAATTCCTGTGTTAAGTTTAATGTCTCTTTAGAAATCTAACAAGGGGCGCCTGGGTGGCTCTGTCGTTGGGCGTCTGCCTTCAGCTCAGGTCGTGATCTCCGGGGTCCTGGGATCGAGCCCCGCATCGGGCTCCCTGCTCCATGGGAAGCCTGCTTCTCCCTCTCCCACTCCCCCTGCTTGTGTTCCCTCTCTTGCTGTGTCCCTCTCTGTCAAATAAATAAATAAAATCTTTAAAAAAATAAATAAAAACCTAACAAAAACTCTCATAAAGCACAGAGGTGCCCCCTGAGAGAATGGGTATAGCCCTGGTATGTGAGCATCTTTCTCTCCAGAGTAGTGAGAGGGTCCCCAGCTGGTTCTAGGTCAGGTGGGTAAAGGTTTCTCCCTACTCTTGCAGTTGTTTTTAACTTTTTAGCTTCAAGGACCTCTTTCAGAACCTGGTTAGCATTGTGATATGTCTCCCCAGACAAATGGACTCTTCACAACACAAAACTTATATTTGACGGTTGGTTTCACGGACCTTCTCAAACCAGTTTGTGAACACAGGTTAGGAAGTTCTCCTCTTCAGTAATAATATCACAGCGTTGGCCAGACAACCTCAGGTTTGGACCTTTTGTTTTTTGTCATCAGGTTTTTGTGTTTCCTTGGCCCACGGTGAGGTAATGGGATTTATTACAAATGCGTCGGTTCTGCTCTAAAGCAGCATGTTGAGTATTATCTTTGAGGTTCCACTTAGTGTTGTGATTCAATGACCTTAAAACAATCAACTCTGCATGGATAGGTCAGATTTGATTCTAGGTTTGCCCATATAACAGGTCAGATTTGATTCCAGGTTTGCCCGTATAACAGGATACATGCACACAGGCAGTTTGTGTGTCTCCGTATGTGCACACAGGCAGTTTGTGTGTCTCTCTTTGTACACGGGTACAGCTGCACACACACAGGCTACCCTTGTCCCTCTTCGTCCCCCCTCACAGGCCTGTGGTTGCCATGACAACTGATCTGGGCTGGTCCTAGTCTAGGGGCAGTGGACCTGGGTGTTGCAGAGCTCATCTGGAGCCCAATGTGCAATGAACACCCCAATGGATGTGTATGGAACAGTTGCCATGGCAACATACAAGCCAAACACATGTGGGAAACATCTAAGACTTCTTATCCTGGTCTCTTTATTAGCTCAAGGAGCACAGGGATCTAATTTTAAATGAGTGCAATTTCAGAGTCGTCTAGATTAGGTGTTTTCCTTTGGCCTTTCCCTGCTATAAGGCCATGAGCAGAGGGATTTAAGGTTCTCCACCCCGTACTTCCACCTAATTTCTTACGTAACCAACGAGAACACGTTTCATTACGGGAAGATGGAGGCATTCTCTTAAGGCCACATAGCAAGTCAAGAAGAGAACCAGGACCTCTAAGACTTGAGAAGAGGGAAGTCCTGAAGGGGTCCTGCACTGGTTGGTACTGCCACGTCCACTAGAAGTGACCAGGACCCCAGGACAAAGGGCATGAGGCTGAGCTACAAAGGGCAAGGGGCTGGTGGTGCTGTAGGTCACCAAGGGAGGAATTCTCTGCCCTTGTCCCCAGGATTCTGTGGGCCAGGTTTAATGTGACTGCACTCCTAGACCCCCATGCAGACCTCAGGTGCAGTGGGCATCTGGGTTACAGGGAGCAGGGGTGGGATTAGGCCTGGACCAGAGGACAGGCAGGAATCATGAGAGGGCAAGGTTACCAGGCAGTGGAGCCAGAGCCGTGAAGGCCTTGAATGCCTCGCAGGGTCAGTGCTTGGCTCTGTACCAGCAGGTATCAGACTTGGAGAGCCCGGTCCTGCACCTGCAGCTGGACATGCTGGGCTTTGGGCTCGGGTCCTGTTTCCCTGTATGATAAGAGGTGACTTACTGCCTTCCCAGGGTCTACTCTCTGCCCTTCCCATTTCACCAGGTGGCAGGCTCATCCCTGTCCTGTTGGCGTAGAGGCTCAGGGGAGCTGCATCCAGGCTGCTGTGAGCCCCGAGGAATGTGGGTTGTAGTTTAGAATTTCTCAGCATTTCTACCCTCCTAAAAGCTCTCCCTGAGATAGTTAGGCCAGAGGGTAGACTAAGGCCTATGATCCCTGGCTCCACACCCGGCCTTTGGTTTGCTGAGCCTGATTTTCCCCCAATAGGCGGGCAAATAGCAAATCTCTTCTGAGCCTGCACTGCTGACCTTGTGGCCCAGAAGAAAAATTCCCAACTCCTGGGCTTGGGCGCCTCCTTGGACCAGAGATGCTGAGCGAGGGCCTTGCAGAATCCATATTTCTACCAATGCCCTGGCAAAGCAAAGTAGCAACTGGGCTGGGAGGAAGCAAGTGGATCAATCTTGGAAGGCTTCCTGGATGAGGCCCTTGGAGGTATGAGGAAGCTGGTGCATCCATGTTGGACCACTGTGTCCATTGGCCCCTTTTCTTCTGCAGATGGCAGCGAAGGGTGGGGCTCAAATTCCAGCTGAGACTGTCACATATGCCAGGGAGCCTGGGCTCTGAGGACATCTTGCCCACTCTTGCCTCTGTCTTCCAGAGATGTCGCAAAGCTCTCCACACCTCCGAGTAGAGCAGAGATAGAGATGTTGGGGAGGAGAGGGTCTCAGTTGTGGTATGTCCCCAGGTCACTCCCCCGAAAAACTGGAGCTTCCCTTGAAGGGGCAAAGAGAGGGTCTGCTGGCCTCCCTGTGGCCCAGGGCTGCAGAGAAGGAAGCAAAGATGTTGCTGGGACCTCATCCCAGAGCCTGGTTCCCATTCCAGCACACCAGCTGCAGTGTCTCTCACCACGGGGTATTGAGAGGTCACTGTGTTTTCCATCCCCCACACATCTGTTCTGAGTCACGCATTCATTCATTTACTTGGTCGTCATTCACCAACTATTTCTGAGAGCCCACTATGTGCAAAGAGCCATGATGGGTTTTGAGAAAAAAATTCATCATCAGTAGACCAAGCAAAGATGGATCCTTGGGAAACACAAAGGAGTGAATGAAAAATGTTGGCTCTGGATGTTCAGAGATTATTGAAGTGGCTGCAATGAACCATGTGGAGAGAGGGAAGGTGTCCTAGGGGAGGGCCATTTGGCCTTCGGAAGGGCTGAGGAGAACAGAAGACGCCAATCCTTTCTCTAAAACCAGCTCCTCCGCAAGTCTTCCCTGTCTTGGTTGAAGGCCAGTCCAATGTTAGAGTTGTCCGGGCCCAAATCCTTGGGATATGCTCCATTTCTGTAAACCCCACACACCCACACCTGGTCTATCAGCAGATTCTAATGGCTTCAGAATATAACTAGAGTCTGACCACTTTGCACCACTGCCAAAGTCACTACCCACTTCTAAGCCACCGTCCTCTCTTACCTCCGCTGTTGCGACTCTTCTGCCCATGAGCCTAAGCGGCAGCCAAAGTGACCCTCTCAAGGGGGAAGCTGGGTCCTGTCACTCCTCTTCTCCAAACTTGCCAGTGACTCCCATCCTACTCAGAGTAAAAGACCACGTCCTTGTCATGACCCAGAAGGCCCTCCAGTTATAACTGCCTCCAGTTATATCTCAGACCTCGCTGCCCACCGCCATCCCCCCCCCCCCTTTCTTTCCAGCCACGTGGATCTCCATGCGATTCTGCTGCTGGGCCGGGCGCACTCTCCCACAGGGCTCTTCCCTCTGCCTGGAAACCTTCCCCCAGTTATCCATATAAATTGCTCCCTCTCTTCCTTCAGATTTTTACTCAGATGTCATCTTAACTAAAGCCTTCTTTGGCCACCATATTGAAAATTCAACTCCTACCGCTGGAGATTTCATATTCCCCTTCCTGCTTTGTTTTACTCCTGAGAGCTTTGTAGTAGCTAACATTTCTTTCTCATTTATTGTCTGTGTCTCCCGTCAGACTGGGAGTTCCACAAGGACAGGAGTTTGTGTCAATCCTCCCGCACTCCTCATAGCTGGCACCTAGCGTGCACTGAACAGGAGGTGAGCAATGGGGAGCTGGTCATCAGGTTGTAGACGAGACTGTGCTGAGCACCGGCCATTTCAGCAGCCTCCTGCCTGGCCTTGCGCACATTTTGAGTGCTCAAGAAGTCCCTGCTGATGGGTGGAATGACATAGGGGAATGACAGGGTAGAGAAAAGGACAGAAGGAGGTGGGGAGCAATGCTGGAGGGCGCTCCACAAAGGCATAGGTATTAGAATCTGCTAGGGAGGTGATGAAAAAACCCTCATCATAGGGATCTGAGGAGGGCAGACTTAAAGAGGGTGTCTGTCACTCAGTTGGCCTGGCCCAGGGTGGGTGGGCTAGGCTTGCAGAGCCATGGGACTAGGTGCCTAGCTCTTGCTCTCCAGATCATGACCGTAAGCTCAGATATCAAGAAAACTCTTCCCTCTTCCCTGCTCTGACTTGGTCCTTGTCGGAACCAAGTTTGGACTCACCTGCCCACTCCCCCCTCCGTCAGATCCCCTCTTCTCCCAAGGTTACCTTTCAAGGGTGGAGGCAGCCCACCTCTCCTTTCTACCTTTTCCTGTCCTCCTCTCTCCCCAGTCTAATGCGGGAGCCCGCAGACCCCCCCCCCAGACAACCTGGGTCGCATCTGTTTCCCAGCACATGGTGTGAGAATGTAAAATCACACAGCATGCCTTTCCTTGGCTGTGTGCCTGTGTCTTCATTCCTCAGATTGCTTTAAGTTCTCGGTCAACACATGTGGTCAAATCACTCATCCCACCCCACCGTAGAAAGTGCCATTGCCTTTGGAGATAGAGGAGTGGGATGATGCGTGGTTCTGGGGAGCTGGAAATTGAGGATTTTCATGATTCCAAACCAGCCTCTTTCCCCGCCTCCTCTTTGGAGACTGGGCAGGATCCAGTTGCCCTCCACAGGGCCCTGACATCACCAGGACCCACTCCCTGCCCAGCCAGTCCTCTCCCTCATCACAGAGGATTTCTCTCATCAGACCTCCCCAGACTATCTGTTCTGTGGCTTGGGGAAAGAGGAAGCGGCACAGATTGGGAGGGGCTCAGGGCGGGTTTGGGGATGATGTGACAGGGCAGGTCCCTCTCTTTTTAGGAATCACTCGAGGAAACATTCTGCACATATTGGCTTTATCGACTGATGCTGGAATGGCTGTTGCCACGGCAGCAGAGGCTCCCACTGCAGTAGAGGATGGTGGGAAACTCAAGGGATGTGAAAGGAATCAAAAAAGAACCAGATAGAAGGAGAGGTCTCATTAGGGAGCGTCTGAAAGTTCCAGGATGCCAAGATGACTAAAGAGGCCACCACGGGACGCCTGGGTGGCTCAGTCGTTAAGCATCTGCCTTCGGCTCAGGTCATGATCCCAGGGTCCTGGGATCGAGCCCCACATCAGGCTCCCTGCTCACCGGGAAGCCTGCTTCTCCCTCTCCCACTCCCTCTGCTTGTGTTCCTGCTCTCGCTATCTCTCTCTCTGTCAAATAAATAAATAAAATCTTAAAAAAAAAATAAATAAAGAGGCCACCAACATGGCTATGGCACAGCCCTTTAGAGAGTGGCAGTGAGAAGATGAACAGTACCGGGTGGACATGGACGGAGAGAGGACTAGGGGGGATTAGCACTGAATTAACTCATGAGATGAGCATGGAAGGTGTTTTCCATCTCATAAACTGACAGGTGGCCTCTCGTGCAGGGGGGATTGGGAGCGGTTAAAGGGCGGGATGGGGGGCTAGTGCCTCTCTTCTGGACAATCCTCTATCCTCAAAGGAGGCAGGATTTCAGGGGCTGTTTATTGAAGGAAAGGAAAGGAAAGGACTTGGGATTTGGGGCATGGGCTATCCCTGGAGAGGAGGCACGGAGGAACAAAAAAGGAGTAAAGACGGGGAAGAGACCAGGCTTGCACGCAGGGACCAGCGAGGGCTGGAAGAAAAGAGGGTCAGCTTCTGGGTGCAGTGGGCATGCAGGGACAAGGAAGTACAGGTGGACAGAGCAAAAAGTGGAATAGTGCCTCATAGTGATTCTGAAGATTAATTTGACAGGAGCAAACCTACAAACCTACTGGAGACGAGAGGCCAAATAAACCAAGGGGTGACAGCCTCAGGTCTGCCTACAGAAGTACGCACTGGGCGGGATGGACCACAGTGGAAATGATGGTTTTCAGCCAGATGGCAACCAGTTAATTTCTCCTTGTCCGCTAAAGAGATGATTTTACATACAGGGAAAATACATAGAGATAATAAGCAAGAGCTACTGTAACCTGGTAAATCAGAGAACAAGGATCCCCAGATTCTCAAATCGCTATTTTTAGGAAAGGGGAAGTTCCTGTGTGATTGAATTAGGTGTGTCTGGTGCAAATTAGGGAATGACCCCTAAGTAAGGATGAGGACTTGAGAAGTGATTGTTTGCAGTTTCATTAAAAGTGCCCTGTGGGATGGGGGAGGAAGGGCATGGTTACCTGGAGACTTGGCACCAGTGATGGGGCTCGGTCCCTTCCTTGAGCTGGGATCTTGTGTTTGGGCATAAGCAAGAGGACCTCATGTGTGCCCAGAGAGAAAAATCCCAGGACTGGCCTCACCTTTGGGTGCTCTCTGTGGCCGGGGCTGTTCTGGCATGATACCACCTAAGTCCCTTTAACAAGATCTCTATTGCTTGTCATTCCCTATCTGAGATCACAAGCCTTGGTTCCACCCCTGAGTTTCCTAAGTGCTAGACATAGACTCTGAGGCCAGTCTGGTCTGCATGTGTCCTCTGGACCTTCTGCTAAGTTTTTGCACCCGGCCCCTTTTCTCTGCTCCTTTGAGGCAGCAGGGCGTGAGCCCGAACAACCTCTTGCTTTCTGCCCTCCTGGTCTGAACCCTTCTCTGTTTATACTGCTTAGTATTTCAGGAAGCCTTCAAGACCTCCTCCACCTCTTCTGCCTGGCGGGGCAGTCTCTTACTCCTACGCTCACATGTACCCAGCACCTAGCAAGGAAGTACCAGACTCTGGGGTTACAGCAGTGAATGAGACAGCCAGGGTCCCTGCTCTGCAGGGCTCAGTCTCCCGCAGGTCACTCCTGAAACTAGTATACACATACCCGTGTCTGCCTATCTGGGATGAGTGTGTTGGTGTATGTGACATTGCTTTTTCACAGGGTCAGGATGATTATTTTCCCAGATCTGTGTTGTCTATCTTGTACTCCCCCTGTCAGACATTGAATTCCTTGAGGGCAGAATTCTCCATTTTTCTCTGTATTGACCAAAGCCCAGCCAAGGGCCCGTGCTTCTTACCAACACCCCTCTGCTTGGGAACTGTGTGTTCTTGGTATTGTGGTAAGCACATCCTCTCAGTGATGATCCCTGTCCTTGCAGATTTTGTTGTATCTCAATCCAGCCCTGGGATTATGGAAGGCAGAGGCCTGGGGACAGACACTACCAGGACCCAAGAGTCATAGAGGGGACAGACCCAGTGTACAGTGCTCAGGCCTTCAAATCCATTGTACTAACACAGTTGTGGCATCTGCTTCCTGCAAGGTGCTGAGAGACATAGTTCTGTACCCAGAAAGCTCCAGTGCTGGTGGAGGAGACAGACATGTACACAAATACCTCTCACACCAAGCAGGCTGTGATGATTAGCACTAGGAAAGTGGGTGAACCATGAGACCCAGCCACAGGGTTGTTCAGATTCTAAGGAGACAGGCAGGAAGCTAGAGAGAGGAAGGTTGGGGATGGGGTGGGCAGATAATCTGACGGTTAGCACATTCTGGCAAAGAGTTCTTGAGGTGCCTGGCTGGCTCAGTTGGAAGAGCATGCAAATATTGATCTTGGGGCCAACAGTTCGAGCCCCATGTTGGATGTAGAGATCACTAAAAAAAATAGATAAACTAAAAAAAAAAAAAAAAGAATTCTTAGGGCTTTATCCCCAGTGTGTGGCTCCATCTGGGGCCCACCTCTTCTGGAGCAAGCTTTGCTTCCAGAGTCATACCCTCTGCTTTCTCCTGTTCCTCATTTTCTTGCCTGAGAACCATTTGCTCAGGCAACTTGGCACTGACCTGGGAGGCCATGGGAGAATGGGCAGTGTCGCCCTCTACTGAGGGAGTGCCCTAGGCGGACTGCTGCTTGCTCCATCCCTCTTGGCCTCTGCTCCTTCCACCCTATCTTTCTTCCCTGGGTCCAAGTGGGAGGAGGGAGAAAGGAAAATGTTGTCTTTTTAAATTGCTCTGCAGTCCCACTTTAGATCAGGCCTGCAGGGGACCCGTGCTAAGCCTCCAACTGATTTCCTAGGTTTGACAAAGCGCTTTACAGTGCCAAAGCCCTTTTACCCATTAAGCTGGTATTATAACCACTGTAAGAGAAGACAGCGAGCCAAAGGGGTGCAGTGACTTTGACAAGGTCAGTTAGAATGGGAATCCAATCTCCTGATCCCAACGGTTGGTCCTTTCCCCCATGCCCTGAGCCCCCTCCCCCGTCAGCCCTCGGCCCGCCTCTCTGAGCCACCCCTGTCCCAATCCCTTCGCCCTACCCCAGGGAGTATCCCCTACCTCTGGAGGGCAGCCGAGAGCCTCTGAGACTGAAGTAAGATGGTACTGGGAGTTTCCTGGAGGGAAACCGCCACGGTTTGGTGTGGGGGTGGGGAAACCAGCAACCTGGATTGTACGGCTTCCCCAACCCCGCTCCCAGCATCTCTCCCGGTCCCACGAGCCCCATTTCCCTCCTGCATCATGAGCTGCCCTGTCTCGGTCCCTTTTACCTGCGCCTCACATCTCCTCGACAGATCCTTTTCACTGCCCCCCACACTCTGGGCGTGGCAGAGGACCACGGTGCTCTCCGAGAACGCGTCCCGCCTCCGCGTGGAAAGCGAGGAGGAAAACTGGTGGAATCCTTTATCTCCCCCCAGCCCCCTACTCATCCGCCCCTGGATCTCTGCCGCAAATACCACCCCCTCCCGAGCCAGAAATAGACACACACTCGCTCTCCCCCACCTCCCTCCCTCGCGCACACTCCTCCCCTCCTCCTGTTTGCTCCTCCGCCTTCCCCTCCCCTCCTTCCTGCGCTCGGAGCTGCAGCCCGCAGCCTCTACTCAAGCTGGCGGGCGGAGTGCCGCGAGGGAGCTGCGGAGCAGTGCTCGGCCCGCGGGACTGACAGGCGGGCAGGCGGAGGGCCGGCACCGGGGCATCGGAGCACCTCTGCGCGCCCGCCGAGCCGCCGGGCTTCCATTCTTCCTTTGATTTGTAAATTTTAATTTGTATTTTCCCCGCCCCGCCCCTTTTCCTCCGACCCCGCCCCATCGCCCCACGGTTTCCTCGCTCTTTCCTTTTCCTCTCTTCTTTCCTTGCGTTTCTTTTCCCTGAGCCCTTGCTCGCCTGTCTCCCTCCTCCCTCGCTCCCTCCCCCTTCCTCTCCCTATCTTCCTCGGTTTCTTCCGTCCTTTCTCTCCCCCTCCCCTCCCCCGCCTCCTTTTCCCTGCGCTCCCTCCCCCCCCCGCCCCCGCCGTGCCTGCAGACGCGCGGATAGTCCATGCGCTCCTCGCGGGCAGAATGCTGGGCAGCAGCGTCAAGAGCGTGCAGCCCGAGGTGGAGCTGAGTGGCGGCGGCGGCGGGGACGAGGGCGCGGACGAGCCTCGGGGCACCGGGAGGAAGGCGGCAGCGGCGGACGGCAGAGGCATGCTACCCAAGCGCGCCAAGGCGCCCGGCGGCGGTGGCGGCATGGCCAAGGCCAGCGCGGCCGAGCTGAAGGTCTTCAAGTCTGGCAGCGTGGACGGCCGAGTCCCCGGAGGACCTCCCGCCTCCAACCTGCGCAAGCAGAAGTCGCTCACCAACCTCTCGTTCCTCACCGACTCGGAGAAAAAGCTGCAGCTCTATGAGCCCGAGTGGAGCGACGATATGGCCAAGGCGCCCAAGGGCTTGGGTAAGGCGGGGTCCAAAGGCCGCGAGGCTCCGCTTATGTCCAAGACGCTGTCCAAGTCGGAGCACTCGCTCTTCCAGGCAAAGGGCAGCCCGGCGGGCGGCGCCAAGACCCCCTTGGCTCCCCTTGCGCCCAGCCTGGGAAAGCCGAGCCGGATCCCGCGCGGCCCCTACGCTGAGGTCAAGCCGCTCAGCAAGGCTCCTGAGGCAGCCGTGAGCGACGATGGCAAGTCGGACGATGAGCTGCTCTCTAGCAAGGCCAAGGCGCAAAAGGGCTCCGGGCCCGTGCCCTCCGCCAAGGGCCAGGAGGAGCGCGCCTTCCTCAAGGTGGACCCCGAGCTCGTGGTGACCGTGCTGGGAGACCTGGAGCAGCTGCTTTTCAGCCAGATGCTGGGTAAGTCCTGCCTCCCCCGCCCCACCCCTGGCTTTCTCCTAGCCAGCTGCAAGGGAAGGTGTAAAGAGAGCGCAGCTCCCTCCCTTTTTCTCCTCCTCTCGGTAGGGCTCTCCAGATTTCGGTCAGGTTGTGAGGGGGCATTGGGCCCAGATGTGCAGGGCTGGCCTACCTCCAGAAGCGCATGGCTAAAGTGCGTCTTCTTAAAGATGTCACCATGCAGGGGCCCAGGCTCTGCTCTGGCCTGCCTGAGGTGAGGCTGGACAATGGTGTGGGGGTCACAGATTCTCAGAAATAGAGCCCATTAGCTTCCTCGAATTTTAAAGCCCAGAATCCTAATATGGCAAAATCTGGGGCTGATGGAGACCTCAGTTGTGTTGTGCTCTGTGCTTGGCGAGAGAGCATCCAGCATGGCTAGGGGAGAGTGCAGTGAGAGCCCGGATCTAGAGGACAGATGTGGGGAAAGCAGATGTGAGGGCTGTTTGGCCCCAGAGCAGAGCCGAAGCTCCACTTCCTCTGTGGATCCCCGGTGGGAGCGCGAGTCGGATTTCCCGGGTGTGGGGGTTCTGGCAAGGAGACACGTCTGGGGCCAGGGGGCGGGCGGGCAGCCAGCTGTGCGCATCTGGATGTTCGTCCTGTACCTCGGCCCAGGCTCTGGCCCAAACCCCTACCCCCCGGGTTTTTTACAGAGTGTGGAGAGGTCTGGGCTCTCGCGCGGAGACTCTTGGTTGACTGGGAAGCCTTTGCCCTTTGGCTAGTGGAAGCCGAGCGGGCGGGAAGGGAGGAACAAAGCTTGCTCCGGCGGAGGAAGCGCCGGGAGCTGCTCCATTGTTCTCCAAGCCTGAAGAGTCTATGCAAAAAACCCGGAGCGGGCCCCGGAACTGCGCTCGCTTTTCCCCGGAGAGCCCTTGCCCTGAGAGGGATAGATCCGGGATGTGCAGGACGCAGGGCTGCCACGCCTCGGGAGCCGGCATGGGTCGTGCCGGGGCCACGGGAGGACGGCGGCAAGGCCTGGAGCCCGAGCGGGCCTCCTAGGCTCCTCGGACTTGTTGCGGTGGCTGGGATGTGGGTCCTCCGGCGCCGAGGGACCCGAGCTTCCCGGGTACCAGGCAGGCTGCCCGCCCCGCTGGGGGCTGGGAAGGGGCGTGTACGTGCGCGTGTGAAGGGGCGGGGCCGGCGCGGGCTATGGTCCGAGGACCGGCTGGAGGGGATGGGGCGGGTGGGGTGGGTGGATGGAGGGTGGGGGTGTTCGACTGGCAGCCCTGGAGAGGGCAGAGCTGGAGGAGACTGGTTGGACCTGCTGCTGTCATCCCCGGACCCCCAGACCCCGGTGTGGCCAGCAGGAGGAACCGCTGACCAGGAGCAAGAGCCTCTTGGAGCTTTGGATTGGGAGCCTCTCCTAACAGGCCACATTTGGGCTTTACAGGGGCAGTCAGGAGACTCTACAAGGGCAAAGAAGGGAAGAGCAGCTTTTTGCCTAGGAGAGCCCCTCCTGAAGGCCCCGGCCTCGGCAGGGACAAGCCAGGATTGGGGGTTCAGGGGTGCAGAAGCTGACAGGGCAGCCTCCTGCTGCAGAGGAAGAGTACCACCCCTGTGCCAAGTGAGGCCCTCAAGGAGCTTACGGTCTAGTGGGATGAGACAGACAGGAAGAAAAAAATAATTCCAGACAGCAGGAGGGCCATGAAGAAAATGGAAGGGGCCCCTGTGATAGAGGACTGGAAAGGAGCGGTCTAAGGAGGTGAGAACTGAATTGTGTCTGAGGCCAGAGGAGGCACCGGCCAGGGCAGACCTGGCTGGGGGAGGAACATTCCCCAGGCACTAAGAAGCGGATGTGGATGGGGTGTGGATGGTGCTAGAGAGGAATTGAGTGTCTGACTGTGTCCTGGGAGGGGAAGGGAGTGTCAGGGACTCAGAAAAGTAGAGGGCACAGCTCCCTTTTCAAGGTCAGGGCTTCACTGGTTTGGGATGTCTTAGCTGATCTGGGCTGTCCCCAGATGGGCAAGACCCAGCACTGCCCCAGGACCTGGCTGCCTCCTTAGTTGTTCTTCAAGAGACAGTCACCTGAGAAACCCTGACAGATAGTCTTAGAGCTGCGTGGGGTGGGGGTGGAGGGCAGGGGGGGAAGCTGAGCTGGGGTCCCTTACTCCTGTTCAGCAGTTGTCATTCCCAAAGCATGCTGGTGCTGCAGCCTCTCAGGAACCTTGGAGATAAGGAGAAAACACCCCCCTAATCCACTTCCCAGTAAGGAAAATGCAGGGTCAAAAGCACCAAGGGCTTTATTAGAGCCATCTCTTGAGTTAGTGATGGGAGGCAGGTTCTGCTTGTGTTCCTAAGTCACTGGCTCCGTCTGGGAGGCCCAGTTGAGAAAGGGGAGACAGCAGGTCAGGAGGGGTCTGACCAAGGCAAGTGTCCCTGGACATGGGCCACTGACCTGCCCTGCTGACCCTGCAGAAAGGCTGAGGGGCTAAGATCTCTGCTGGGGGGAGAGCATGGAAAGTCTTGCAAACATGCTGGACTGTTTAGGGCTATGAGGACCAAGGTGGGGGTGGAGCATGTGGGTAGGTTCTGGGGGGACAGTGCTTGGCATCACAGGGCGGTGGGGAGGGGAGAGGGTGGGATCTGGTGCTTTCAGGCGAAATCTCTCTTTTGTGTGAAGGTGATGAGAGTTGGGGTAGAGGGTAGACTGACCCATTGGGGGACCAGGGGACGGTAGAGCTGACTCAGTGTCTCCAAACCCATGAAGGTGTTCCAGGTTGTCAGGACTGGCCTTCACTGGAGAGCAGGGTGGCCTCTGAGGAGAAGAATGGCTGCCTCGATGCCTCAGGATGGTGGCTAAAAACAGAGTATTTGTTCCCTACTTGAGAGGCTGAGGGTCAAAGGTTACACACTCCTTGGTATGATCCCAGACCCAAGAAGCTGCCAAGATCCAATTTCTGGGAGGGAAGAGGGTGAGGCAGCTCCAAATAAGAGCCTTTCTGGAATAAAAGAGAAGAGCTGAAATTCGATCACTCCCTTCTCAGAAATCAGCTGGGACCCAGATGGTCTAGGCAGGCTCCGTGCCCCTTCCCTTGTTTTGGAAGCTGCCAAATAACTAGGTTTCCACTGGGGAACCCTGGAAACTTGGAAGGCTGAAGGGTGAGTGCCCAGGGGGAAATGGGCCAATCCCAAGAATCAGATGTCTTTGGACCCTGGCCGTTGGCCCACATCAAGCAGTTTGGCTTTGAGAGGAAATGTCACCAGACCTGGGCCTGGGGCAGGGTGAGAGGTTGTGGTCCTGAGTTCCCTGTCTGGAAGTTGTAAGCTCTGTGACCTCCTCTGGAACCCAGTTTCCCCATTTGTGAATGGAAGAGACGCTCTCATTGCTCTTCCCTACCTATAGTGATAGGGAGGGGGCTGCAGATGAAGGTGGTCAGACCTTGAAAATGTCCCAGGCCATTTAACTACGTAACACCATCCCAAACCACACTCCTCCTGCCTCATCAGCCCTGGGCCTAAGGATCTCAAAGGAAAATCAGTCTGTTGATCCCCACACATTCACTTTTCCTTTCTTCAACCCTCTAGGCAAAGGGACAGAGTGGAGCAGCTAAGGCAGCCCAAGATCAGGGTGTAAAGGAACCCAGGTGGCTGGGATTCCTGGTCCCACTTCTTCAAAAAGGTGTCTGGACTGATGGGAGGTGTTGTCATGACAACAGTTAGGCCCTCTGGCTCAGGTCAAACAGAACAGGGGAAGTCCGGAAGTCATCCATTTCTAAGCCAATTGGTTGATGTTGGTTTTAAGGGGGTGGTGAGAATGGGATTTACTCTTGAGAATGTGTTCTGGGATGCTTTGAATAGAAGAAGAGAAGAAATTACTTACTTCTTCAATGCACTGGGGGTTCTGGGTGGGTAGAGGAGTTACGGTGATTTTTCCTGAAAGAACTGATGCCCAGAGGAGGCAGGTGATATGTGCAGGCTCACCTAGTCAGAGGCTCCACGCCCAGAGCCACTCTTCCCAGGGCTTCCCCGGAGGCCTAGTAGGAAGAGGAGGACAAAGCTCACCTCTAGCCTTCCCCTGGGCACAGCAGTTCCCTGGAGGATGCTTGTAGAGTCGCAAGCTGAAGGACAGGCTGTGGCAAGGTGTGGGGGTCTGAAGGTGAGTGTGCATGTGGAGAAACTAGCATAGAGCCTTCCATTTGCAAGGCCTCCTGCCTTCCTCAAGGTTAGCACTGAGGAGTACATTTCTTTTCTCACATGCTCAGAACTTTTTCTTCCCTGTCCAGGCTTAGTGTTCTCCTGGGGCCCCATGCAGGTCCTGGTCCTAGCCTTTGGGCATTGCTTTGTTCAGATGGCTGTAGCAAAGCTGTTCTCTTCACCTGGCAGCCACAGCTCTGCTTCTGAGAGTAACGGATGGTTGCATGAGTAGATCTTGGGGGCAGTTCCTCTGCTCTGGGGAGAAGCAGATGGAGCCGAAGTGCCTGGAGCTTGTCTGCTTCCCAGAAGCATAAACCAGTGCAGGGAGATGCCCTTTATCATCAATCCTGGCTCTGACCCCAAGCCATAGGCCCCTTCTAGATGTGGATTGAATGGGTAACAGGACCAAGTCACCTGGAATCCTGGGGTGTTTCCCGATTCTTCCCTCCTAATCTACACCCCCCCACGTGTAGCCCCACGTCTGCTCTTGTGGCTACAGCTGCCCCTCCCCACCATGACCTGTCCCCAAACCTAGGCTGCCAACGCCAGATAGTTTCTCCTGCTAACTTCCAATCTTTCTCCTCTAGAACTGTCCGTCCGCACACACATACCCACTCCTCACAGCCTCTGATCCCCAAGTGCTAAAGGTGCAGGTTGCTTCTTGGAGTTCAAGGGAGAGCCCATCCTGCTTTGAGCAGGCTGAGCAGAGCCCTCAGGGTTCCCAACTGCAGCTGAGCACCCTGCTTCTGCTTCACCTCTGCAGCACACTGCAGTGTCTCCTTGTATGGCCAGGGAGAGCAAAAGCCCCTCCTCCCCCACCCTTCCCTGGGATCTCACAGAACCACAGAATGGAAATGTCTAGTTGAGCCACCCACACCTAAAGCTGCAATTAATCCCTCCATAGCATCAGAGGCAGGTGGGTGTTCTGTTTACACACTCCTAGTGACAGAGGGCTCACTACCTTATTTTCCTGGAAAGCGCTCATTATTGGAGAGTCTGTTGAACTAAGATTCTTCTTTCTGAGAATTTCTACCCATGGGTCCAAACCTGCCATCTGGATCCTTCCAGGTTAAGCTAGCCTGCCTTTCAGATGCCCTCTCATATTTGAGGTCAGACACCTAGCCATATTCCACCGCATCTTTTCTCCCTTTGTTACCTGCTTTAATTTTCCTTCCACTTGTCTGTCCTTTTGGAATCAGACTTGATAGGAAGAGGAGCCGACACATCCACCCTGATTGCTGGACCTAGTGGAGTCCTGCTTCCCACCTGGACCGCACCCCCCGCCTGCTCCTAATGTCTGCATCTCAGCACCTGGCGGAGTGTTCTCAGGGTCCAACCTGGCCTCCTCCCCACAGCCTTCCCTCGCTGCCTGGAAACCCTGTGCTAGCCAGCCAGCAGAGGGGAAACGGACGCCACATGTTTCTCATTTGCACTGGCTGACCTCCTCCCACACCCTGTTTGGATTACCCAGATGCGTTTGAAGTCCCTGGAGCCTGCCGCCTTCCCTCTCGTGCACAGGAAGGGCCGGGGGGCCAGGCGCAGCTCACTGGCCCTGCGTGGGCGCGCTCTGTCCATAGAAGCCCTTGGAATGCTGGGTCAGCCCTCAAAGTGGACACCATCTCCCACACCTTCCCTCACGTTGCTCCTGGGGACCAGGCCTCCTGGGACAAAACCAGAGCCCCCAGGGTTCCTTTCTGCCTCGTTCGGTGCACACAGGTCTCTGCTACCCTCTGACCAGCAGAGATCAAGGTGCAGACGGGAAAAGTGCCCCAGGAGCTGTTTCTGTTTCCCAGCTGGAGGCTGAGGGAGGATTAGCCTTGTGCCAACAGTGTGTCCAACACGGTCATTGCCGTGGGCTGAGTGTGGGCACAGCACCTGTGCCTGGAATAAGTGGGGTGGGTCAAGGCTTCTCATCTTTTATCAGCACCTATGCCTCTGGCAGGAGAAGGGGCAAATTGCGGGGGTAGGAAGCAAAGTGGAGGAGAATGGGGACCTCGCCGGAGCCCCCAGACTCCTTGAGCCTGTTGCGGTGCTGTGGTGGGGTGGGGATGGGAGAGCGCAGAGCCCAGCCCAGCCCAGCCACAGGCTGCAGGTTCACCCGCAAGAGCTTTGGCTCCAGCAGGTTCCAGGCTCCTGCTGCCAGCGCTGTTATACATCGTGCGTTTGACACACAGTTCTCCAAGTCAGCTCCAGCCAGACCTCAGCAAGGTGGCCAGGGCTCCACAGGCGCTGGGCCTGGGCCTGGGCCATGCTCGAGTCTATTTTAGACGTCTCAGTGACACACTTCAGAGCCACTGGAGTGGGCGCAGTCCCCGCAGCCCTCTAATTTCTGGGCTGTAGCTCCCCCTCTGGATTTGGGGTGCTTGCTCTTGTGCCCTGGGGACGTGGAAACCAAAAGCAAGTACAGCCCAGCAGACCCAAGGGCGTGCTGTCAGTGCTCCCAGGGTTGGTCCCCAGGGAATCCAGGGCCGTCTTGCACGTATCCAGTTGGGGTGTTGTCGTTGGGTGTGATCTGGTCTGGGAGGCGGAGTCATGTCCCAAGTCCCAGGTGTTTCGATGGAGAGCCAGACTGTAAACTGGGACCTCGGGCTGGGTAGGAGGGTAGTTGAGTGTTGAAAGAGCAAGGTTTGGGTGAGTGTGTGGAGGTACTGGGTTCATAGGGCATATGGCATCTAGCCGTTAATGCTAAGAACGTAGGTGAGGCTGGGAGTCCGGGTGTGAACACTGGATGTGCAGCGGTTAGTATGGGTCACGTGGAGCACTCACTGGCCTCCGGCAAATATGCACATACTAAAGGTACGTTTGTGTGCACGTGTTGTGTGCATGCAGGAATTGGACAGGTTTGAAAGAGTCTGAAATATGACCAGGGTGGAACGATTTCCCTCAAAGAGACCCCCAGGCAGAGGCTGTAGGGGTTCAGTCTCCCTGGCTTCTCTCCCAGAAAAGCACCGTGAGTGCTGGTTACTCCTAGACTCTGAGGACACAGGCTCCCTTTGCCCTTAGTGACTTGCTAAACAGGCCCTTCCCTTTTGGGAAAGCTGGCAGTCACCCAGGAGGCTTTGGCTTTTCTCTGCAGGCTCCATAAGCTGCCACGGGGCCTAGGACTCCCACCATCCTGGGCTGAGGAGCTGCCTCCCAGGAGCTCTGAGACCTGACTCTGCTGGGGAAACAAGTAGGCCCGGAGAATACAATAACCTAACGATAATAATGAACACGTATCCATCACTATAAGAGGCGTTGTTCTTGTTCCTGATGCGTAATAAGTCAGTGCTCACAATCATCCCGTCATCCTGGAACTTACAAATGAGGAAGCTGAGGCACTGAACTATTGGGAATCTGCCCAAAGCTAGTGCAGCAAAGCCAGGATTTGAACTTAACCCCTATGACATGCTGCCTCCAGGAGCCTCGAGACTCCCCCACACCCCCCTGCAGCTGAGTTTGACTCCACTGAGTTCAGAATTAACCTCTCAAGCATTCCCTGTGGGCAAAGCTCTGTGCCCCCGAGACTGAGGCTCTGGGCCCTGCCTGCTAGCTTCTGACAGGCTAGATGAGGAGGTGAGAAGGATTGCACTCATTCCGGTGCCAGGCAGTTGTGGCGGGTGCTGTTCGGAAAGTTCAAAGTTCGGAAAGGCTAAGGGGAAGCGAGAGTCGATGTGTGGGGCGAGTGTGCGTGTGGGTGCAGCGGGGAGGAGGGGAAGCTCTGGAGACGTGATGTGGTTTCAAAGGTTGGGATCCCGGGGAGCCTGGGTGGCTCAGTTGGTTAAGCAACTGCCTTCGGCTCAGGTCATGATCCTGGAGTCCCAGGATCGAGTCCCACATCGGGCTCCCTGCTCGGCGGGGAGTCTGCTTCTCCCTCTGACCCTCCCCCCTCTCATGTGCTCTCTCTCTCTCATTCTGTCTCAAATAAATAAAATCTTTAAAAAAAAAAAAAAAAAAAAAAGGTTGGGATCCCGGCAGCAGAGATGGGAGGGACTAGAGAAGGCAAGGAGGAGGTAAATGAGGGGCTTGATCGTGGGGTCCTGTCTGCTGGAGGAGAGGGGGCACAGGAAGTGAGAGAGGGAGTGAGACTGGGCAGGCAGGATGGGAGCAGCATGACGGACCCGAGTGGAGGGCACTGGGGCTTGAGTGTAGGCTCTGAGCAACATTTGAACAGAGGAGAGCAATGGATCCAATGGCTCCAGCAGGTTCCAGGCTCTTGCTGCCACTGCTGTTGTACATCGCTGGAGGTACAAGGTTTGCCCCAAAGGATCCCCAAAAGAATCCGGTGCCTATTGGTCCTTTGAAGAGATTGCTGACTGATGAGATCAGCCAGCCCAGGACCCCTCAAGCTCCGAATCTGTTTGCTTGAGTGAAGATTGCCCTTGTTCCCCCTGCTGAGAGAACACATCTCGGTGCCCAGGGGTGGGCCCTTTGATTAGCAGCAGCTCTGATGAGGCCTGAGGTACAGCCCTCTGCCCCGCCCAGGGATTGGTATTCCACCCCCCACCCCCCCAGCCCTGGGGAGTGCCCACAGCAACGAATGAACCAGACTATACACAGCAGAACCAACACACAACCCAGCCTGAGAGTAGGCTTAAGTAGTGTGGGGGCCACGTTTCAGCTCCTAGCTTACTTGCTCCATCCAGGATGCCTTCCTGAAGGAGTTGGAAGTTGGGGAGCTATTTAAAGGAACCAGAAATGCTTGGCACAAGGGGAGATGCATTCCCATCATCCAGTTTTGCTTGGATGGAGTGGGAGGACTGGATTGGGACTAGCTGGCTAGGAGCCCTTGGAGCAGATGGTTCCTCAGGGAGTGAAGGGAACAGCCCCTCACCCCGGGGTAGAAGGGCCCCCAGGGAGTGAGTGTGCCCTGGTGGAGGGTTAGGAACCCTAGCCTACACCCAGATCTTCACCTTCCTCTGTTCCTCGAGATGCCACCAGACTGTTCCAGTTGCCATGCCCTGGACATTTCCGTGGGGTTCTGTTATAGGAGCTAGGGTGTTTTGTCATAGAGGACTTGGTTTTGTCCTGGAATCTGGGCATCCCCAGGAGGTGTGGTCCTAGAATTCAGGGGTTGCCTGAGTGTGTAGAGCCTGTCCTACGTGGATGCTCCCTGGCCTTGATGGTGACGTGGTGTCCAGGCGTTGCCACCGTGCTCACCGCATGGCCTCCCTGTCATCCTGCAGCTGCAGCACCAGGGGAGGGGTTATGGAGCAGAGAAGGCAGCAGTGCCCACTGGGCCAGGGAGACAGGCCAGTGCAGCTCCTGAGGCTTCGGCCGCCATGAAGCACAGCAGCCACCATGGGGGGCGGCCTTCTTGGGCGCAGGGGCGAGGCTCAGTCCCTGTGCTGCCTGACACCCTGCTCACCCAGTGGGGTTTGCTTGCAGCAGGCAGGGTGGAGAGGCTAACCCCTGCTCTTGTTGGCACCCCGAAGCCCAGGAGTGCCGGGGCAAGGCCGCCCTGCTTGGGACCTCAGCTAAGCTCATAGCTTTGGGGCCACCAAGGGCCTGGCTGCAGGGTTTGGGCTCCCTGGAAGGAAACACTCGGTGCCCAACACTTTAAGCGAGGCTTTGGACTCTGCGGGGAGGTCAGAAACCTTCATCCTGAGGATCCATGCGGACTGTTTAACACTCACAGACATGAGTCACTGGAGCTTAGCAAAATCATGACTAACATCTATTGAGCACTCACTGTTTGTCAGCTGCCCCACTGAGCACTTTGCTTGTATAAACCCATTTCATCCTCATAATGAGATATTAATCAAGGGTCACATGCAAAATATTTCACAACTCTTGCAGGCTGCAGAGCTGGAGGAATCCTGGGGGCCCTCCGCTATGCCAGATGTTAACTCTGTGGATGCCGAACTGTGGGAGTCCCAGAGGAAGGGCCCCCATGACCAGGGTGGTGGGAGGAGCACCTGAGGGCCCAAGGAAGCCCGTACTTTGCTTCCTGGTATGGGAGTGTTTCGTGGTTTTTAGCAGGCAGTGTAGTATGCCCCTCCTGGCCCACTTCTGTAGACTGGCCACCCCACTCTTGCACAAGACTGAAGTATGCGGAAACTGAGCGGAGGCCACACGGCTTGTCCAAGGTCACTTGGCAAGTTCATGGTAAAGCTAAGATTCAGACTCGTCCATTTCACCATAGACTCCCCTGCCTCTTGCACAAGAAGTAACATCTTTTTGCTTCCCATGCCCTCCAGACATTCCAGAACCTTTAGGCTGAACCATCTTGCAGTGGTCCTGAGAGCCCAGGTCTGTAAGAACGCATTCTTTCCTCCCTCAGCAACCATTCCTCAGGTGCCAGTTGTTTGCCAACCCCTGCTTCCCAAGGCTCTCCCTATCTAGTCCAGGAAGCAGACTGCAGGTGGGCAATTGCAGTACAGCGCTGGGGCCAGGAGCTGCAGGGAGAGGGCTTCCCGCCAGGACATGAAGGATCAGGGCTGAGGGGGCCATGCTGAGGATGACTAGAATGATCAGGAAGAATCTGGGCCTCACAATGTCAGCCTGGGATAAGCTCTTCCTCTGGTCCCTCCCACTGTGAATCCTGGATCTGTCACTCTTTTTTTTTTTTTTAAGATGTTATTTATTTATTTTAAAGAGAGAGAGTGTGAGCACAAGCAGGGGGAGGGGCAGAGGGAGAGGGAGAAGCAGGGAGCCTGACATGGGAGCTCGATCCCAGGGCCCTAGGATCATGACCCGAGACAAAGGCAGACACCTAACCGACTGAGCCACCCAGGCACCCCTGATCTGTCACTGTGGATCCTGAATGAGCCACTCAAGGCCTCAACCTCAGCCTCCTTGGTGGTAACACAGGGGTCAGACTCCCCAGCTCCCAGATCTGGGAGGATGCCTTGAGGGCTGCACGTGTGGGAAAGGGTCACTCCGTGGCTGCTCTTGGCAGATTCAGCCCTGTCTGCATCTCAGGGCACAGCTGCTCCTTTCCTCTCTTGTTCCCCCTTGGCCAGAAACCCCTGATTTCTAGATTCAGTTTTCCAGAGTGCTGTATCTTGGAGGTGGGGAGTTAGCTACATGGAAGACCCAAGGACTCACAGTAATAACATCTATCATTTATTATGTGTTAATGTATGAGGCACTCTTCTAAGCACTTTACATATATTAATTCATCGAGTCACCTAGAACAACCTAGGGAGTTGGGTGCTATTTTTAGTCCCATTTTACTGATGAGGAAGCTGAGAAGTAACTTCCCCAGGGTCACACAACCAGGAAGTGGAGGAGCCTGGGTATGACCCCCCCCCCACCGCCGCCCCGGCAGTGTAGCTCACCCTTCCGCCTCCTTAAGCACTATGCTCCAGGGCCTCCCACCGGTGGAGAACACTGGCCTGGCAGAGTCCACAGACATGGCAAACCCTCCTGGGCAGCTGCCCAGGTCCTTTATTCCAGAGTGCTCTCCATTCTGATGTCTCCTCTAGAAGAGTGGTGGCGCAGGGAGCTGGGAGCCAAGCACATTCCCTGGACGGTCTTGGGTCCTCGCTGCCAGGCTGGGGACAGTGGGTGGAGTCTGTGGTTGATATGCTTTCTCTGCTTTCACCACCATCTGTGTTCATTCCTCCACCCTGCATACCTGTCCTGACAGTCCAGAAGGACTGGCATGTCATGTTACAGGGGACAGATATGCATCAAGACTCTAGTGGCCTGGCCTGGAGCCCTGTGTATCTCTGGGATAAAAGTGTCACGCCTGTGAGGGTTCAAGTAAATTCTGATGCCTGCTAGCTGGCTGTCCTTAGCACTCTTTCAGCCTGTTCCTTGTCAGTAGAATGGGGCTTGTGACCCACTACATGGGGGTGCTTGTGAAGATTACATAGAAGAGAGTAGGCAACACCTGGCATGCCACAGATGATCAGTAGGGCTGGCGCTCCCCCTCCCCTGCAGGCTTACAGATCCCCTGTCCTTCCTCGTCCTAATCACCCTGGCTCTGCAGACCCCAGTGTCACCCAGGGATTCTAGTGGCTTCATTCACAGATTGGCTCATTATTGACCCTGTTTCAGTTCAGCTCTGATATTTTCATTCAGACTTTCAGTTGTATCTGTGGAAGACCCCTGGAGGCAGCTTAAGCCAAAGGGGGAGTTTATTATAGGACACAGACACAGAGCTGGCTTGCAGGGATCAGCCAGGTTTCCCTGGTAAAGGAAACTGGCTTTACTGAGCACTTTTACTTGCCCAGCGTTCTTGCGCTCTCCACTCTGCTCCACGCCACACGTCTGATTCAGCTCCTTTTGTACCATGGACCGGCATTTCTGCCCCCCGCCCACGTGGCAGAACGTGGATGCCCACAGCTCCATGCTTGCCCTGTCCAAGACATCAGCCCGTCTCCCCTCAGGGGAGAGAGGAGAAGCACATTGGCTTTGTCCAAAGTTTTTAAGGTAATACATCAGCCTGGTGGTTGTTTAGACTTTGATGAAAAGAAAATAGAAACACTATGAAATAAGTGGTTGAATTGGAAGCAGATGTGAAGAAGGTAGTCAAAGGTTTTTCAAGTTCATTACCCACCCCTAGTCCTTAACTCAGGGCCTGGATCCCATCTAGAGCAAGGTGAAACTGGCGATGTCCTCCCCTCTGGGTAGGGAAGAGGACTCAGAACGGACCCATAGCTTTACCCTGGGCGTGTATGTCCCCTCTCCACCCCAGGTCCTTGGAAACTGTCCTGCCCTGTCCCCAGTCCCTGCATTGGCTCACAACCCCACTGGTGGTCCTTGAAAGGTCCTTCCAGGGCTGAGGCAAGAAATCCAGCCCAGTGGCGGGTTAACACACAGCTGGGAGGACATCTGGGGGGAATGAGGCCAAGACATCCTGGCTCCTTCCCTTATCTTAGGGGAGAACAGCTGGATGGGTTTGATGCTGACCCATTACTTCCACAAGCATGATGTTGGGGCCAGGGTGCTGGGGTGAGGGGAGGCCCCCTGGCTTAGGGGTGGGAGTCCGATGGGGGGTGGGAAGGGATTCGCCACAGAGACACCAGCCCTGCTTTTGAGCCAGAGGAGCCCATTCTGGCCTGGGGCTGGGCAGGGGCTGGATTTCTGCCATTTTCCCACACGCTGCATAGAGATTGGGTTTCTTGCTGAAATTGTATCTCTGAATCACAATCATAAAGTTCCCAGCTTCTCAACCCAAGCTGTCTGCAGCAGCTCTGTATATCCTAAGCCGTCACCCTTACTTTCTTGGGGTCCTGGGAGGAAGGATACAGAATATGGTGGTCAGATGCCCAGAGTATGGAGTCAGTCCTCAGTTCAGATCCTGCGTTTGTATTAACCAGCCTTGAGACCCCGGGCCGATTTATCCTCTCTGAGCGGCAGTTTCTTCGCTTGTTAAATATGTTGACTAACAGCTATCTCGTAAGATTGCTACCAGGAGTCAATGAGCTAACGTCCATGAGGCACTGAGCATAATGCCTGGCACTTGCAGATAATAAATGATGGCTTTGTCGTACTGTTTCGTTGTTGTCTACCCACCCCCGCTATATGAGGTTGTAGAGGAAGGAGACATGGCCCCTGTCCTCTGGGAGCCCCTAGTCTGATAGGGGGGACAAAGGCTTCGCCCTCAGGAGCCCGTGTCCTGTGGGGGGGGGGACTCAGCCCTATGCTCAGGGACCCACCACCATTCATGTGGGGGAGACATGGGTATTGCGCTCAGGGAGCTTCCCTTCTGGTGGGGGAGGTGCAGCTCTTGTGTGCCGGAGGCCCCCGGTGGTTTGTCTTTGGATCCCTGTGTTTCCCTGGGCCCTTCCTCCTGAGCCTTAGCATGCCCTGAACCGCCCCGTTTGCCACCAGCCCTCCTCCGGCCTCACCTCCTCCCTCCCCCACTGCAGCCAGGCCCATCATCTCCAGGATGCCCCCTTCTCTCCTTTTGGTGTCCTTGGGCCCTGCCTCTGTCATGCTGTCTCATCACCACGGAGTTCACCAGATGACTCGTTTGTAGGTCTTTTCTGTGTGTGCTGAGCAAGTTCTCAAGAAGCATCTCCCCCAGGATGCTCGTTTCTTTCCAAACACCGCCCAAACGGCAGACACAAAAATTAGACATGTCAGTTTGCATGCCGTCTGCCTTAAATTTGCATTTGATTAAAAGACGCCAGCATGTTCGCACCCACATTTCTTCCTTCCCGAGCCTTCCTCTCTCCAGAGTGCACCCCCCATTCTCCCGACCCTCTCCTTTTGCTGTGCTCAGGGCGTCCTCCAGCTGGGCCCCTCTGCCCTGCCTCAGCGGCCGCCACAGACCTACATGATACTCTGCACCTCTTGCCCCTTTCCTGGGGTCAGCCCTGCAGAGTTTGCCCAGGTACAGCCTGTTCTCACCATCAGTTCCTGGAGCTCATTGTCAAGAGTTCAGCTGCTGGCTTAGAAATCAGATGCCTGTGGCTGGGGGTTCATCGTGGGGGGTGGGAGGGTGATGTGCGCCCTCCATCTCCGTTCCCACCCGCTACCGGCACTGTCATGTGCACGAAGCCGCTAGGTGCAGAATAGGCTTTGAAAAGCCTTCCCCCTTCCAGTCTCTATCTCTGGAAGGACGAGGGGATGAGGGCAGGAGCCATAGGCAGGCAGATAGAGGGCCTTCCCTCCTGAGGACCGCCAGGTCACCATCACTCCTTCCTTGGCTGAGAGACCAGGGTAACTCCAGGAGGGTGCTCAGAACTCCTGGCTTCTTTTCTGCAGTCACACTGGGGGAGAATATTCATTAAAAGGCCAGAACTGCCTGTGCCTCCTGCCCATTCCCAGCCTGAGAGCAAACCTGCTGAGGTTTGGAGTTTCTACCATCAACACTGCAAACACACTCATCTCCCAATTATCTGTGCCAATGTAAAAGCTAAAAAAAAAAAAAAGAAAGAAAGAAAGAAAAGCCATTCCATCTGCCTGAACTACTGTCCTTGAGATTTTGGGGATAACGCTTTTACTTTTCTGGTTTCTTTTGATCACTTTTGACTAAAATTGGTATCCATTTCAATGCCTCAAACTCATGTGTGAAGGAGCAGGAAGCTCTGAGTGGACAGGTGAAGGCCGAGCATCACAGGTAAGTCCCATGAGAATGGGGATCTGGGGCCAGAGGGAACAGTTTGCAGAGCTGAGGGAAGAGGCCTCCAGGTTCCCACCTCTTCCCAGACGGACCACCTTCCTGATCCCTCCATTCCCAGCTACCCAGGCTCCTTTGGCCTGCCCATGGCGAAGGCTGGGGTGGTGAGCATCTCTTTATCTCTTACCTCCTCCCTGCTCCGAGGCTCCTACGTATTCAGGGAATGCAAACTGACACTAGCATCAGCCTGAGCCAGACATAATTGGAAGGGAATCTGTCCCCACACCCACTCTTGTCTTGCCTCCCTCCCTACCAAAAAAAAAAAAATTATATATTATCTCAAGCAGCTCTGAGTGTAGGAGACATAAGTCTGGAAGAAAAGACAGATGGGGTGGGGGATGGTGCGTGAGGGTGGTAGAGCCCCTGTCCTTTATACCCATGGAGGAGAGATCACGAGAAAAATGGTAGTAGCAAGAAGGACGGAGGTTAGACTTTAAGAGCTTGCTTTTATGATGAAGAGACCCAGGAACGATGGGTGGAGGAAGCCAGTGACATCTCTGTCCATGCCCATCCCTGGGGCCCCCGAAATCCTTGGCTCGGTCCTCGCTTGGAGGCTATCGCCCACCCTGTAACCTGGAGAAGGAAGAGGCAGCAGGGCAGGGGTGATGGATGTTCTGTGTATCTCCTGCTCGGGCTGGCCTTCTCTCACTCCCAGCTCCCTCCTGGCCGGAGATTTTGAGCACCTGCAGATTTGAGGATGCTGGGGTTTCTGGGAAGCACGGTAGTACAGGGCTCCATCAGGCAGCCGCCCTCTGGCATGTTGCTCATCAGGATTTCTCTGAATGGAATCGAAAAGCAAGAGCCAAGAATAGAGGTGAGGGCACCAGCTCCCTCTCCATGAAGCCAGGCTCCCGGGCAAGGTAAAGAGACACCACTCCCTCAGCAAGAGTGGCAGTCCAGCTGGTGGGCAGTGGCGGGGGGGGGGCACCGAGGACATCCCCTGGACCCCTGACTCTACAGCAAGCCCCAGCATCACGATGTCAACACTGGAGATGAAGCGCAAACCTTTCATTTTGTGGAGGACGAAACAGGCCTTAGGTCCAGCCTAGGGCCACCCAGAGCTCTCTGACTCCTGGTCTAGCGCTTTCCCCCTCTAAAGTTTAATGAAGCTGTCCCCTTCTTCAGACTTTAAGTTAGGACATCCTGATGTGGCACCCCAGCAGATCCTTGAAGGAGCAGGGTAAGATGTCTCTGCCGGCGGGTGCTCTCCGCAGAGATGTCCGTGGGGTGGGGCCCCAGGCAAGGCATAGAGGGTCAGAACCCGGAGGGGCCTCGGGGGTCAGCCCTCATCGTCCAGTCCCCCTTAACAGCTGAGAGCACCGACGTACCAAAAAAGCAAAATTTGCCTAAGGTCACCCAACCAGCGAGTGGCAGATCGGGGACCCAAATCCAGGTCTCCCAACTTCTATTCCTGTCCCGTGATCCATCTTCTTTGGGGAGGTCAACCCAGGGAGGGCGGAGGAGGAGAACGTTCCTGTCACATCCGCACTTCAGCAAATGGCTGCTGTTGGCCTGACCCATGAATTTTTAAAACTATCTGCTGAGGTTTTAGGGTCAAGTAACAAACGCACCTCTCTCTCCCTGTGGCTTTTAAACCTCATAAATATGCTTTTAAAAGTCACTCCACACTTCTTCCCACCCACGGAGACTCATACAATCTCTCAGTGAAACCTGAGGGGCCCTGAGCGCTGGCTTTTCATGGTTGTGGGGGTTGGTTGAGGGAACCTCTTCTGGCAAATGTCCCGCATGGAGGGAAATGCCATTCCCTCGAGGAGCAAGGATGGAGGCCCCCCGCCAGGCATGTGAAGGGCCAGTCTGACTGACCAGAGTCCCCTCATAGGCCCGACGGTCTCAGCGTGAGGCACTTGAAACCAATGGAGCCTATGTCTTCCTCTGGCTGAGCTCCTGGGATCTGGAAGGCCACCTCAGTTTCCCTCTTCAGAAAAATGAGGCTGGTAACAGCAGGAGGTAAGGGAATGAGGTCATGTCTGCAGAAGTCCAAGCCACATTCTCAAAGAGCAGGCCGACCAGGGTTTGGTATTTCAGCTCCAGAGCCAGGAGGCTCACATTCCCCCAGCCTCACCCCCCCCCCCCCCCGTCCCCCCCACACCCCCCCTCTGATGGCTTTAGCAGGCTTCGTGCTCAGATGGAAATGAGCTGTACGTCTAGTGCCTCTTCATGGGGTGGTTTTTTTTTTTAGGACTGAAATGTGACGTTTGCTCATGGGTACTTGAATAGCCTTGGCAGGGAGCCCAGGCCTGGGTTTCCACCTGGGGTCTTTCTGCCTGCACCCGAGCCCCTCCCCGCAGCCCCAGCACTGCTCACCTGGCGTTGGGGGGGTCGCCATGAAAGTCCTCTGGGAACTATGACTCCAAGGGGAGATGAGGTGGGGCTGTGATGGGTTAATGCGACCCCTACCCTAGCTACTTGGAAGGCTGACGAGAGGAGGGGCAGCCGTGGCTTTGGAGCCGCCTCTCTGGTGGACGGTTCTGGTCCCCTTGCCTTGCCAGCCCTACCGGCCTTTCCAGACTCCCCTCCCTACTACAGCTGCTCCCCTCACCTGTGCCCCTTGCAGCCTCTTTCTCATCACACTCTCCATCAGCTGCGCTGGGGTCCTTTTTCATCATTTCTGTGTCCTAACTGTTGAGCAGAGCCTCAGGCAATGTGCTAAGAGTATCAGGCCCTCAGATGTATTTTCTAGAGAACGTGCCACACCGGTGCCGAAGTGTGGCTGGCCCTAGGGTAGGAGGAGCCCGGGCTGGAGCTGAGGGAACCCACGCGGTATCGTGGTTAAGAGTCCACGGCTGCCAACATATGAAGCCCCCGACACATGGTGGTGGTCTACTATATACGAGGCAATGTTTTACTTTTTGAGGTTACAACAGTGAACAGAACAGACGCATTCCTTCTCTTCGTGGACTTAGAGTTTTGCGGGGGGCAGGGGTGGGGCAGTGACTCTAAGTGGATAATCACAGGAGAGAATCCTTAGTTCACACTGTAGGTGTGTGTAGGAAAAGTAGAGGGTGTGATGATTTAGATTAGAGGGGCTGGTCAGGGAGGGCTTCCCTGAGCAAGTGAGCCTTCCACCGGGCCCCGTGGTCTAAGATAGAAGCAGGCTCAGGTGTTTGAGGAAAGTGGAAAGGTCATTGAGGAGGAAATAGTGCAGCCCAAGGCTGGGAAGGAGGGCGTGCAGGAGGTGCTGGACCAACCGTGGCCTTGGGGCTTAGGGTCAGGAATCTGAATTTTGTCCTTATGTCCAGTGGAAAGACAGCAAAGGTGTTCAGTGGGAGGAGTGACATCAGGTTTGTGTTTTTCAAAAGTGACTCAGGTTGCTGTGGGAGAATATAATTGGAGGAGGCGAGAGTGATGGGGTCCCAACAGGAAGGCCCCAGTGGGAACCATCCAGGTGACACGGCAGTGGTCTGAGGTGGGGAGCAGGCAGTGCAGATGGCGGGCATTGAAGGGCCATGAACGGGGCTCCTGCAGGCTCCACGGAGGAAGCTGAAGGGGAGAAGCTGAGGAACTGACCGGGGACCTCCTGGAGGAAGAGACAGGTGGGGGAAGGGACAGGGGTACTTCATTTTGCCTAAATACAAAAGTTTCTTATGTGCAAAGCACATACATTAAAAACAAAATCCTTTAGTTTTTTTTTAGTAATGATGCCTTTCCAAAAAGGTGAGCTCAGGGCGCCTGGGTGGCTCAGTCGGTGAAACGTCTGCCTTCAGCTCAGGTCATGATCCCAGGGTCCTGGAATTGGGCTCCCTGCTCCATGGGAAGCCTGCTTCTCCCTCTGCGTCTGCCTATCTCTCTCTGAATAAAGTCTTAAAAAAAGAAAAAGAAAAGAAAAGATAAGCTCCTCCCAGCCAAATTTAGGACCCGTGAGATTAACAGAGATGAAGTCAGGAAAGGCAGAGGGACAAGTCACTGCCCCGAGCAGGCAGATGCGGTTGGCGGCACCAGCGGTGGGCTAGAGCAGGCGTCCCCCCTGCAGCCTCGGAGGCTAGGTTAGCGAACCGGGGCACTGCTAGAGCAGCTGTGCTGCTGGTAGTTTGTGCCCCAGTGTGCCCGGTTATCAGAGCTAGGCGTGACCTCCAAAGGGACTGCTTCCTCCACTGCCTTAGGCAACACGTATCCCTGAGCCCCGGATGAGGCTGGCTGCTGTGGGATGGCAGCGGAAGTGTAGAATTGTCTCCGCTCTTAAGAATTTTATCACCCTCCTGGGATCTAAGCAAGTGCCGAAGCTCAGCATCCCCTCTCGTGCTGACATTTCCTCTTCTCCGTGCCTTCCCTTTATGGACTGAACTGAGGAACTCCACCTAGGCTGAGGTGTCTCCTCTTCAAAGCGGACACCTGCCCCCTTACCTGCCCCCTACCCCATTCCATCTACATCCACTTCTGTGTAGGTGTGGTAGAGCTTAGCACGGGCAAAAGCAACTCTGCTGGACTCACAGGGAGGCTCTACACCCTGAGGCCAACTGTTAGATGACCTTGAGCAAATCTTTGGACCTCCAAGGGCCTCAGTTTACTCATCGCTTCTGAATAGGGGATAATATTTTCCCCACCCGTTGTAGCTCAGGGAGCTGTTGGGAGGACCAGATGAGGTCATGGGTATGAAAACTCCTTGTAACGGACGGCGTCCCTGGGAGACCTGACACAGAGCTGGGGGCATGCCGGGTGGGGGACGAGCCAAGGCCTCTGTAGGCAATGCATGTCTCCCTCGGAGGCTCCCAGCAGTCCAGTCAGCAGTCCTGGCCCACAAAGGGGCCCTTGTCTGCTAGTTCCCATGGAGAACCATGCCACTGGTCACATTGTGGACGCCTGCCTTTATCTCTGGTGAGTAATGTAGGGCTGTCTTGAGGTAAAACTCTTTAGAGGAGGCTTTTCCAGTCCTTCATGAGGAACAGGCTCCGCTGAGAGTAAGAAATCTGAGAGATACAAGACTGTCTTTGCCATCCTGAGGCCTCTGCACCCTGCCTTCTTGCCCAGCCCCACCCCATGAGCCGTGTCCTGTCTCCTCAGTCTGCCAAAGTCCTCCTAGATTTTCCTTCCCTACTTTCTCTCAGGACGGAACCAAGAACTCACACTGGGGTTCTCACTAACTGGCAACACCCTAGAGCCATGTATTTTAAGCTTTTTTAAAGAACTTTCTTTATCTTAACCCCCAATTAGAAATACATTTTCAAGGGGCGCCTGGGTGGCTCAGTCAGTGAAGCGTCTGCATTCAGCTCAGGTCATGATCCCAGGGTTCTGGGATCCCCACATCAGGCTCCCTGCTCAGCGGGGAGCCTGCTTCTCCCTCCCCCTCTGCCTGCCGCTCCCCCTGCTTGTGCTCGCTTTCTCTCTCTCTGTCAAATAAATAAATAAAATCTTTTAAAAAAATGTTAAAAAATACATTTTCCAGCAAATCCAGTATGTACATATTGAGTCAAAAGTTTTATGAGACAATACTAACTATGCACAATATACTTGATTTTCTGTTTTATTGTTTATGATCTTTTTTTTTTAACTTGTCAATTGCAATCCACTAAAGTGATGCCATGATCCACAAAATAGTTGCAGTCTGTGATTTGAAAAGCCTTGACCTGAAAGGATCTTCTTTCCAAGCACAGAAGGTCCCTGGGAACTAGGTGTCAGGACAGTTTATCCTGGCTTGGGGTAATAGAGCATTTCCTTTGTGCCAAGCACTGTTCTAGGTGCTTTATGTGTTATGTGTAATAACACATAACACATAAAGCTAATCCTCACAGCCACTCTGAGGTAGATATTGTCACATCATTCACATTTGCTGGGCCAGGAAACTGAGGCGTGGGGATATGAAGTTACTTGTCCAAGGTCATACTAATAGGAAGTGACAGAACCCCAGACACCATATGCTCACTTACTGAGCTCTGCTTACTGTTGAGGTGCCACAGAAGCGGGGTGGTCCCTCAGGGGGATAGCGGTGATGCTTTAAGAAAGCCAGCAGGGCGCCTGGGTGGCTCAGTTGGTTAAGCGACTGCCTTCGGCTCGGGTCATGATCCCAGAGTCCTGGGATCGAGTCCCACATCGGGCTCCCTGCTCAGCGAGGAGCCTGCTCCTCCCTCTGACCCTCCCCCCTCTCATGTACTCTCTCTCTCTCATTCTCGCTCTCTCAAATAAATAAATAAATCTTTAAAAAAAAAAAAAAAGAAAGCCAGCAGACCTTAACTCTGCGACCAGAGCCTGACTCGGGTACTTCTGGAAGGCAGGCCTGATGAACCTATAACACAGGCTGGGCCCTGGGAATCCACAGCCTGACGGGACCCGTTCAAGCTTGGCTGCCCTGTGGTTACACACCGGCCAGTGGAGACAAAAGCCCTTCTGGGGTGCCTGGTAGACCCAAATGCAGAACTCTGCCCACTGGCCAGGAAGCAAGTAAGACTTTTCTGAGTGGAAAGAAGAACTTGACTCTGGTCTTTAAAAAAAAAATAGTGCTGTTAATTTTAAACATAACACTTTTTGCAGGCTAAAAAAAAAAAAAAAGTGAGCTTAACCACTTTCACTGTTTTTTTAGCGAATTTATTGTTTTAGGCTCCGTGAGAATGCAACATTCTCCGTGAGAATGAAACAAAAATTTCAAATGCAACTGAAATAAAAGCAGTTTATTTCAGAACACAGTAAAAAATGTGTCCCCGCATTTGATGGATTGCTTTTCGGATTTGAGCCCAATGCTTCCCGCACGTGGGCAGGCAGGGCCCCACAAACGGGACGTGGCATATAGGAGCGAAGCGCGAGTTGACTTGTAAGGGATGGTCGTGGGAGGCACACACTTATCAGATTTCATTTCTGCTCTCTTTTGGCATAGTAGCTGGTGAGCAGTGAAATGGGAGGAAGGGAGCAAGGGAGATTGAGAAACAGTGAAGCAACTGTTCGTTATCCATAGATTGGATTGTCAGCTCCCCAGAAGTGTGAATCGACCTCACGTTCCCCCCTCCTTTTTACAACCAGAAATGTCAAGCCCATCACCATCGGCCACTCCCAGCCCTCTGCTTCCTCACCTAAGCCCAGTGCAGAAATCCAAAGCAAGGAAGCAGGACGTGCGTCAGAGAGCCTCCAGTCCGATGGGAGGACAAGACCTGCTAACAAGGGAAGGCGTGGCCATCAGACAGCTGGAGCGGATGCAGCCCTGGGCACCCAGTGAGGCGCACGGCAGGTGAACACCAACCCTGCCCGGAGCCTAGATGTGGGACTATTGATATAAATTGTAGGAACACTGTGTCAACCGAGTCTATAAATACAGAGAGAATGTTGAGTCAGCTGGAGTTCAGGAAGGATTCTTTGAAGAAGCAGGAGCAGGGCCTGGACAAAGCAGCTATGGAGAAGCAGCTATGGAGAAGGTACAGCATCTGAAAACTCAGCCCAGGCAGTACCTTGAAGGGAAAACCAAGGAGGAGGCAACATGTCTTGGTCCTGGGGGGGACAGGACCCAGCACTGCTCCAGGCCTGGCGGGTGGTCAGCCCAGGCCGCCAGGGCCTCCATCTTTCCCTCATTTGGTTTCCTGGTGCCTTGCTTGACAGATAAGGTGTAAGGGCCCTCCTTAGCTGTGGACGCAGAGCCCAGTTAAGTCTCCATGGTAACCCTCTGGCTGATAGGGACTCGAGTTGCTATGGAAACTTGTCTAAAACCAAAAAGTATTTGGAGGGAGGGGTTTCAGCAGAGGGGCAGGGTGGCAGGGACCATCTGCAGCAGTGATTCTGTTCGCTGCCCTTCTCGGGGTCCTCTTTGGAAAGAAAGGGTGGGGACTTCTGGGGAACAGTCATGGGTGGTATCAGGCATGCCCACAGAGGGCATCCACCGTTTCTCTGGTGAAGGTCTAACAGGGTCTTCCCGGTGCCAAATCTGCTTCTTGACAGAATCCTGAAAGCGGCAAAGCTGATGTCCTGCTGCTGCCTGTCACCTCTCCCCGAGCCCTCTGCCCCAGCCCCCACTACTCTTGCTATCCCCTGACAGGACCCTTCCTGTCACAAGGCTGGGACCAGCCAGCCTCGGCCTCCTCAGCACCACAGTGGGGAGATAAAAGTCCCCACTTTGTGGAGCAGTTGGGGAACGACGTGATGCGCTTCAACCCGGGGCCTGCTCAAAGGAGCTACTCCCTAAACACGGCTGTCATTTAACCTTAACTTGTGATAAACCATGAGCGAGGCACTTGGCAAGGGATTTCTGTTTTACCCAGGCCAGAGGAATTTGCATGTTTAAATATCTTCTCTTTCCCTCCACCTCCTTCCCCCGGTTACCTTTTCTCAAGGTGGGCCAATGTTTAAAACAAAACAGTGGAATTTGAGGTACCCCCCACAGGTCTGCCCAAGTTCGTACCTCATGTTCTACAACTCAGATTATACCCCCACCCCCACACCACCCCAAACCTACCTACCCTCTCGGGCTTGGAGTTCTGCTGGGGGCAATGAGGCTTTGTCTACCTGGAACCAACTTCTGAAGATGGCAGGGAAGGGGCCTCAAGAGGGGAGCAACAAAAAGTACACTTTATGGCCTGGCCCATAGGTTGCCATTCGTGGTTAGATGAATTTATTCCCAAAGCACCACCTCAGGCCTCAGTTCCCCCTGCACCAGCAGGAGATGATTCTAGCCCCTCGTTCTGAGATAGGACTGCTGAGAGACCTCACTGGTGCCCTGGGTACCTCGAAACCCCAGGGGCCTCCCCCAGGCCAGGCCAGGCGAGTGAGGAGGAAGGAGGGGCAGGAAAGTCCCCTGGGAGCCAGAAGGGCCACACTCTGGAGACCTTGGTGTCCCAAGGGCTGCCCCCTCCCTCTGCCACTTAAGAGGAAACTTTACTCTGAGAAAGTGTGACTCTCTCCTGAGAGCTGCACTTACTTAAGCCAGGCTGAGCTGGGTTTCCGGGCTCAGGGCCTCTGCCTCTTTCTGTCCCTTTCTCCTTCACAAGACTGAAGTGCACCTGCCCCAAGCTGCTGAGGAGGCTTCCGGGCACAGGCCCCGCTCTGTCCCCAGTGCCCCTGCTAGAAGGGAGGGAGGGATCAGGGAGGTCAAGCAGGCCACACGCTGTGGGAAGTAGCCCACAGCCCCCAAGAAGCTGAATTGCAAGGAATAGTTTCACCTGAGTGGTTAAGGCCAGGATCCCCCCCCCCCCCCCCAGGTCCTCCACTGTTCTCCCCACCACACCCAGTGAGCCCTGCTTGAAAGGTAAGCACAGTCTCTCTGGGGCTCCAGCCCCAACCCCCCGCTGGCCCTGGTGAACCTTTCCTATTCTCCTCCTGCCAAGCATTTTTATACCCAAATAATTAGGTAATTAATAATCATGTCATGTACTGTGTTTCTGGCACTCCACACTTTTTAAACTTTGGAGTCTGTGTGTGATAGATATGAATGTCAGCCCACAAACTCAGGCATTCAGGAAACATCCCATTCTTGCTGGTCTTTAAATCAACTTAATTCTAATTCTGAGTCCCCACCCACTGGGGTGGTGGGACCTCTTCCCCCAGCCCCCAGGCTTGCACAGGGCCGGCAGGGGGCGGGGGCGCAGGAAGGCTTCCGTGGGGCCGGGAAAGTAGGCAGGGGCTGCTCTGCTGTGGTCCCTTCAGTCTTCCTTGGCACCCCGACCCACAGCGGCCTTCGGAGGTCAGCGGCTCTCCAGTGCCACCATAGCGGGGCATGACCTCTTTGCCAAGGCTGGGGGGGAGGGAACACGTGCCGCACGCCCCCCCTTCCTCTCTGGGCCACTCCATCCCCCCCCCCCCCCCCACTGCAGGGGAGTGCATCTGACCTCTTGCTCCTGGCCTCACTGGCCCCTTTCAGGTCCACTTCTGGAGAGTCCTGTCTCTCTGCTTCTCAGGTGGGCTGTTCCCTTCCTCTAAAATCCCTTCCTGGTAGCCCAGAGTTTCTACCATATCCCCTGGCTGGCTCAGCTCCTGCTGTAACCCATGGTTCTGGGAAGTAGGAGGTTCGTGACCTGGGGGGCCTGCTGGGGAGCAGAGAACAGAGAGAGTATCTCAGAAATGCATCCTGCCACAGGGTCTCATTCTCGCCGCCTTATAAAGCAGGTGGGACGAGTGTTAGTCCTCCTTTAGACAGATGGAGGAGCTGTGTTATGAACTGAGGTGGTGATGAGGCTGTGGCCGTGTGGGGACAGGAAGCCAGGCCTCTTGCCTCCCAGTGTAGGCTGCTATCAAAGCAGGCCTTCCTGAACTCTCCATGGCAGCCTCTGACTAAAGTTGGCAACAGCCAGCGTGTTCGAGGGCTTCCTGTGTTCAGGACCCGGTACTCAGCACTTCACACGTAAGAGTTTGCTCAGTTCACTACAGGCCTTTGAGGTGTACCCTTGCCCCCATTTTACAGATGAGGAAGGTGAGGCACAGAAAAGGTGAGCACTCTGCTCGGGGTCACGGAGTTGGTAACTGGTGCAGCCAAGAGTTTGAACCCTGAACTTTCAACTCTTCTCCTATATTGGGTCCCCTAGTGACTTAAGCACCCTTTAAGAAGGAAGAAACTCTGTGAAAAAGAAGTAACTTTATCAGCAATTCTTTTTTCCCCCGCTTTCTGACTTCATCCAGCCTCCAACAAAAGAGGCTGCTTTCCAAAGTCCCAGGCTCCATTCATCCCTGTGAATTCATTGCTTCTTACCACCCACTCACCACCACAAGCTCAAACTCAAGGACACACCTACTTCTCCTTCTGTCCTCCCCTCCCAATCCAAAGTCAGGGCATCAGCGCCGACAAAAAGCCTGGGAGGCGGAGGGACCCTGCCAGAGCGCCTCTGAGCCTTCCAGGGCGGAGGGAGAGGTCTGGCAGCCCCTCCCCTCCATCTGCTTCCCGCTGAGGCACCGGATGCTGGGGAGAGGGAGGCTCTCGTGGAGACAAAGGTCCGGGGGACCCAGAAGGGGGGAGGTGGCCAGGTTGCTGGGGGGGGGGTCTTTGGGCGCCCCCTCCTCTGTAGCAGGGAGCCAGCCTCCAGAGCCTGGGGGCAGAAAGCAGCCAATTGAGGCAGAGGGAGGCCAGCTGGCCCTCTCAGCACCTTTTTCTTCACAAAGCCTGGCAGTGGATTCATTCACAACTCATCCCCCAGAGGGCTTGGAGGTGTTTGGAGAATAAGGAGCCCTAGTCCTCTAATTACCGGTGTGCATCTGGGGAGGGGAGGCAGCCATATGCAAATGAGCAGCTTCTACCCCATGAAGAGAAAGGAAATCCTTGTCCTGATTTCTCTACTTCAGATTCCTAACCCCAGCCCTGAGCACCTCCTCTTCTGAGGTTGTTGTTTAACCCTCTCCTGGGGTCCACAGACTCCTTCCTTCCTCACAAAGCCCACGTCCTGACCGCCCCCCACCGCTCCAAGTCAGGATAGTTACTGATATTTAATGTATATCTACCAGTTACTATCCTAAGCACGTTACATGTATTAACTCCTCATAAGAGGCCTACAAAGTTGGAATTCTTTTTGTCTCCCTTTTGCAAAGGAGGAATCTGAGGCGGAGAGCTTGAGTAACTTGCCCAAAGTCACCCAGCTTAGAAAAGGGCTTTGAACAGTTGTTGGGTTCCTGACCAGAAAGACCACTCCGTGCCTTTGGGGGAGGCCTTGCTTTGGAGTGCTGTCAGGAGTGGGGTGGGACATCCGGTAGAGGTTCTGCGTCGTTATACAGGTCATAATCTGTAAAATGATTTGCAATTCTTCTGTATGGGAGGTTGGTCTTTTCTCACCTTTATTTATTCAGTCATTGATTTATATCAGTATGTACTCATGCATGTGTGTTTTACACTCTGAGTTATAATCCAACACTAATTTTTTTTTTTTTATTTTGTTGGGCCCTGTGCCTGTGGGGGTGTGGAGGTGTCACTCTGGTCTGAGATGGGGTCTTTTGGGATGAAGAAAGGAGGAGAAGGGTGGCAAGGGCTCTGTTGTAGACCACGGGCTGGCCTGTCTCACCGGCTGGGATGTCCCTGGCATCATGATTTCCCCCCATTCCTCTTCATCCCTCCTCCTCTTGCACCTGACCTCCTTCCTCAATTCAGTCACTCATCAAGTCTCTTTGCTTCTACCTCTGAAATTCTTTTACCTTTTCTCCCCCCAGCCATTCTCTTAATTCATACCATCATTCCATTGGGAAAGCTTCCTGTCTCCCCTCTTTCTGGTTCATCTGCACACACTGCTCTGGGGGTGCCTTCCTGATGCACAGCTGAGACCCTGTCACTCCCCAGCACAGTGACCTTCAGTGGCTTCCCACCATAGAACATTCTGATTTCTGCCAACATTCGAGGCCCTGCAGGTGCACATTCCTACCTTTCTAGCTTCTGGGATCTCTTCCTGACCTAGACCACCCGCTGGCATTTCCCCAGGGAGTTGTGTGAAACCTGTTAATTGACATTCCTTAAAGATAAAAGACCTGTGGTCAAATAAATCTAGGAAACTCTGGATTGACAAGGTTAAACAGGTTTCTTTATTGCAGGACTTCACCAAGTCTTTACTCATGGGCTTTGGGACTCCTCAGGAATGGGTTAACAGTATGCAGAATTTGCCCTATTGTGGCACAATATTCTATGGGCCAGTGGTCCATGGAACCATGTGTGGAACACTGCCAAGCCTTTGGACAGGGTGGGCTCCTTGTGGTTCCCAGAGTCTGACCCCAATTTTCTGGGCTCTGTATCTTGGATTAACCCATATCCTGAGGCTGAAAAAACCTACTTCCTCCATCTTCACCTATAAAAATCTTCCCCATCCTTTAGAAATATTTTTCTTGACTGTCCCCCTGTGGCACCCCCCGCCCCCCCACCCCGGCAATGAAACTCTTCTGGGGTCTTTTGAATTTCCATGGGAATACTTCTGACAGCACACATCAGTTGCAACTATTCATTTCTGCTCTTTTGTCTGCTTGTCTGGCTGCAGTCCCCCATTCTGTCCCTGCTCAGACTCTAAGCACCTTGATGGCTAGGGCTGTGTCACTCATTCTTGAATTCTCTTCAGTATCTTCTACGGAATAGATGCTGTGCCTCAGAATCCTCTGTGCAGCTTTTTATTTTATAAGAAGCTTTTACATTTGAGAATAGCTGTAGATTTCCTGAAAAGTTGCAAGGAGAGTGGTCATATTCCTCACACCCAGTTTCACCTTTTGCTGACATCCGGACATTACTGTGGCATGTTTGTTACAACTGATGAGCCAATGCTGGTCATTGCTAACTAAGATCCATGCTTTATTTGGATTTCTTAGTGTTCACTGAATGTCTTTTTCTGTTCCTAGATCTCATCCAGGATACCACATTATATTCACTCATCAGATCTCGTTAGGCTCCACTAGACTATGTCAGTTTCTCAGGCTTTCCTTGTTCTTGATAACGTTGACAGTTTTGAAGCGTGGTGATCAGGTATTTTGTAGAATGTCCTTCAATATGGATTTGTCTGATGTTTTTCTCATGGTTAGATGGGCTTTATGGGTTTTGGGGATGAAGACCATAGAGGTCAAGTGTCTTTCTCACTCATCATATGAAGGGTATATACTACAAACATGGCTTATCATTTTTGGTGTTGACCTTGATCATGTGACTAAAGTAGTGTTTGTAAAGTTACTCTTTTCTTCCTCTTGCCATACTATACTCTTTAGAAGGAAGTGACTATGGGCAGTCCACATGCAAAAAGTAGGGGTGAAGGGTGCCTGGGCGGCTCCGTCAGTTAAGCGTCTGATCTCTTAAACTCAGGGTCGTGAGTTCAAGCCTGCGTTAGCTCCCTGGGCATGGGGCCTACTTAAAAAAAAAAGCAGGGGTGAATATCTACTTAAATTCTTCTGAGAGATTTGTATATTCTTCATTTATTTATTTAGATCAGTATGTACTCAGGATGTTTTCTACTCTGAGTTATGATCTAATACTACATTTCTAATTTTGTTGTGTAGATTATCTCAGTGCTGGTTATTGAGGGACCTCTTTCAGTCCGTACTTGGGTCCCCTTGACATACCCTGATCTTTTTTTCCCCCCCTTGCTTTTTGGCCTTACCAGATGCTCCAGACTCATCTTGCACATTCCCTGCCTCAGTCCAAGAAATAGCTATTTCTCCGGGGAGCCCTTTTTCCTTTAATTGGAGGATGGTATTAGAAACCAAGATTTGGGTGCTGTGTGTGCTCATTGCTACTGGAGTGTCATTGCTTCTAGACCCTCTCAGTGGACAGAGCTCGGAAATATTAACATGTGTGTACACATGGCTATCATTATAATTAATATGATACACATTAGTTAATACTGGTATTTCTTACTCCAATCTAATTCCACATGGTTCAGTCTAACCTTCCTTCCTTTATATGGCTTTTTAAGACCCCATTTCTTCTGAATCAGTCTCTGAGGTTGAGCCAAAGACTGCACTCCAAAGGCTGGAGAAAGAGTATTGCAAGCACACAAATGTTTGTTAGGTCTAATTGAGTTTAGAAGAAACCAGGCCTGCCCCAGCACAGATGTGCAGCATTTCCAGACTTGTATATCTCTTATTCCTGGGGCTGTGAGGCAAATTAGCTCTCACCTTCCCCAGAGGTGACGCTCTGTAAGAAACAGCCTGTAATCCTCGCCAACGTGTCCATTACCCCATGTTTGGGTGTTTCTGTTCATTTCCTCCTGTATCTGGTTCCCTGAGCACCTGAGACTTCCTAGGGTGAGGCCAGACCGTCTGGGACCCACCACTGCCGACAACAGAATCTTCTGTGACAGCCCTGCCTGTCCCGCTTGGCCCAGCGGTCAGTACTTTCCTTTCCCTGCAGTGACAATCAAGGCATGTGTATGTCTCCAAACAGAGTCCACCGGCTTGAGATGGCTGATAGATCATTTTACAAAAGAGGAACAGGTCCAGGAAATAGCCAATTAGCTGCGGGAGTAGAATCCAAGCTTTCTGTGCTTTTTCAAATCCACACTGTCCGCAGTCCATCCTTCTGAACGTCCTGGGCTGGAATCATGATACCTGATGGATACATGGGGACACCTTCAGCTGCTTGTCTTTAAGGCCACTGTGAATTAAAATACCACTGAACTTGGGGCACCTGGGTGGTTCAGTGGGTTGAGCGTCTGAGTCTTGATTTCAGCTCAGGTCCTGGGATGGAGCCCCCCCCCCCCAGTGGGTTACCCACTCCGCGGGGAGTCTGCTTGTCTCCCTCTCCCTCTGCCCCTTCCCCATACTTATGAGCACCTCAAACACACACTCTCTCTCTCTAAAATAAATCATTAAAAAAATAAATAAAATACCACTGAACACTCTAGGCTTGCTTTCTGAAAAATGTTCCTCTAAAGAGTGCCTGAGACTTTTATGTAGATCAACAGGGCACGATGTCCTCAACTCACTGATTTTATTCCATACTTACCTGAGGTTCCAGAGCCAGAGAAGAAGGTGTGGACCCTGCACTCCCAGAGGGGAGGGAGTCCTGTTAGTCCTAAGTAAAATCAAGGTGCTCTTCCTAATTACCTTCACCCCTCCCCTACCCCTTTGTCTGCCCCTCTTCTTCTTCTTCTTCTTCTTTTTTTTTTTTATTTATTTGACAGAGAGAAAGACAGTGAGAGAGGGAACACAAGCAGGGGGAGTGGGAGAGGGAGAAGCAGGCCTCCCGCAGGGCTCGATCCCAGGACCCCGGGACCACGACCTGAGCCACCCAGGAGCCCTGTGTCTGCCCCTCTGCTTAATCGCCCAGAAACTCACTTCACTCTGGCCATTGTCTTGCTGCCCTCATCCCTGCCCCCTCAATGTTTCTCCTCTGGATCAGCCCTTCCCCATAGTTCCCATCAAACACTCATTTCTTTAATCGAGATGTTTGGAAAGTAGTCTGACTAAACTGTAAGACAGGATGCTTTCCACATTCAGAGATTTGTTAATCCGTTTTGAATATTTGTGGCACAAGCCCTCTTGTTAACTGCACCTTGATAGTTTGTCTTCAGTGGGTCCCAGGCATTTCCTAACCACGTTTCTTTATGCTGAATTGAACATCTTGTGAATTTATTGCAAGGTTGCGTTTATCTGCATCTGCCTCCTATTCCGTGCCCCCCCCCACCCCCATGCAGTTCATTTGCTTATTTCTGTAGCTTCCTTAGGTAGCCTTTTCTCTTGCTACTGATCTTGCCACCTTTGCCTCCGAGGGAGCCCTTAAATTGCCTTCCGGGCAGCAGTCTGTCCTTTTCTTTCAGGAGAATAGCCCAACCCCATTAGTGTACCTCTCCGGCCAACCTCCAACTGCACTCCCTTCCCCTCCCTGTGCCCTGTGGGGAGAATGGAGGGTTGGAGAAGGCGCACTTTTGCTGCCTTTGCAAAAGCTTCCTAGCAGCTGCTTTGTCACTCAATTCAGGAGCTCCTTCCTGGTGTGAAAGGTATTTTGCGAATATGCATAGTTAGCCATTAACAGAAACCTTTTAGCTCCTTACCAGCTTCATCCAAAATGCCTTTTCTTTTATCCCTTCAGAAGTCTTTTTTTTTTAACTTAATTTTTTAATTTGAATGTAGTTGACACACACCTTCAGAAGTATTTATAAGCTATATTTAGGAAGGTCTCCTTTGACAGTATATACAATATTATATAAATTACACCAGGGAATGACTAAGCAATGACCCTTGTTCTAAGGCTTTTACCACTAAATCTAAATATATTTCACTGATTGAATCCAGGCAGTTACTATAGGAAGGTTTTACAGATTGCCTTTCTCCCCCCCCAGGCGGAGTTGGGTGGAAGGCGGGACAAGATAAGTCTTCTCTTAAATCATACCACCATTCGACCTAGTATACTTCTTTTGTGTATCCAGCCTCTGGAGAGAGTGGAAATGAGTGTTCTGTCCCCCAGCAGATTTCCCCCATTGAGGTGGAGGATTGGTAAGAGCTTAAATCTGAAGACCCTCTGGAGACCCCTAGGTTCATAACCAAAGTCGACCAAGATGGATAGGCTTTCCCACTTAAAACAATAATGATCATTATAACTATTACGGTGTGAGTGCCTACCATGTGCTAGGCACTGTATAGCACTTAACATGCTCTCTCTCTCTCTCTCTCTCTCTCTCTTTTAAGATTTATTTATTTATTTTGGAGGGAGAGAGAGACAGACAGACAGAGGGTGGGCACGAGCAGGAGGGGCAAAAGGAGAGGGAGGGACTCCACGCTGAGCATGGAGCCTGACGCGGGACTCGATACCATGACCCACAAGATCGTGACCTGAGCTGAAACCAAGAGTCAGACACTTAACCAACTGAGCCACCCAGGCGCCCCCTTAACATGCTCTCTAATTCAATCTTCCCCAAACCCTAAGAGGTAAATATAATTATCTTCATTGTACAGGTGAAAAAAACAATGAGATCTTGAACATTAAAGACTCTTGGCTGAGTTTACATACTTCGTGGTGGAGCCAGGATTGAAATTTAGATCTGTCTGATTGTAAAGCTACCACCCACCTACCCTCAATATTGGTTCAGAGTAGACTGGAGCCCTAAAACTAACTGATCTGAAACTGACTTAATTTTAGACCAGAGGCTGTTGGGGGAGAATAAGAGTAAAAGCCAGTTTCTTCACCCTTCCACCCGCGGGGTGGGGGGAGGTAGGAGCCAGAGGTTCTCTTTCCCCCCTAACCACCTCCAGCATTGGAGTCCTAAACATTCCTCATTTGGCTGTATGTAATGCAAAAGAGTGGCTGCCCAGCCATTTTATATCTAATTGCCACATAACATGAAAGTGACAGTGTGGATTATTACATGTGTCAGATCAACTTGGTTTAAGTTTCATTTTAACAGTAAATTCTTTTGCTGTACGCTCAGCCTTTGTAGTTATTAACCCTGCAAAGTTGTTGACTCTTAATTTAAAGAGAGAGATTGCTGGAGAAGCCCTCTGATGCTCTGGATAGAGCAGATTGCTCTGGATGTGTGCAGGTCTAGGGCAGCCAGGGAGGTGGCCCTAGAGGAGACTGGGCAAGTTAGGTGTGTGGAGGGCAGGTACCCCTTTCTCCCAGGAGGGATAATTCACACAGCCTGTGGTCTCCCTACTCCCATGGGGTCACGAACTTCTGGGAAAAGTGAGATGTTTTGAGGAATACGCCGAAGGAGGGTGGGAGGAAGGTTATTAGAAGTGATAATATTAGATACTAGAAGTGGAGTCTTAGAAGTGAAAATATTTCCCAAATAAAGGATTTCCACATGAAATATGAGCACCGTAGAACCAGGCCAGAGCTGAAACTTAGCCACCTGTGGTATTTCCATCGTGCCTACTGTTCAAAACCAGGGATCCCTTTCTGTGGGCTTTTCACTCGGGGGAAGAGGCTCAGATATCACACAATTATCACTGACACCCGCCCTGATAGAAAATAATTATTCAGGGGATTCTGAGAGCCAACGTAATTAGTCCAATTAATCTCTAGCGATGAATTATTCTGTCCGATAATCGTCTTCGGAAGCAAAGGATTCATTAGCATCTCCGGCTGACAGCAGGGAGTCAAATGCCCTTTCATCTCTCTTGCCTGTCCCTGACATGATGGAATGAAAGTGGCTCTCACTTTGATAAATTCTCCCGTCCATTAACAAGGAGGCTGGTTAGGGAAGTAGCAAAGGCTGCGGCCCGGGGTTGCCAGATGTATCACCTTCTTACCCATGGCCTTCAGTGGAAGGCCTCAGTTTATCCAGTGGAAACACACAGGGAGAATTGAGTCCAAGTTATGTGATCAACTAGCAGGTTCACCGGGTCTCTTTATGGGCTTCCCAGAAGCAGTCAATCCCAACACGCCCGCTGAAAAAACGGGCCCTTCTCTGCGAAAGCATTCTCAAGGAATTCTAAGGCAAAAGCCCTCCTCCTTTTTGCTGGAACTGACTTTACATAATTTAGTGTCTTGAACTCAGTAAGTGGAGGGGTACTGATGGTGAGACTCCAGTGTGGAGCCCCAGGGAGGGGAGCTCTGCCTGCTGAACTTACCCTTCTTTTTTTTTTTTTTTTTTTGAGATTTTATTTATTTATTTGAGGAGAGAGAAAGAGCATGAGTGGGGGTGGTGCATGGCAGAGGGAGAGGGAGAAGCAGACTCCCCACTGAGCAGGGAGCCTGATGTGGGGCTCAATCCCAGGACCCTGGGATCATGACCTGAGCTGAAGGCAGACGCTTAACCATCTGAGCCACCCAGGTGCCCCTGAACTTACCCTTCTGATCAGAATCCCAACCCAAACTTGGAGAGAGCTATGAATGGTCATGGGAGTGTGTTGGAAGCTCAGAGCAGCTGGGTGGGGGTTCTGCCGCCAGGGTCTGTATCCTGTACACCTGGCCTGTCATGTCACAATACCCGGCTCCAGCTCAGTGCTGCTTAGCTTTTCTGGTCTCAGACCCCCTCCCCAGAAAAATGAACATCATACCTGGGTACAGGATCCTGCATATACTTTCAGGGAGTTCCTGGACCCTCTGTAGCCTTGCATGAGCAGCTCCAGATATTACAATACATGGACTGTGCCCTCAAGGAACTTAAAATCTAAGGAGTGGAGAGCAGGGAGAGGGAGTCATTAATATGACAGTATTTAACAATACCATACCGTTAGGGGCGCCTGGGTGGCTCAGACGATTAAGTGTCAGACTCTTGGTTTCGACTTAGATCATGATCTCAGGTCCCGAGACTGAGCCTCGTGTGGGGCTCCGCACTCAGCGCCAAGACTGGAGTTTGCTGGAGATTCTTTCCCCCTCTGATTCCCCCAACCCCACTCACATGCTCATGAGCTCGCGCACTCACTCTCTCTCAAATAAATAAAATCTTAAAACAAGCAAACAATACTATACATCTGCTGGGGGCTGTCCTGTGCATCACAGCGTGTTGAGTCACATCCCTCGCCTCTGTGCCCCAGAGGCCAGTGGTACCTACCGCATCCTGGGTTGTGACATTTCCATATGTGCCCTGGTGGGCACGTCACCCTCAGTTGAGAATCTCTGTGCTACCAGCACAAGCACTTGCTTAGCTCCAGTGGAAAGTGATTATGTCTGGGGAGAGGGGTGGGCATCAGAGACGGTTCCTTGAGAAAAAGGTTTGGGACCAAACCAGGAAAGCAACTCCCTCCCCACCCCCCAGCTTTTTTCCCTAGAGCCTAGCCCAGTGTTTTGGTACAAAGAAGATGCTCAGAGTGTGCCCAGGCAGTGGCTAAACAAATGAACGGTGAATGAGGAGGGGCGGAGCACACAGAGGATGGGGAGGGGCACAGATGTTTCAGGCTTAAGGACTCGCACTGAGCAAAGGGGCCAAAAGAATTGCAGGCAGCCTGGTCCCTGTTTCCTGGCTAAGGAACAGGATTCTGCCTGGTGCAGCTCTGCTTTAGGAAACTGTAGAATCCCCTTTTCTGGAGATCCTTAAGAAGAGAAGTGGGTGAACCAGCTGTGAATACAGTTCTGCCTGTAAATTATAAAACCACTGCTAATTGATCACAGCATTCCTTCCTGGTAAACTTGCACTTGACTTTGGAATATATCTGGATACAACCCTCCAAAAGTTACTATCACCATTTGGAGTTGGAGCACCAGATGTCACCTGTTTTTTTTTCCCCTCCCTGGCTGTGGTCCCGGGGCCTGATGGCAGGACTGGGGAAATGGCGTTCTGCCTGAAGCCAGCCCAGAAGGGAGCGCACCAGCCCCTCCTAGCCATGAGTCGTACTTGTGTGTGCTTACTCTCCAGGGCTGTGTCTCCTTTCCCTCTATTCCACCCTACTTTTTCGCAGCCCAGAACTGCTCTGCGACTGTCCTCTCTTCTTCTTGTCATTTGACCATTTATTCATTCGACCATTTATTCATTCATTTACAACCATTACATGAGCCTGGGTTACGTGCCCTTGAGATACAGCAGAGGACACAGATGCTCATCAGGGGAGGACATAGACTAGCAGCCAGGCAACTACATTACAGCCTGGTGAGTGCTGTGTCCTGTGTTGGGGGAAGCGGGGTGCCCTGTGAGCCCAGAGGAACCTCATCTAAGAGCTGGCTGAGTGAGACTTGTTGGCACCCTTCTAGGAGAAGAATCTCTGTAAGCGGAGAGCTGGAGTGAGGTGACAGAGAGCTCTGGCTTTATGAGTCTGGGATGGTGAATTTTATTATAGTTTCTTCAATGTATGTTAAAGAGTTCTGTGTCCAGTAAAATATATATGTCTGCCTGCCCAGGGAAAAATCACCGTGGCTCCCCGGTAATAGGAGTTTGTAATGGCCTAGAAAATGCAGGAAAACCTTTAGAGTGAGTTTCTGATGTTAAAAGCGTTTATGGTGTCGGGGGAGCTGTTTCTCTCTGATTTGTGTCTGACGAGGGAGAACCGAGGCTGAGATGTCAGGGAGGAAGACAAAGGCCCACGTGTGTGAGTGGACAAGTCAGGTGCTCCCTGGGCACACCGTGAGGAGCAGGCTGTCTGAAAGGCCACCTTCAGGGAGGACCAGGCACAGAGCCCTGGATTAGGCGCCTGCAGAAATAAGAGTGCAGAGAAACTTGCTCCCTGCCTTTAGAGAGTCAGGCTAGAGACTCAGAGAGTCAGGAGAGACTGGCAGAGCTAGGCGCTTGCTGGTGTTGGAAAGGCAGAAGGCAAGACTTGAGATAGTAGGTTGGGGAGCCGGGGTGGGAAGGATGGCATGAAAGGTTCCTGCAGGGAGTGAGCTGGAGAGACCGGATGGCCTCGCGGTGGCCCCGGGTGGCGGTGCAGGAGAGGGGAGACTATAGCGTGGGGACGTGAGGTTGCCTCCCTGCCTGTCTATGAACCCGAGAGACCCATGAGGCAGGATAGGTGTGGCAGGTGGGTGGAACAGAGGACACACCGTCTGACTGCATGCCCAGGGGATGCATTTGTATAGCAGGCTTTTATGGAGGACGTACTACATCCCAGGCACTGCATTCTCCCTGGAGGCAGATAGACGTGTCAAGAAGTCTGGGCAACAGTGGGATACAGAGGCTGTGGAAGAAGCCTGTTGCAGGCTCCAGCAGGGACCCCAAGACAGGACTGGTGATTCCTACCTGAGGGGAGGGAACCAGGCTGTAGGCAAGTGTGCGTTCTCCAGGGGACACAGTTGCTCACTCCATCAGTCAGACGTTTCCTGGGCACCTGATGTGTGCTGTCCAGTGCTATTGGGGTTGAAGTGGGGTTTTAGATGCACAAAGTGTCATGTCTAGTGGGGGAGACAGGACCAGCATGCACTGGGTGTTGTTACTGCAAAAGTAGGACATGTGCCTTGGCGAGAGTGGCTCAGACACCAGATGTTCTGTAGCTTGAAGAGGTGATCACTGGGATGGCCCGGGAAGGCTTCTTGGGGGAGGTAAGTCTTGAAGTAGACATTGAGGCATGGGTAGAAGTCACCCCAGTGGGGAAGGCCCTCTAGATGGGAGCAGTTGGAGGGATGGAGCAAGCAAAGGTGCAGTGATGGGAGGCAGCAGAGATCCACCTGAACAAGTGGATGAAATATGTAGGGAAATAATGAAGATCAGGCTGAACAATTATGGTAGAGGGCCTTGAATGCCAGGCCAAGGACTTGGATGTCCTCTGAGGGACACTCAAGTCTCATGTTGCAGAGGCCCACGGCAGCATGGATGGCAGCCCTCGGACTCCTCGGACTGAGGGATGGGAGAAGGGCTTGTCCGAAGCCACCTGAGCCATCTCCCGGCCTCCACGCCTGTACAAAATTCTCTCCCCAGCATGAGCCCCAGTTTGGCTTCCTGGTGGGGGAGGGGACACACACAGATATCAATTCAGTCACGTCTGTCCCCTCCTCCCCCCCACCACCGTCCCCGAGCGCCCGCCCCCTGTCCCCAGGAGCGCAGCCTTGGCCAGCTGTTCCCATGGCAACAACCCTCGGCGCTGAGCACAGAGCTGGAGGAGAGCAGCAGCCCCCAAGTCTTCACCGGGGCTCACCCAGGGGCCCAGGGGAGCTGCCCCCCGTAACGGGGAATGGGAGCAGTGGCCAAGAAACCTTGAGGGCCAGAGGACCCCCTTTGTCAACCAACTGCTGGCTGCTGAGTGGTGCTGGAGCTAGGCATGCGCAGCTGATTGGCCATCTCTTCTCCGACCCTTCTTCTGAGGCTGGGGTGCCCCCTTGGCGTCCTCTGTCTCATTAAAGATGGACGACCCCTGGGAGGGTGGGGGCAGGGGTCACCAGCTGCCTGGGCCTCTTGCCCCGAGACGGGCTGGGGATCATTTGCAGGGAGAACGCGTCTTGGCAGGATGAGCCGGGCCTCAGAGTCCCAGGATGATCGCCTCGGTCGGCGGTATGTCCCTAAGAACACGTACGTCCTATTGACAAATATTAGAAGCTAATCAGGGGAGCCATAAAGAGCTAGGTTGTTTATCTCTGGGTTCTGTTCTGTTAGGTTGCTTTCTCATTGAAAATCTGTGATGAGTGAGACCACAGTCGCCCAAGTGACTCACGGGGATGAGCACTGGAAGTGGAATCAGAGAAGATGGGTTCTAGTCCCAGCCCTGCTGCTTCCTAGCTGAGGCCAAGGGCAAATAGCTCATCAGTCTGTACAGCTGCAAAATGGGCTCTCAAGGTGCCTGCCTCACAGGGGTATTATGGGGCTTAAATGACATAGGAATGTGCAGGGCCTGGCACACAGAAGGCTTTTAATAAATGTTAATTTGCCTCCTTGCCTCCAGACAGGGGTAGAGGAGATCAATACGGCCAGAGGCGTCTATGGATTTCCAAGAGTCAAGGCCGTACTCTTCTAAGTACTCATTTTTCTTGTCCACTTTCCCTGGAAGCCTGGTCCCAGTTCTAAATTTACCCCCAGGCCCGCCTCCTCCATGCTCAGGCCTCCTGCTCCAGCCTCCATGGGTTGAGAGCATTTCCTCGCACCAGGGAGGAAGATGAACAGCAGAGGACAGTTGGCTCTCCCGGGGGCCCCTAGGGCGTTCTTGCAGCACCCTCTTCCCCAGGGGCTCACACACACAGGCCCCCACTGCCCCTGTGCCCAGAGTGCAGGCAGCTCACTGCCTGTGCCTCTGTCCTCCCCAGCCCCTGCCTCCAGCTCCGAGAACTTCCTGCAGGCAGGCTGGCCTCCCCCTTGTCACCCCTTCCAGCCCTGTGTGCCTCCTGGTCCAAGCTGGACCTTAGTCAGCATGCAGACTGGCGTCTTTCCCTCTCACGTCTTCTGTGCCCTTCTTTTGGAGGACTCCTGCAGGAAGAAGCAGGAGTGCTAGGTTCTTCCAAGAATCCTAGCACATTGGCCAGCTGGGGGGGGGGGGTGTGGGGAAGGGGCACCGGCTCCACGTTGGAAGGATTTGTTGTCACTGAACTTAGATGTGGCTTTGTAGCTTGCAGACTTGGAAATCTCCAGGGGAGATTTTTTTTTCCCTGGGAATTCAGCTCCATTCAAACAGTGACCAACCCTTAGTCACTTGGTGGGGCTGCACTGCAGGGCCTGGGCCACCATGGGCTGTATGCAGGCCCTGCTGGGCTTGGGCCAGGGCTAAGACTGGGTGCTTCTTCTTGCCCCTCCCTGGGCTTCACTTCAGTATGGGTCCCAGGCTCTCCAGAGTGACCCTTGCACACCACCCCACTGGACCTTCTGGAGAAGAATGCCCAGTACATAAGCTCCTGCTCACTTCCTTTCTCTTTTCATATCCTTTCTCCCACTTTCACGAGTGTGTTAATGGGGTTGATTTTTTTTTTCTCTCAGAAGGGGAAACTGAGGCCCAGAAGGGCTGAGCAGCTTGCTCCCAGGTGCCAGAACATGCTGGGACTGGGACCCAGGGGCCTTGGCTTCCAGCCTGGTGCTCAAGCTCTGAAGGTCCTTCCCTTCCAGATGTGTGGGGGACCCCTTGGCTTCTCCAGTGAGAGACCAGCTAACAGGGGCAGGACAGGGTCAGGAGGAGGTGGGATGGGAGCCTCGAGGCCCCCACATATGTTCCCCATGAAGGAGCGGGTAGGAGGGCAGGAGGAGGGAGTGGTGCCGGAGCCCTGCTTTTGGCCACAGCTGGTTCCCAGGCTCCTGCACTGGAATTGAACAGGCAAGAGGAGGATTCTGAGTGATCTGATTAAGCAGTCGAGCATAGCCATTGGTCTTGGCAAGCAGGCCGCACAACCTGCCTGCCGGATGCTCTAGGAAGGTTCTTCCGAGGCCAGAAGATCTGCAGGTTCCAGAGCTGGGACAAAGCCCAGTGGGGAGGAAGGGCTCCCTCGAGGAAGTACCGGGCAGGAGCAGTGACTGCCAGCAAGGCCCGGCCTGGCTGGTGGCCCCGAGTCTTGGAGGTGGAGGAACGCTGACCTGGCCTGCTGCCCATCACCCCCCCGCCCCTGCAGCGCATTCATTCCACGGCCCAAAGGACAGGCCTCTTCCTGCGAATGTGAGGAGTGCAGGGCCCGGCGTGTCAGTCAGGAGGGGCCTCCTGGGGTCTGGCGATACTGTCTTGGTTGTCATTTGTCATGTATTTGGGAAAAAGCACGGACTTCAGAGTCAGACGTGGATCCACATTCTCACTATACCACTCATGCAAGCTGTGGACCTTAGGAAGTTAACTGGGCCTCTCTGAGTCAAACATCTATAAAACGGGGGTAATTATACTTAACCCCTAATAGCCGTTGTGTTAAGGGACAAAACGTGTAGTCATGCCCCCTTATCTGCAGGGGACATGGTCCAAGACCGCCGGTGATGCCTGTAACTCGGATAGTACCAACCCTGCATCCACCGTTTTTTCCTATATGTACATACCTCTGATGAAGTTCAATTTCTAAATTGGGTACAGTGAGAGATTAACAGCAATAGCTTCTAGTAAAATACAACAACTATAACAATATACTGTAATGAAAGTTACGTGAATGCAGACTCTCATTTCATGGGGCACCTGGGTGGCTCAGTTGGTCAATCAGTCTGCCTTTGGCTCAAGTCATGATCCCAGGGTCCTGGGATCGAGTCCCACGTCGGGCTCCCTGCTCAGTGAGGAGTTTGCTTCTCCCTGTCCCTCTGCCCCTCCCCCCTGCTTGTGCACGCTCTCTTTCTCTCTCTCAAATAAATAAAATCTTTAAAAATAAAAAAAAAACCCATCATCTCACATTGCACCCACGCTTCTTGTGATGATGTGAGATGATAAAATGCCCATGTGCTGAGGTGAAGTGAAGGGAATGACGTAGGCACTGTGACATAGTACGAGGCTGCCCTTGACCTTCTCACTACTCAGGAGGATCATTGGCTTCAGGACCATGGGTAGATGGAACTGTGGATAAAGGGGGACTACTGTGTATCCCTGTCTAGCATCATGCTCGGTACCTAGAAGATACTGAGTAAATATTGTCTCCTTCCCCTTCCCCTCCTGCCTCAGAGAACATTGCCTGCTTTTTAAGAACTCTTAAGCAAACCTTATTAAGTTTCACTGTAGGATTTCTCTGCCTTCTTAATTGGAAGTCCTTAAAGCTGACCTTATTCCTTCTTGCTTCAGTTTGTGCCCAAACCATGGGGCAGTGCCGTGGCCTTTGTCCAAGCCTGGTCCTTTTGGTGGGTAGTAGGACCATCCTGAAGGTGGGGAGATGTGCTAGTGGCAGATGGGCTGAGCCTGAGGGTCCCCAGTGGTAGGCAGCAGAGGGTCGAGGGGATCGGTGACATAGAAGGCTTTTCCAGAAATGTGAATCCTCCAGGGAGGCAGCCAGGCTGGGCAGACGACAGCTCTTTGATGTAGGAGCAGATGCTCTGCAGGCAGAGCTGGGGCTGGGGAAGAGGGAGGTGTGAGCAGCCTTCTTAGGCAGAGAGACTCCCCCGTCTGGGGCAGCCCTGCATCGCCCACACACTGTCCCGAACCTTATCAGAGCCAAGGAATTTATTTAAAGCCTGACCTCTACCTTCTCCAGCCCCAGACTGGCTCTGAAATCAGCAAGCTGTGTCATCTTCACTGAGTCCTTGCCACTCCACTGGGCCTCAGTTTCTTCTTGTGCTCAAGAAACTCTGAGGCTCATGCCTGCTCTGATGTTTGAGGAGCATTCATGTCAACCATTTTCTAGGCTTGCGGGGCAGGGGCTATCTACACGGGCACATATACAAGTTGGCCAGACCTTGTCCTGGCAGACCAGTTACCCTACACATCTTCTTTGTCTCCCAAACTACGTGCCACCCTCACCCTAAATCCACACCCCTTTCCCATTGTATTGTTTAAAACAGTGAGGGGAGCATGCCCTGTATTTGAGGTGTTGTGTGCAGATATAGGATGAATATGCCATGTCTCTGCCTTCCCAGAGGTGACAGTCTAGTGGGGGAAAAGACATGAAATCTGAACAGGAGCTCTGGGTGGTATGTGCCATTATTTCACTTTATAGGTAAGAGTGCTGAGGCCTAAGGATTAAGTACCTTGCCCCAGGTCCCAGGCTGGTAGGGGGTAAAGCTGGCTCTGTGCCCTGTGGCCTCCTGCCACCCAACAGCCAGAGCTAGTCCTTTCTCGTGGCTCAGCCTTGGCTTAGGTTACATTGTTCCCGAACTAGGGGCTTGCTCTGTTGTCCATGGTCAGACTCACTCCTTCCCTTCCTTTGGTTTCAAATCATTGGCCACCTCTTCCAGGAGCCCCTCCCTGATTCCCTCAGCTCACCCCCACTCCACCATTTTCTAATCAGTCCCCAGCAAACAGCAAGGCCCCTGGGCACTGCTGACAGTGCCTGACCCCCACATGTGCACACCAGCCTCCTAGCTGCGGACTCCCAGGGGCTGGGCCCTGCGTGGATGGCTGAGGTAGAAGCCAGTGGCTTCTCAGGTCAGTAGGTGCGTCAAAAGCCATGGTCATCTATCCATTCGACGTGTCCCCTTGCTGAAGTCCAGCTACTTCCAGAAGAGTCAGGTGGGACGCACCTCTACAGCAGAGAAGACAGCAAGGTCTGGGTGGGAGAACTCCAGAGGGTCCCTAGCCTGGAGTTCTGGTGCAGGCAGAGGCGTGACGGGGGCAGGTCTCCCATCAAAAGAGTAGTATCTTCAGAGACAGTGCCTCTTGTCGCTTGGCCTTTGGTAGGTCCTGGGAAAGGAAAGGATGTCAAAGATTTGGAGGAGCTAAGTGACAAAAGCACAGAGCCAGAGCATACCCTCCCCTTTGCTGCTGATCCTCTTCTGCCACTAACTCAGATGCTGTGCTCTGGCAAGTCTCTGTCTGACCCACTCTGGTCTTCAGCCACAGGGCCCCAGATACCTCAAGATGGGCCCCATCTGTAAAGTGGAGAGGCCAGACTAGACAGCTCATCAAGGGCAAACACCTCCTAGAAACAGCCAATGATATTAGTATAGACCAAGCCTCCGGGCTCGAGCAGTGCTGTCCAATAGAACTTTCTAGGCAATGGAAATGGTCTCTATCTATAGTGCTTACGAGCCAACGTGATGATGTGGCCATTGAGCACTTGAAATGTGGCAAGGGCAAATGACAACTGAATTTTAAATTTTATTTATTTTTAACTAATTTAAATATAGAAGATGCTCAACTTCATTCGTCATTAGGGAAAAGCAAAATAAATCTACAATGATTTACACTTCACACCCATTTGGATGACCATAATAATAAAAAAAAAAAACAACAGACAATAACACATGTCGGAGAGTATGTGGAGAGATCAGAACCCTCACACACTGCTGGTGGGACTGTGCAATGGGGTAGCCGCTTTGGGTTTTTGGTGTTTTTTTTTAAGATTTTATTTTTAAATAATCTCTGCACCCAATGTGGGGCTCAAACCCACACCCTGAGACCAAGAATCTCATGCTCCACAGACTCAACCAGCCATGTGCCCCAAAGGCACTTTGGAAAACAGTCTGGCAGTTCCTCAGAATGTTAAACACAGAGTTACCGAATGACCCAGTGTTGCACTCCTGGGCATATATCCAAGAGAAATGAAAATGTATGTCCACATAAAGACTTGTATATGAATGTTCATAGTAGCTTTATTCATAAAATAGGCAAAAGGTGGAAATGACCCAAATGCCCATCAAATGATGAATGGCTAAATAAAATATGGTATATCCAAGCAGTAGAAAGTTATTCAGCCGTGAAAAGGAATGACATAGTGATAACTTGATACAACATGAATGAACTGCTAAGAAGCCAGTCACAAAAGGCCAATATTCATGATTATATTTATATGAGATATCCAGAACTGGCAAATCTGTAGAGATGGAAAGTAGAGATTGGTGGTTGCCAGGGGCTGGGGCCGGGGGGTGGTGGGGAGTGGTGAGTGATTGCTAATGGGCACATTCTTTTGGAGGTGATAAAAATATTCTGACATTCGGTGATGGTGATGGTTACACAAATTTGCAGATGTGCTAAGAACCATTGAATTGTACTTTATTTTTTTTATATTTTAGTTTATTTTTTAAAGTATTTTATTCATTTGAGAGAGAGAGAAAGAGCATGCGCATGGGGGAAAGGCCAGAGGCAGAGGGAGAGAATCTCAAGCAGACTCTGTGCTGAGCACGGAGCCCAACATGGGGCTCGATCCCAGGCCCCTGAGATCATGACCTGAGCCAAAATCAAGGCGGATGCTCAACCCACTGAGCCACCAGGCGCCCCTGAGTTGTTAGAAAGGGTGACTGTTCTGTTCTGGGAAGTATATCTTCTCTGTATCTGTGTATCTCGTTATTCATTTGTGGCTAGGGGCTGCAGCCCTGGACAATGCGGCTCTAGATTCCGATTATCTGGGTCCAATTCTGGCTTCGCCATTCACTGCTGTATCACCTTAGGCAGCTTACTTAACCTCTCTGGGCTTCAGTCTTCTCAAGGGCAAAACTGGGATACTAACCGGACTGCTTCACAGGGCTGTCATGAAGATTACATGGGCTGATATATACAAGAAGCTTCTAGACCCATGTGTGGCACACGGCGCTGTTGAAGAGTTAGCCAATAACTGATCTTACTAGTTCAGTCAGAAATCGTGGTCCACACCCGGGCCCAGCCCCCAGCCCTTTCCCGAGCTTCCTCTCCCCTGCCCGCTTTGCCTGCAGCCCCCTCTCTGCTGTGTAAACTGCCCCTATCACAGCGACTCCCAGCTCCCAGCTCCCAGCAGCAGCGTCACTAGAGCCTGGTGTCAACATGTAGGGTCTGGGCAGCATCACTACCAGAAAACAGGGCCAGTAAACCTTGAGGTCCACTGGGCAGGAGAGGCAGGACTTGTCTCCTGCTGAGGCAGGCAGTTCATTTTCTGCAGGAGGCCTGCCCTCCCGAGCTGAGCCCAGAGTCCAAGTCTTTAAAGGAGAGAAGATTGAATATGTTCGTGAATCTTCTCCCTGATCCTATAACCTCACATTCAGAGGTACGTGGGGTGGGAGGAGAAGACTACAGGATTGGCAAACCGGCACCTCTTCCCTGCAGGGGTGCAGGCAGGCGTCCCCTCCTTGGTCCCCAGTGCCCAGCATTGACTGCCCTCCGCCGGTCCTTACCTAAAGCGGTATCAGGGCTAGACCGTAGGAAGTGGCTGCGGAGGTTGCTTTCCCCCGGAGCTTTAATGCTCACTCTCCGTCGTCGCCTCCAAAGGTTGCACTTGCTCACCGGCTGAGCAGGCTGAGCCGGCCTGACCTGGGCAGCCTTGTGGAACTGCACTCTGGCTCCCCTCCTCCCTCCTGCTCACTGCGGAGAGAGGCTGCCACTGTCCCCACCCCACCCCACCCTCACCCCCAACCCCCGTTGGAGTCTGTCCGGGACTCTGGCTCTGGATCTGAGCTTGCCAAGTGGAGCCCACAGGTCCCCGGAACCCGCCCCCCCCCAACAAACCCTCTGCACGCCCAGGGCTGATTGGCTCAGCCCAGAAGCCAGGCGCTGTTCCCTCTCCCCATGAGTAGGACAGGCTCCCCAAAGTAGATGCTGCAAACTCTTGGCGCTTCTCCAAGGATGATAGTACAAACCAGGCACTGAGGCCTGGGGTCAGGGGCAGGATGCCGGCCCCAGGAGTACAGAGTCTGGGAGGAAAGGAGGTGTGCTAAGCAGAATGCAGAGGGAAAAAACCCTTCTGGGCAGCGGCTTGCAAGCCTGAGAGCGAGACGGCCGCTTCTCTGCAGTACTGCGGCCGCCGCAAGGCCACGGCTGGCTGAGGACCGGCAGCGCCCCCTTGTGGCCCATCTTCGCAGCAGCGACCATGACAGGGACTGGAGGGGCTGGCATCCTCCGTGCAGCAGGACTAGGTGGCTCCTCGTGATGGAGGAGTGGGCTTTCCCAGAAAACAGTGGTTGTGTGCCCAGGGAGTATACTTGGTCTGAAGGCCCAGAACACAGCCCAGTGGCCTGGTGTCAGGAACTCAGCCCCGTTTTGTGATGGACATCTATTCTGGTGGTGCGCAAGAAGATGTCAGAATTTCTCAAAATGTGACTTCTGGGGGTGCCTGGTGGCTCAGTCAGTTAAGTGTCTGACTCTTGATTTCAGCTCAGGTCATGATCTCAGGCTCATGAGTTGGAGACCCTTGTTGGGCTCCACGCTCTGCAGGGAGTCAGCTTGAGGATTTTCCCCCCCCCCCCCCCCCGCCTCCTCCCCGCCTTGCGTACTCTCTCTCTCCGTCTCTCCCCACCCCCCCACCTCTCTCCCCTGCTCATGCTCTCTCTCTGTCTCCCTCTTTCAAATGAATAAACTTTTTTTTAAAGATGTTTATTTATTTATAAACAAGGCAGGGGACGGAGGGAGAGGGAGAAGCAGACTCCCCACTGAGCAGGGAGCCTGATGTGGCGCTTGATCCCAGGACCCCAGGATCATGACCTGAGCTGAAGGCAGACACCCAACTGACTGAGCCATCCAGGTGCCCCAATAAATAAAATCTTTTTTAAAAGAACAAGACCTTCTGTATCATCCATATTGGGGGCTTGCAAAGATGCCCCATTTCAGCCTGTTGAGTCATAGTCACTGGGGATGACACCCTCACCCCCGCATCTTTAACACATTCTGGGAGAAAAGATGTTTGTATGGGATTTAGCCAACTACAAAGCTATAGAACCAGATGGTCAAAGTTGGTTAGGGGCCTTGGGTATCCCCTACCCCAACTCCCTTGATTTATTTTTTTTTAGAGGAGGGTGAGGAGAGGCAAAGGGAGAGGGAGAGAGAGAATTTGAAGCAGACTTCATACCCAGAGCAGAGCCGACATGGGACTTGATCTCAGGTCCTGAGATCATGACCTGAGCCGAAATCAAGAGCTGATGCTTAACCCATGGAGCCGCCCAGGCACCCCGCCCCCCAGCTCCATTTTTTTATAGATAGGGAAATTAAGGCCCAGAGAAGGGAAGTTGTTTATCCAAGACCCCACAGCTAATTAGTGTGTGCCCTCAGGAAGAGCAAGCCTGCCCCCGCTGCCTTCCTCCTCCGGACCCCTGCCTCCCCCTCCTCTTAGCCCAGTGCCCACTAGAGACATATTGCGGAGGCTCTCTGATCCAAGCCTTCTGACTCAATAAAAATCAGAACTTTAGGTGATCTGGAGAGACACCTGCCTGGCAATCCCAGGCCAGGGGTGGACCACGCTTGCCCTTCTTTCTGGCCCCAGGTTTCACTTCTATCTCCTGGTTTGCCTTGCCTTGCCTCCCATCCATGTGGCCAATATGTTATTTCTTGAGTCCTGGCTCTTTCTAGGTATCTTGCCCCACGCAGCACCCCGCAGGAGGGCCACAAACACTTGGCTCCAGTTTGGTTCACACGCTAGTTGGGAGGATTCAGGATTCCCTGGAGCAAGGATGAAACTCCCCAGGGAGCAGGAGCACTCACTAACTAGAACTGTGTGATTTGTCACGCCGCAGGGTTCTGTGACAATCACCTCTGACAATATTGTGACTTACGTGGGGGGATGAGTGAAATGACAGAATTGGTAACAGAATAAAACGTCCCCCCGCCTGCATGCTCCATGGAAGGGGGTGCCTCTTGCATGGAGGCCCACCTAGTGCTCTCTCTCTAGGGCCTCCAGGCTCATCGGATGGTGAGCAGGGTGGAGGGAGGAGTGGAATTGTAGGGAGATTGCCTGAGCTCAGGGGAGACTGGTGAGCTGGGTCACCTGTCAGTTTCCATGCCTGCTTCTGCCGCACCGCCGGACAGAGCCTGCCAAGACTCAAGATGAGGAGTCCATCCGGTGCAAGGCTGCTGTCTGCAAGGACCTGCAGGACCCACCCAGCACAACCTCTGAGCAGGGGGTGGAGACCTGGAGGGCTGAGGACTCCCCGGAGGTGGGCCCCCCATCGCCTCCTCTGGCTGGACTTCGAAGGTGTGTGTCCTTGAGTAGAGGAGAGAGAAAAGTGATGCCAAAGCCATTTGATTCGTGGGAAACACAGTATGTCAACCATGGATACTAGTTGTGATGTGGTAAACTCCCAAGCATCCTTTGTGCTCATTGTACTAAATATTCTTGGGGAACGTGGCCCACTGGCTAGGGCTGGAATACTTGTGTTTGTAACGCTTTTATTATAATGGTATTTGCCCCATGTGTACTAGGAGCCCAAGCTGACAGATTTTAGAGTTTGGAGAAGACTTGGATGCCACCCTTGGGATCTAATAGGGTCAGGAGAGATTTTTTTGTTTTCTTCTTGGGAGTGGTTGAGTATGTGTGTGTGTGTGTGTGAGAGAGAGAGAGAGAGAGAGAGAGAGAGAGATGCTTGATTCCTCCTTCTGCAGGTCATTTAGTCTAGCCTGGATATCTAAGCGGGTCTATTCCCAGACCATCTCAAACAGTAATTTACATTGTTTGTTTGTTTTTAAAGATTTATTTGTTAATTTTGAAAGAGAGAGAGCATGCGCATGTGAGCAGGGGGAGGGGCAGAGGAAGAGGGAGAGAGAGAATCTCAAGTGGACTGCCTGCTTGATCTCATGACCCTGAGATCGTTGACCTGAGCGGAAGTCAAAGAGTCAGATGTTTAACCGACTGAGCCACCCAGGTGCTCCACTGTAATTTACATTTTGATCACTCCCTCTGGCGACACATCCAGCGCCTCTCATCCCCAGCCCACAACCCAGCCAGGAAGAGCCCCAGGCCAAGAGCACACCTGCCCTGCTATTCACCACCTGGGAGGCACGGGCCAGGCCTTTCCGCTCTCTGGGCCTGAGGGAGGTGTTGTTTTTCCCCCATCTATAAAGTGAGAGGGCAGATGATTCTTCCGAGCCCCGAAATGCCAAGACTTGAAAATGTTCTTGTCCTTGAGTCACTTCTGTTTCTCCTGTGGCTTCTCACGGAGCCCAGCCACTCACAGCAGAAGCCAGTACAGAAGTCAGCCAAGAACCCAGTCCTCTGTGGCCTCTGCCCTGGGCTAAACGACTAACGCCGTTTCTGAAACATTGGTGGAAGTAATTAAGATTTCAGCAGTCAGTTATCACAGTTTACTTAATTGTCAGCTAATAATTAAAATTGTACAGAACTTGGGTAAATTTGACTGCTGGAGGATGGATCCCCTGGAGTCCCTCCTTCTTCCCGCACCTCCCTAAATCTGGTGGGGTTCTTACCCTGCATTGGAGACCCCCATCCCTTCCCACCTCCGATTTCAGACTGCTGGCCAGGAATGGCTCCCGAGGCCCAGCCTCTCCCTCGGCTGAGCCAGGGTCTGGGGGAGCGGGTTTGAAGATGGAACATCACTATGGTGCAGGGCTGTCATCAGACCTGATGACTCAAGGATGAAGTTTTGCTTCCACCTCGTCTACTCCCTGCCTCCAAGGAGGAGGGCCTCCCCCAGCCAGGGCAAGGGCCCAGAGGAGGATGGGCAGTCCACCCGAGCTGCACCTGTGGGGCCGGCACCCCCCACCTGCAAAGGAAAGAACCAGGAAGCCAGCCCCAGCCCCAGTGCAAGTGTGCGCCTTTGCCCACCGGCCCCTTTGTACCTTCTGATGAACAAGAGCTACCGTTTATAGAGGACCTACTATGTGCCAGATGCCGCGCAGAGCGTTTTACCTGAATGAGCACTGTCACCCTCACCACAGCCCTCCCAGCGGGGCACCGTTATTCTCCCTGTTTTACAGAGGGGGTGAACTGCAGCAAGCTGAGGTGCCTTGTGCAAGGTCAGACACACCGAAAAAGGACAGAGCAGGATCTGAACTCAGGTCTTTCCAACTCGAAGAACTATGTTCTTGCTACTACACCACCCTGTCCGTTCTTGCCCCAGCGTCTCCATTTCTTGGTTAGTTCCTAGTCTAGTTCACGTTCACAGTCTTACCTTCCTGGGAAAGCTTGTTTTCCTGATTTGCCACCAGTTGCATAGTGCTTCCTCCCTATGCATTATCCCTTCCCCAGATTAAACGACCCCTGTGCTACTGCTTTCATCTTTTTCCTTCCTCACCTACAATGGAGGATGGGCCCACATAAACCTCTCGGTGCATATGTCTGCAGAACTGCAGACCTGCACACGTGTGATTCTTTTTTTTTTTTTTTTTTAGATTTTTATTTATTTGGGAGAGAGAGAGAGAGCACAAGTGGGGTGAGGAGCAGAGGAAGAAGCAGACTCCTGCTGAGCAGGGAGCCTGATGCGGGACTCAGTCCCAAGACTCTGAGATCATGACCTGAGCAGAAGGCAGACGCTTAACCGGCTGAGCCCCCCAGGCGCCCCCACACATGTGATTCTAATGGTTTCCACAAACTACTGGCCAGACCACAAGTAGTTGTGTATGTCTGGAGGCATGTTTATTTCAGGGCACTGTATTGTAGTGGGAAAAACGGGAGCTTTGGAGTCCACAGATAGGGAAAGTGCTTAGGGTCATGCCGGCCGTGTGGTAAGCGTTCAGGAGTGACGTTATTTGCATTTGTGTGTGTGTGTATCTATGTGTCAGGTTTATTTAATTGCCAGTCCGTTAGCCCAGAGACTCATGACAAACAGTATGCCCTTTGTGGTCTTGCATAAGAGGCAACAGGGCGTAGAAACACCATCCTACCTTGCGATGCCCAGTGCATGCTGGGAGGGTGATGTTTGTGGCACCTGTGAGTTACCATGTTGATGGCTGTGTTGGAGGAGACTCTTGCTCTCTTCTGAGCCAGAGGAGCACACACATCCTCCCTGGTTGCTCCTTTTGCAGGGAAAGGCTTGGAGCAGCCGCCCGGGACAACCTCATGAGCTCCCCCTGTTGACGTCCTTGTCAACCCAGAGCTGCAAGAGCCCTACCTGGCCTTTGTCCAACCCTGCTTCACACACACACGCACGCACACACATACACACACACACACACACACACCATTCTTACAGCTGGACCCCATTCTATAGGAGTTAAGAGCAAGCATATCCAGACCCTCAGAGTAGGGCTGTGAGGGGTGTTAGGATCGGGGCATCCAATGGAGGGGACAGGTGTGCTCTGCTGACCACAGCGTGGGCCCAAGCAAGAGCAAGACCCTAGCTAAGCCGGCCTGGAGAATGATTTTTTTCTCATCTGCACAAAGATGACACATAGGCTGGGGGTGTGCTGACTGCATCCCACAGGGAAGGACGCTGAGGGAGGAGAGGAGCTACCAGGCCCTCCCTCTCTTCTGTGTCTGCACTCTGTTATGTCCCCAAGGCCTATCCCACACCCAGACTAAACATTTGACAAGACACATGGAGGTGACCTCTGAGGCACCATGACTTATCCAGTAAAACAAATCAGGAAGCTTTGGGGTCATCATCACAAAATGGTGTGTGCCTCACAGACCTTCACCCCATCTCTGATCCTTATGGGAGATGGTGAGAAAGGGGTGAAGCTTAGGTATGAGTCAGAGGTGGATGGAGTGAAGTTCAAGAGGGGGCAAGGGTGAGGGGTGGGCGAACTCTTTTGCAAATGCAACTTCATTCATATTTTCTAGTTAAATATGTAAAGATTTGCCTTGGGGTCGTGGACGTGAACATCAAATTGCCCCCCAACCTAGCCAATGTTTCTGCAGCTTCCTGAGCTCCAGAGGCCTTCCCTGTATGTGCATGTCAGTCCTCTCATCATGGGGCTACCACTGTACCCCTAGGAAGGTATCCGTCACCCACAAATGTGGAGCACAGCCAGACTTCTCAGGAGCCACCACCCTGACCTGAACCTTTGAGAAGCAGGCCGGCATGCCCAGGATGACCACCAGGGGGCAGTGCTGGGGCACGGAGGGAGCTTTAGGGGGGTAGCCTTGGCAGGACCCACCCAGGCCCAGGAGCAGATGCAGATCTAGATCACCCTCCAGCAAATCAGGGTCTAACCCCTCCTGCTGTGTATGTGTCTAGCCTACACTGCCAGCAGGCTTGGCATCAGACGTTATTCTGTTAAGCTCTCTCTGAGACCTCCAGCTCGTCTGCCCCTCGCTGGACCTCAGCCTCCCATCTCTTGTGACCAGCTTGGACCGGGTCACCTCCAAGGACTCTTGTAGCTCTAATTTTCGGCAAGTCTTTGAGACTTTGGGGTATTCCCACCCCACTCTACCGACATGGAACTAAGGTAGCGGGATAGGGTGGTCTTTGAGGGAAGAGGGCAATGTGATCAGTGCAATGAGAAGTAGGAAAGTGTCTCTTTTTCTATCACTACTAGAGCATTAAGATCCAGGTTCCCACACCCCTACCCCCATGACCCAGGGCCAGGAGCATTAGAGAATACAGAGGGACCCTCCTGGGGCCGGCTACCACGTGTATTAAATATTTTTCCGTAAAAAGAAAAAAAAATCTTCCTAAAGGGACATATATCCATCCATTCTTTTTTTTTTAAGATTTTATTTATTTATTTGAGAGAGAGCGCATGCACACACGCTTGAGTGGGGGGAGGGGCAGAGGGGGAGGGAAAGAGAGGATCCCAAGCAGATTCCGCGCCCAGTGCCGAGCCCGACCCCACAACCGCAAGACCTGAGCCAAAACCAAGAGTCAAACACTCAACCCACTGAGCCACCCAGGCGCCCCTATCCATTCTTTTTAAAAATGTATTTTTTGACACATTTTTTATGGTAGCATCTGTCTATTGAAATGTTCATTGAGCACCTACTGTGTGCCATCACCGTGCTTGATAGTAATGGTGCAGAGATAGATACCCTGTGATAGATCACAAGAAATGCGAGTTTCTTCCTGGGCTCAACTCTGCTCTGTGGCCTTGGGCAATTTCTTTCATCGTTTTGAGTCTTAGTTTTCCCATCTGTAAAATGGGACAAGAGCACAAACCTCCCGTAAACGTTGTGAGGATTCAACTAGCTGATACATGCACAGGGTTGGCATGCACACAAGTCTCTGAGTAACTGTTGGTCACCTTCCTCTTTGGGACTGCACACCCCTTAGAGTTATGCGCACCTTTCCCTCCTCGCTGCCAAACCCATAGAAAGAATTGCCCTGGCCCAGGAACCCACATCTTGGCACAATGTTCTTAGTCCCCACCCAGGCATTTGGGAACCAAGCTTTAAAAATATATGTATGTACTCTATGATCCTGTCTGTGTTCCATGCCAAGCCATCTGTTAAAGCCATGGAGAAGCTCACAAGGTGACATTTGCCTGGATAAATAGGCATTGGCAGCCACAGAAGTGACGACACTTCTGTGGGACAGAGCTCAGACCCCTGGCACGGAGGCTTGCCATTTGTCCCTTCTTGCCACCAGCACGGAAGCTGGATACATGATGCTCACCATGAGCGACCCTACGAGCAATAGCAGCCTCCTGTAGGCTTCCCCAGGGAGAGGAGAGGTGCCTGGGTCTGGGTGTGGAGCTGGTTCTCAGCAAAGGTGCCGCCTGGCTTCCTGCCCGCCCTCCCCAGCCCCGCCTCAGCCGATAAGACAGAGCAGCCCCCGCCAGCCGGCCTGACTATATTCTTGGGGGAAGATGAGCCTCTGAAGGGATTCAGAAATGTTTCTCTTTGGCAGCGAAAAGAACCTCATGCCCCTGCTGAGTCTGTGGTTCGGGGAGGGACCAAGAGGGCAGTTTGACCAGCAGAGGACCGCAGAGGGTTTTGGGACAGAGAGATAAGGGAAGCAGCCTGAGAGTCAGGATTCTTGGGGTTTCTCCATTGCTTTGCAATCAGCTCTCCGTAGGCCCCGACTCTCCATACGTTGCCTTTCAGGGAGGCCTTGGGGGATTTGATTCCATTCAGTGACTTTGGATCCCATAGTCAAAGGTAAACCATGGGACAGGGACAGGTCCTCTTCATTTTAGTGTCCTCAGGGCCTACTGGCATAAACTATGTGTTTGATAAGATTTACTGGATGGACTGATAGAAAGATGGAGAAAGTTCTTGGAGTTCTTCATGCTCAGAACCCCTTCATCTTTTGGATGTTATTTTCACCCTGGCAAGGAGATGGGATAAATTCTGTTTGCTTTTTGCTGTTGTAGATTGATTCTTCTCATCTGACCATGTTCACATTCTGCCTGGAAACCAAGGTTGAATAAAATGACCCCGGATCGTTTAGGATTCTGAGGGTGGCGGCCGTACCCATACAATCCTCCTCACTCAGGATCTCACTGTTGCCCAGAGCTCAGTCTGTGCTCCAGAAAATGACTGCTCATGTCCTCCACCTCCCCACCAGCCACCTCACTTTTAGGGGCTCCATCTGCACTATCCCCCCTGAGCCCCATAGAGCAACTCCAGACATTCCCAGTCAGTGCTTGGTGCCCAGGGAGTGTGACATGCTGGAGCTGGCTCTTACCAGCTTCCCAGAGCTGACTGATAGCATCTCTTCCTAACCCTGTGGTCAGTGACATCATGTTGGTAGCTTAAAAGAGTCATGGGAGGAATATTTACACCACAGAAATTGGCAAACACTCCAAGTCGGCGTCCCCACCTCCGAGGGCTGGTTGTTAAACATTTACCAACATATCACTGGAGGTGGGGTTTGGTGCAGACATTCCAGTTGACCTCAACCACAGGAACCTTGCCTGTCAGGGACCTCTGCTCTGAGGAGCAAGGCCTCCCAAAAATGAAGCCAGAAGGAACAGTTCCTCAGGGGGTCTGGGTGGCGTGCCCAACACAGACCCCTTCCAGGGTCAAGATGTCAGGCGGTTTAAGGGCGTGTGTCTAGGGTGACCAGCATGGCCTGGGGAGCAGTGTCCTCGGGACATGGTCAGTCTCCACTCCTTGACACCCTCAGCTCTCACCAGAAAGTTCTCCACTCACCCAGCTGCTCTTTTCTCCCTCTAGACCCAGAGTCCCAGAGAAAGAGGACAGTGCAGAATGTCCTGGATCTTCGACAGAACCTGGAAGAGACCATGTCCAGTCTGCGAGGGTCCCAGGTGACTCACAGGTAGGTCTCAGCTGCCGAGGGGGCCACACCCTCCACTGCTCTTTCTCTCTCCCACTCTGGAGAGCAGGGCTTCAGAGCCCCACGGTGCCACTTGCTGCAGGGACAGGAGAGTTGGCCACCTCGGCAAAAGAAGCTTGGCTTTGCCTGGGATCTGCTTGCGCTTGAGCATGAGATTTCATTTTGAGCAAATGAGTTTGAAAAGCACGAGAGTGGGGGATGGGAAGCCACCCCGTGATGCAGGGCGTGACCTTCATGTCCACTTTCCCTCCTTCAACACCAGTCTCCTCATCTGTTACAGATGCTGTCCCCCTGTCCTGAAGTTTCTGTTATTAGAGGCTTCTAGAATCATGCCCATCCCAACACCCCGCATCTTTTCCCTCTTCTGTCAGTTGGGTGTCCCCTTGCCTCTTCAGCCAGTGGCTGAGGGAGCCCGAGTGCTCAGGCTCCTTGTCACCCAGATCCACGCCATGGGGGTGTGCCCCTTCACCCCACCCTGCCGAGACCTTGCAGCCTCCGGCAGTGTGGGGCATTCGGCCCTCCCATGGCACCTCTCCCTGGAGCGGCACACTGGCCGCGGCCTCTGCCATGACTCAGAATTTCCCCCAGTGGCTCCTAGAGCTGCTCAGATGAGCTCATGCTGTCAGCTCCAAGGGGGATAGAGGGCCAGGCAGGGGGTAGAAGGAGAGGGAGCAGACAGCCAGGATTGGGAAATCCTGGGGGGGTGGAGCAGGAAGGCTGAGAGCGACTAGGTGGCCTGTCCAGTTGGACTGGAGATCGGTTCCTCCCCATCTCCTGGGGTAGGAAAATGAGAGCAAAGTTGGCACCGACAGACAAAAGGATAGGGGCTTTGCTGAGCCCAAGTGTGTGGCCACGTGATAGCCAGACTAAACTGACATACCTCCAGTGACAGAGAACTCACTAACCGTCAATCATCCCCGTGCCCCGTGGGATTGCCATGACCAGGTAGTGGAGCAGAAATCAGGCTTCATAGCTTTCACCCATTGGCTCTAGTTCTTCTTCTGCTTAAGAACACCCCTCCTCCTCCTTCCACTACTCTGCCTAGCCCCGTCCCGTCCTCCTTATTGGACACTCAGCCCTTTGCTCCCAGATGGCTGAAATATTTTCAGGGCTAAATCAAAGCCTCTCTCCTGTGGAGTTCGCAGGACCCAGCCTACTGAAAGGGATGTGGTCAAGGACATCTGAGGAAAAGAGTGCATGGGGGGAAGCTCCTGGAGGCCCTGGGGCTCAGGCCCCCTTACATCTATTCCTAACCTCCATCCCTCACAGTCCTGAGCAGGACCCAAGTGAGACAGGGGCCGGGCTCAGCTTGGCTCACCAGTCCAGGGACTCAGTGGAGGAAATCTTGAGCGTCCTCCTTCCCCCATCCAGGGAAGTTGCTGAAACAGCTTTCAGCACCAAATCCTATGCCAGCTCCATGCCAAAGAAGGCAGAAAGTGCTTAGTTGCTGAGGGGGTCACACCCCAAATGACTCACCCGCAGGGGAAGCATAGAAGCAACAGCTTCCGTGTCCTGGTACCACTGACTCTGAGCAGCCAGCCCGTGAAGCAGGACAGCCTGACCCCTTTTTGCTTTCTGTTTGAGGTGGAGAAGAGAGAGCTGGCTGGTTGGAGGGGAGAGCCTCCGACCTCTGGCTTCTGCCTCCCTTTGTGGAAAAGGAACCAAGAGCCCTGAGCTGGTTTTGCTGTTGACTGTGGACCCAGAGCCACTTCCTCTCTTAGTCTTTGGTTTATATTCTTCCTGGTCCACGCTTTGATAGTCAGAACAATGATTCCCTGAGGTTTTAGGGCTTTTTTACTTTTTAAAGTGCTTTCCATCCATCAGCCCTGGGAGAAGACAGGGTATGTTCATATCGTCTGGGTTAGAGAAGTAGCAGCTGAGGCTGGGGGGGGGGGGTCCCTCGCCGGAGTCATGCAGGCTGATGAGGGTGGGTTCTGTGTCCGGCAAGCTTAGAACCCATGCCAGGCACGGTGCTGGGCACCAAACCCCAGAACAAACACAGGCTTCATCCTTGATGGGGAGCTTCCCGTCCAGTGAGCAGTTCCAGCCAGGTTATTTTCACTCTGGAACTTAGAGGCTAACTCTAGATTCAGTTCCTTTCTCAGAAATCTTTTATTTCTGTCCTGCTTCCTCTATTTCTACTGGCTCGTTTCCCCAGCAAGGAGAGCGTCTGGGTCAGGGGGCTGGGGCTGGAGAGGAAGTGAAAGTCTCCCTCCAAGCCCGCCACTCTCCCCACCCCAGAGAGAGAGCGAGAGCGAGAGCGAGAGCGAGAGCGAGAGCGAGAGAGAGAGGCAAGACTGAAGTGCCAGATGCAAGGCTGGAAGGCAAGAACTGACGTTTTAAGCTAGAATCCTCCCCCGCTGACTTAGAGATGTCTGGAGATGGGTTGGGGGGGATAAAAAAGAGCAACAGAACCGAGGAAGAGGCACTTTTAGTGCAGAGAGCTAAGCAGGAGTAGGCCAGGAATAGCACTGAGGGATCTGGATGCTCCGCATACGCACAACCCACACTGCACACTAATTTTACTGCCGCGGTGTAGACTGACTAGGGAAACGGGCTGTCCTGGAGCTCTCCAGTGTCGTCACCATGGCCATCATCATCCTTTCCTTTCCCATTCTCATCTCATTGTCACGGTCAGCTTGTTTTCATTAAACCCTTACTGCGTGCGTCCCTGGACTGAGTCTGATGGCGAGAACGTCCCTGCTCTTCAACTCAGCACATTCGTCCTGGGTCTGCTCCTCATTGATTGGTTCTTGTACCTGGACCCAAGAACATGCCAGGCCCTGCGCGAAGTGCTGACATACAGTGGTGAGCGAGGCGGCCAGTCACACAGGCCCACAGTCTCCTTCAGGGAACTTCCATTTGCTCCGAGGTCCACAGTAATTAGAAACAGAAATAACACAGTGTGTGATGAAGCACACGCCAAACACCAGAGGAGGGCCTGGAGGGGAGAAGCTGGATGCACGCCAGGTCAGGAAGCCCCACAGAAGGTCAGAGGCAGTGCTCACAAATTGCCCTGCCCAGCCAGGGCACCCCCAGCTTGTGCACAGGACTTCTGTAGAGACCACCTGCGTGCTCGGATTCAAGGGTCTTCGGGCTCCTCCAGTTCTGTTGATTGAAAAGATCAACCCTTGGGGGCACCTGGGTGGCTCAGTCGGTTAGGGGTCTGCCTTCGGCTCGGGTCATGATCTGGGGATCCTGGGATCGAGCCCCACGTCTGGGGAGCCTGCTTCTCCCTCTCACTCTGTCCCTCCCCCCTGCTTGTGTGCGCGCGCTCGCTCTCTCTCTTTTTCTCACTCTATCTCAAATAAATGAATAATAAAATCTTTAAAAAAAATTAACCCTTATTTTCTCAGGGTTGGTAGAGACAATTTGGGAGGATTTTCTTTTTTTCAAGGAGCATTACAGAAACAAGAATAGAAAAATCAGTGTCCCACTCATACCTTAACCCCCCAAAGTGACTAAGAAGTAGATGTGTTCACAGAGTGAGGGTTCGTGTGCTTGTATAACTCCTGGGCAGCCACAGATTGCCTTAGCTACCCAGCTTTCGAGGCCTACGGATCCTCTTTCAGTTACACAACCCTGCCTGGCTTTAGCTAGGCCAAGCCACTGCGACCCTACCCATGGTTGATTGGGGCTGGCAACGCTGCTGGGATGAGCGGGATGATCAGCCTCTGTCTGAACCCACACCCAGGCCACCTCTCCAAGCAGATCCCAACTATCCTTGCTCTCTGCAGCCACCTGCAGAGGGTCCCTGGGGGAGAAAGGCGTCTCCTTCTCCAACTCCCAGACTCCCTCGGTGTCAGGTCACCCAGCACAAACCTGGGCATGCTTTCCTGGCCTGGCCTAGCAGGGCCTGAGGCAATGGGGCCCTGCACATCCTGTCTTCACCCCGCTGTCCATTTCCCCATGTTCTCTCCTCTTTCCAGTTAAGGCTGCTTCTGTTCTCTGGTGAGGTGCTGCTTTCTCCTGACAGCTTAGGTCTTTCGCTAGTCTTGTTGGGAAACAGCCACACATCTCGGGTTCCCAAAGCTTTGCCTATACGCTCTGTTACCCACTCCAGGCTTTGCCATCTCTGGTTTGGGAATCAACTAGCTCTTAGCTTATTAATAGAAAAGAAGTGATAGACACACCCTGAACAGATGAATGATCAAGGCCTTTGCAGCTCGGGTGACCAGTCTATCCCACTTCCCCCAAGTGATCCCACTGGACTCTTCCCATCTATTGAGCAGCTTGTATATACCAGGCACTGCGTTAGACATTTACGTATGTGATCCTTACAACTCTGTGGAGTAGATAATATGCTATATCCCCATTTTACAGATGAGGAAATGGAGGCTTAGCAAGATTGATGAGTTCACCTCCAGCTCACTTACAAATAAATCTCAGAAAAGGACTAAAACCCAGCTCATGTCATAAAATCTATGCCCTTAGGCAGTATATGGGATTGGTTCCCTCGCACTTAAGAATCCTTGTCCTCTGACAACCTCAGGTAACACTTAACAGGGGTGCCGGACCCGAAAGAGAGGCCTCCTGGCGGTTCCTGGAGCCCACGTGGGCAGGTGCAGAGGAGGCGGGAGGGCCTGGGAAGGCGGAAGGGTCGCTGGAGTGCAGTCCGCCGGGACAGGGCCCAGAGCGGCCCTGCCAGAATGAAAACCAGTGTCCTTCTGCCCTCTGCCCAGCTCCCTGGAGATGACGTGCTACGACAGTGATGACGCCAACCCTCGCAGTGTGTCCAGCCTCTCCAGCCGCTCATCCCCCCTCTCCTGGCGCTATGGCCAGTCCAGCCCGCGGCTGCAGGCTGGGGACGCGCCCTCGGTGGGCGGGGGCTGCCGCTCGGACGGGCCACCCGCCTGGTACATGCACGGGGAACGGGCCCACTACTCGCACACCATGCCCATGCGCAGCCCCAGCAAGCTCAGCCACATCTCCCGCCTGGAGCTGGTCGAGTCCCTGGACTCGGATGAGGTGGACCTCAAGTCCGGCTACATGAGCGACAGCGACCTCATGGGCAAGACCATGACGGAGGACGACGACATCACTACCGGGTAAGGCCCCTTGCACCGCGGGGCAAGGGGGCTAGGGAGGGCAGGGGGAAGACCAGTGGAGTGGGATTCCTTCAGAGGGGAGTGGGACTCACGACAGGAGTTTGGATTGCTGTGCTGTGACAAGAGACAGCTGTGCAGGGCCTTTGGACCCTGGTCGTGACAAGAGACAGCTGTGCAGGGCCTTTGGACCCTGGTCGTGGCTGCCCCTGAAATTTGATGTGGTGTATTACGGGCCTTGGTGTGGTGGGTGGGGCCGCCATTGGAGGAGCTGATTGGTCAATGGCGGGACCGCCCTCTCATTGGCCCCGGGTGGCTGTCGTTCTAAGGCATGCCCCGCCCTCCTCCCCGGTCCTTTGCCCTCGAAAGGCTGACGGGAAGGGCTCTGGGAAGGAAGTGGCGCTAGTCCCCTTTCCGCTAACTCCTTGTGGGCCTCGGACAACCTAATCTGCTATCCCCTCTGTAAAAAGAGGATGAGAGTACTATACCTGTCTACCTCCGAGTCTAACAGGAAGAGAAAGTAAAAGCACTACTGAAACAGAAAAGTGGGACTGGTGGCTCCCCCTTCCCTCGCCGGGATTCGCGGCCTCTCTGTCCCGTGCCTTCCCCCATGGCACTCAGTTTCCGCTGCTCTGGTTTCTTCCTCTGCAGACCTTCTACCAGTAATGCAACTTCCAAGCCCCTATCCCGGTCTGTTAAACCCTTCCTTCCTGTACTTTGCCCCACAGGGACCCTCATCTTTTCTGCCCCCAATTGGCAGGGTTGGGTTTGTGGAGCAACGTGGACATAGGCAACAGTCTGGAAAGTGAGGAGAAGATAGAAAGAAAGAAGTGTGGGAGGTGGGAGGGGTGCTGGCCCAACTGTTCCAAGCCGTGAGATCGAAGAGCTGTAGTGGTTCTGGAACCTTCTCCAGGGCATCTTTCAGTTCATTGCTACTTCCTCTCTTCCTTCTTGGTTTGCTGGAACTTTTCAAGGGACCACACAAGTGGTGACAACACCCCTTCCCCCTCCGCCTCTCAGAGACTACCTCTTCCCAATAAAAACCCCCAAGCTTCAAGAGAATGGAAAGTAGCCCCTCCTAGGAAAGGACTAAGAGCTGAGCTCCAGGCCATCCACTGTTCCCCACCCTTGGGGACAAACTTGAAGGGACTGGGCAGGGCCTATCCAGTTGATGAGGCTGCTCTGGAGCAAAACAACTGACTCATGAATGGGGTTGTTTACTGCCTCTTAAATCCCCGGGGCCGGCCTCGTCCTCACGCTCAGATCCACCAGCCTGGAGCTGGGACTGGAGAAAAGCCACCCAGCTCCTCCTGTGCTCAGAGGGCTTTGCCAGGCAGGAAGGAGAGCCAAGGTGTCTGATGGGCTGCTTTGTACAGCCCCTGTGCTGGGAAGCTGCTTCTCTGAGGAAGCATCCGGTCCCTGCCCTCTGAGAGCTCCTAACTGGGTGGGGCAAAGGGAGGCACAACCCCTATAAGGCAGAGAGCTCTGAAAGTTCCCCATGTGCAGGAGGAAGGACCAGAGCCCCAGCCCTCAGGAAGCTCCCAGACAGAGGGAGGTGAGAGCCATCCCCCACGGTGCATGCAATGGCCATGGCAGAAAATTTCCCAAACGTTGGAAGGCACAGGACTCCTGCATTTGGAGAGATCCCAGTCTGACGCAGGTGGCAGGACTTCCTAGCTGTGTGAGCTTGGGGAAGTTAGGTAACCTCTCCAGGCTTTAGTTTGTCTGTCTGCTAAATGCAGATAATAGAACCTATCTCAGGATGATTATAAGGATTAAATAGAAACACATAGAAAGTGCTTGGAATAATCCCTGGCTCATTGTAAATGCTCAATAAATGTTAGCTTTTTTTTTTTTTTGCTGTTATTGGTTATCATGGTTATTGTTAAAATGCCATTCTGAAGGAGGAGAAGGACTCCTGCCCCCCGAGGGTCCCAGACTTGCCCCCAGGGACTGTGCAGTTTCACCCGAGTGCCATTCAGAATCAGCAGCTGGGACAGATGTAGCAGCAGCTGGCCAAACCTGGGAGCATCGATTTTGGGGGTGCGTAGGGCATGGGATGCTAGGCAGAGGGGAGCCAGGAAAGATGAGCTTAATCCACCCTTTCTTTATACCCTTCCCTCTGGACAGGGTGTGTGCTCCTGAATCAGTTTAAAAAAAGCAGACTTCACTGAGGCTAGCATGAATGAGAACGTGCAAGCCCAGGGAAGCCTGCAGTTCCTAGGGAGAAGAAAGTGTTGGCATGGAAGTATCCGTAAAGTGGACCTGACTACAATCTGCGATGCTGGTTTCCAAGATGATTTCATGTGTGTTGTTTATGGGCAGTCTGCAGTTAGCAGGAACTCTTAACACTTGATAGTTTTAAAGTTTCTCCGTTGTTGACTTCCCTGCCAGGCCTGGGAACACACCCACCCTTCAGTGTGCTAAGGAAGTCAGAGCTGAGGGGAACCCACTTATAATCCCAGTAATTTTAATGTAAACAGTCACTCCTCGGTTATGTGTTTGCATGGTTAAGTGTTGTGCTTTTTCATTAGAGACTGGGCATCCTCAATTCCAGCAAGAGAACATGCAGACCTGAGCGGCCCGTCAGGCCCCTTCTTGGCCCTCCCAACCCCCCACTGTGGTTTCCATCCAGGTTTTATAATTTAGAAAATGTCCTGTTTCTCTAAAAATTGTTTTCCCTATTCATGAACTGAGTAGGGCTGTTCCCTGTAGGGGTGGCCTGTAGGGCTTCCTTCCTCAACCACACAGTGACACCTCCTTGACCCCTGTCAGCCACTGCCCATTGCCATTCAGTCTCCTGCCTCCCAGGAGCTCCCAGCACTAGGCGAGCTGGAGAGGTGAAGCCTCTGCTTTCCCCACTGGACGACACACGATCAGCCACAAGCCGTCCCAGGGAGCCACGCAAGATGACAGTGATTCGGAGTGCTCTCAGTTATCCGCTGGGGGAGCAGCCCCTTGGGTGTTTTTCTGCTCTCTCCGCTCCATCCAAACACCAGACCTTCCCTGGGTTGCCAGTCTGTGGGGGCTCAGGGAAGACAAATTCTTCAAACGGAAGCTCAGCAAACTAGAATGAGGAAGGTGAATTTGCTGCCAAAAGAATCCTATTTTTAAAAATTACAGTTTTTAAAAAATTGTGGTAAAGTACATGTTTTTTATATATAGCTAATACGTCAACAATTTTTTAGAGTGCAGCTCAATGGCATGAAGCGCATCCACTTGGTTATGTAACCATGACCGCCATTCATCTCCAGAACTTTTTCCATCTTCCCAAACTGAAACTCTGTCCCCATGGAATGCTGACTTGTCACTTTCCCCTCCCCCCAGCCCCTGGCAACCACCATTCTACTCTGTCTCTGTGAACTTGACTGCTCTAGGGACCTCATGCAGGTAGAATCATACAGTATGTGCCCTGCTGGGACTGGTTTGTTTTACCTAGCATAGTGTCCTCAGGGTTCATTTATGTGTAGCATGTACCAGAATTTCCTTCCTTTTTAGGGCTAAATAATATTTTAATGTAGGGATATACCACATTTTGTTAATCCATTCAGCTGTCGATGGATTGTTTCCACTTTTTGGCTATTGTAAATAATCCTGCTGTGAACATTGGTGAACAAATATCTGTTCAGGCCCTTGCTTTCAATTCTTTGGGGTATGTACCGAAAAGTAGGATTATTGGATCATATGCAGTTACATATGATCACATATAGTTACTCTGTTTTTAATTTTTTGAGGAACCTCTATACTGTTTTCCACAGGGCTATACCATTTTACATTTCCACCAGCAGTGCATGAGGGGTACAATTTCTCCACCTCCTTGCCAACACTTATAATTTTCTGTTTGTTTGGGATTTTAATAATAGCCATCCTAATGAGTGTGAAGTGGTATCTCATGGTGGTTTTGATATGTGTTTCCCTGATGAGTAGCAGTGTTGAACATCTTTTCATGTGTTTATTGGCCATTGGTATGTCATCTTTGGAAAAATGTCTATTCAAGTCCTTTGCCCATTTTTTAATTGGGTTGTGTTGTCATTGTTGAGTTGTAGGAGTTCTTTATATATTCTGGTTATTAATCTCTTGTCAGACACACGATTTGCGAATATTTTCTCCCGTCCTGTGGGTTGCCTTTTCATTCTGTTATTAGTGTCCTCTGAGCACAAAAGTTTTTCATTTTGATGAACTCCAATTTATCTCCTGTTTCTTTTGTTGCCTATGCTTTAGGTGTTGTATCCAAGAAGTCACTGCCAAATCCAATGTCACGAACCTTTGCCCCTGTGTTTTCTTCGAAGAGTTTTATAGCTAACGGGACTTTTTAAAAATTTAGATTCCAAATCCCATTCCAGACCTACCAAGGCAGATTCTCTGCTGCTCAGGAAGCCATATTTTTCTTAAAGCTTCTCAGCGATTTTGGAGTAGTCTGTCTTCCCATAAGGGACAAGAATCTTCCCTATAGCATTCCTGATAACCACTCGTTCGGTGTGGCCTTGCGTAGACACAAAGAGCTTATTCTATTTCCTATAGGACAAAATGATGAGAATGTTTCTAAATAGTCACCTGAAATCAGCTTCCCTTCTGCCTATTGATTCAAATGCTACCATCCAAGAAAAGTAGAGTAAGTGTAAATCTTCATTCAGATATTTCAACATGTTCTTAATGATTGCTCAGATAGTCTCTTCTCTAGACCAAAAAAAAAAGCCCCCATCTTATTTCATTATTTTCTTAAATGACCCAGTTTTCCAGATCGTGATTATCGTCTTCACCCTCCCCTGGAAGCTCTCAAGTTGTCAATGATCCTCTTAAAATTTGGCACCTAAACCAGTCACCGCCTGACACTAGGCCTGCCAGGGTAATCTCCAAAGCATGACGCTATAGACAACTTGAGGTTGGCCGCAGACTGTCCTAGATGACAGTTTGAGAGACATTTTTACCTCTTGAAAAGAGAACAGGAATCTGTTTTTCTAAAAATAGGAAGGTCTGGAATTTAATCTAAGTAAGAAGATAAGTTCCACGGCCATCTGTCCTTCCCTTCGCTGGCACCCAGAGTTGGAACAGGAGGGGAGTCAAGGATGGGCTCCCGTGCAGAGATAAACAGAGGCACTGGGCATAGGGAGCAGATGTGCCCAGAGGGGAAGGAGGTCAGAAGGTTCTCCATTCCCTCCCTACTTGAACTTGGATTTCCCTCTCAGTGTCTCCATTTCTGCGCATGTGAATGGCCGCTTGGCTGGGCTGTGTCTGAGCTATGTGGCGGTAAGGAGCAGGAACCCCAGGCCGAGCCGGCAGCGGTACCGCCATGTTGCACACCTCCAGTGGGCTCCATTCCCATGGTATAGAGCTGTGTCATCAGCAGCCCTGGCGGGACTGCTGTCCAGCGACCTGTGCCAAAGGCCGCAGAGCCGTAGACAGAGCCAGCAGGCCCCATCTTGAAAGAGCTCTGCGGGTGTGTTGGAGGGACAGCAGGATTTCTTGGCGACTGTCTGCCATGCCCTGTGTCTCTCCTCAGGTGGTTTCCTGCTCCGTGTGTGTGGCTGGATGTTCCAGGCTGCCTGTTCCCTCTTCGCCTCCCCCTCCCTTCCGCAGCCTGTCCTCTTGAACTGTGCTTGGGGGCTCAGGAACAGATGGGATTCGTTTCCTTCTTGGCTCTGAAGTGTCCTGACGTTGAAAAATGTCAACTAAAATAAACTGTAGGCCCCTGCTTTCTCCTAGGCTGGCTCTCTGCTCCCAGAGGCAGTGAGCCCAAGCCTTAAAGGGACACCTCCCAGCCTTGCGAAGCTGGTCTCAGCCTCTGTCTGCAGCCACCCTCCGGAGAAGGAGCCTCATTTGCTCCTCCTCAGTTTGGCTGATATCTGACCGGTCAACCCCAAATGCCCAACCCAGCCACCTTCAGTGACAAGAATTCTCCTGGAATGGGCACTGGTTTTGTAGGGTTTGTACAAACAGAAGAGAATCTTTTTTAATTTGAATGGACGGTGGGGGTGGGAGGAGTCTTCTTCTGCCTTTATCTTCGCTGTTTCCTGGCAGTTCTTGAGGTCTCCCACGTAATGGGCAGCTGGCCCAGGCCTGGTTTTTGCCCATAGAACACAAGGATTAGGGTAGAGGGTGGTAGGGGATCCTTCAGGGGAAGACCCAGCATTCAAGCTCAAAAGGGAAACTCAGTTTCTGTCCTTGAAGGGCTTCAAATCTAAAAGGGAGGTAGGATGCCTCCTGGGTCGGTGGCAAAAGAAGCAATGTGTAGTTGAAGTAGACAATGGTTGTTGCCATTTTGGGGATAACATCTTAACAATTACAGTGTTGACCCACAGATTCATAAAGGCAGCCTTGGTTGATACTTCTCTGTGGTGCAGGGGAAGGAGCATCTGGAGATCTGGAGTTCCATCCAAAGCTCCCCTCTAGCTCGCTGTGCGGCCCTGAGCAAGTCGCCTAGCCTCTCTGACTCTTGGTTTGTTCATTTGTAAAAAGGTAACCATTTTTGCCTTGGGAGGATCAAGTGAAAGAGAACGAGTGGGAGTGCTTTGAAACGTATAAAGAGCTGTTGGTTTGAAATATACTATTCTGATCTCAACTTACTGTTCTGTTCACTTAACTGATGGCCTCTGTCTGAATTAGGAGCTGTTGGAATACCCAAATAAGATTTCTTCAGCTTGGCAGATGAGTTCTCTGAATTTGGGCTTTGACTTCTTTTGCAAAGGAAGATCTTGTTTGGCTTTTCAACACCCTCTTGATATTCTTTTAGCCCTGTGGTGTACAGTTAAATCAACAGACCGTGGAGAACAGGCATACACAGCCATACCAGGGACAGTGCAGTAGACTGGCTTAGAGGGAAGGCTTTCAGCTCCTGGGTCTGAGTCCTGGCTCTTCTCACTAGCTATGTGGGTTTGGGTGAGTGCTTATTCTCCCTCAGCCTGTTTCCTTAGCTGAAAAACATGGGCAGTAATGGGAGCTACTCTGGGAGATTGATGTGTGGATTAAATTTGTTAATATGTTTACATATAATAAGTGTTCAACAAATGCTAGCTCTTGTTTGTTAGCCATTTGATGGCAGGCACTCACAAATGGACGCACCTAAGCCATCACATGCACATGTGAAATGATAGTACAGTATTTGAAAAAGTGTTTGTTAGCCTTCTTGCTTCAAAAGGCTGTTTCTGATCCTCACTTGAGGCTGACAAACAGTGGTTTGCCAAGCAAGGTGGATATGTTCTGACCCAGGGACGCCTGCTCACCCAGTGCTCTCCTGTGGCAAATGGCACCCATCTGTGAATGGGAGATCTGGGCCACAGGTAGTTATGCAGTAAATCTAAGTTAATTGCACGCATGATCACACAGTCAAACATGGCCCATTTCCCATCATGACCTGCGCTCAAACATACGTTTATTGTCTATGAAGAGTGTCTTGTGCTGGGGTCCCCGGAAGGAGACCTTGAGACAAGTGGTTTATTTGAGTGCAAGTGGTTTATTTGGTAGATGATTCTAGAAAACACGGATGGGGAGTGGGGAAGTGAGTCAGGGAAGAGAAGGGAAGCCAGTGCAGGATATGTTTACGTGGAGGTTACTGCTGTGGGCAACTGGCCCTTAGGGATTTCTGGGGGAGTCCATGGAACACTCCTCAGAGCTGTTCCACGCAGTGGGCAAGGAAGCATAGATATTTACCTTTCGACTGCCAGTTATGATGGGCTGCGGGCAACTCCAAGGGGCATTGCATCCTGGCTTTTCTGGCGCACTCCACATAGGCTGAGAGAAATCCCTCAGGGTGAGAGGCACAAGGGCTCCGAGGCACAGGCACAGTAGTGTTGTTGTTGTTGTTGTTGTTGTTGTTTTTAAGATTTTTATTTATTTATTTGACAGAGAGAGAGAGAGTGCACGCAGGGGGAGCGGCAGGCAGAGGGAGAAGGAGAAGCACACTTTCTGCCGAGCAGGGAGCCCGATGCGGGGCTCTATCCCAGGACCCTGGGATCATGACCTGAGCCGAAGGCAGACATTTAACCAATCGAGCCACCCAGGCATCCCGGTGTTCTGTTAACATCTACGAACAGTTTACTGCAGAGTAGGTGGGACACAAACGGCATTGATTATGAAGAGGGAAGTTGAGAGGAAAGGGAAGGAGGGTGTGGAGTCTGATTCCTGGGTAGGGATGGAAGAAGGGAGTAGCTTCGGAGAGCTCCTGGCTCTTGAAACACCCCTTAATTCTTAAAACAAAATCGTGTTAGCACTCTACAGTCTGTGTAGGGTTAACTTGGATCACAGTATCTGTTCAAACCCATCAGGGCTGATAGAAGATTGGAGTGCGCCAGGTATTCTAGAGGGGCAGCTGGATGTGTGCTCGTTGCCACAGCAACTGATGCAGCCGGAGGCGTGGCCCCTCCTCTGACGCGTCCTAGTAACCTACAATTGAGCTGCTGGGGTTTTCACTGAGTTTGATGACAGACAGTTTGGTCGACAATCGGGATGGATAAGGGGTTGAGGAACCTGTCGAGATGGGTTTGGCTCCCCCCTCCCCACAGCCCTGCCCACCTGCCTGTCCACCTGTCTCTGTCTTCTTTAATTGTCAGCTCCCTCCTCCTTTTCCCACCGAACCTTATATTCTGTGATAAGCCAGCTGGGCTCAAGGAATGCCTGGAAATTCCATGCAATCTGATATTACAGAAAGAGCATAAGTGTGGAAGTCTGATAGGCCTGGGTTCGGATCCCAGCTCTGAGGCTTTGGGAAAGCTATGAATCCATTCCAGTGGGAATAGTTATATGGGAATAAGATTCCTATAAGGATGTTGTGGAATATGTTGCATTAATACACTAGGTATGCAGCAGGGGCTCAGTAAATGTTACTTCCCTCCTTTCTCTTGGTTGGCTCCTGGAAAATTAAAGCAGTAAAGGTCCTAAAGACCATCTATAGAATGGAACTTTCCCCCTGGGTGGTGATACAGCTGCCCACTCGTCTGCCACATCCCCTCCTTCCAGGAAGACTTTTCTAATCCATCCCATTGCACTATGATTGCTCTCTGACTCTGGATTGTCTTGGAACTTGTACATATAACTCATACTGTAGTAACTTGTGCTTTTTAGATTCTCTAACAATTGCATAGCATGTATGGTCTACAAAACACTAATATCTCATTGTTTTATTTAATCTTAACACTGAATTAGATACTCTTTCCCCCAATTTGCAAGTGAAGAAATTGGAACTTGGCTTGCCAGAATCACATAACTTAAAAGTGGCTGCACCAAGCAAAACCCAGGCCTTCTGACTCCCATGTCCTGTGCTCTGTTTGGTATACCCACTGCCTTGCTGGGTCTACCATGAAACCTTTTCCCTCTGTATGCAGCCCATGTGCCCCCTAAGCCTGGGAGAATTTCTGGGGCAGGGATCATGTGCCTTCCACTGGAGTAGGAGCTTCCCAAGGACAGAGACCCTATTTTCTATTTTTTCTCAGCACCCAGCAGAATATGTTCTCAGGTCATGTTATTGACTGGCCGGTGAATCTTCGTTAGAGACCCCCATGTGGGATGCCCCTAAGGGACCTCTCTGTCTTCCAGGATAGAATCTTCTTTGGAGAGCCACAAAATAGCCACAGCAAGGAGCTCAGGACCACAGGCGGAAGAGGCAGAAGGAGCAGCCCAAGCCTCTGTGAATACAAGTCCTTGTTGACTCAGGCTCAAAGGCTGAGCTGTCCCAGGATGTCCACAAGGGGCCAGCTCTGGCCTCTGGGCTATCAGATGTCTCTGACCAGCCAGCAAAAGACCATTCACTGCAGCTAAAAAGGCCCAGCAAGCCAGGCAGTCAGACTTACCCGCTCAGCTTGCATGGGGGTGCCCTAAAGAGTCTGCAGGACTGGACTGTTCTTGCCCCTATGTTGGAGTGACGATGGGACAAGTGCAGGCAGATGTATAAAAGTCTGGATTTTGAAAAACAGGCAGAAAGAGTCAGGCCCAGAGAGACCCAAGGCACGTACCGAAGAGACAGATGAACATTCACTGAATATGCAAGACAGCGTTATGGGGAGGCAAGGTAGGAGAGGCTGATGCTGGGGCATGTGCCATAGATGAACAGAGCCAGTGCGTTCGTGATGTGCACCCCAAGGAGGGGAACACGAGACAGACAGACACTGTGGGAGCCATCTGAACATGTGTGGGAGGCGGCTGGGTACAAAGAGGCTGTGTGTGCACTAATGCTGGTGGCAGAGGTGGGGGACGCAAGGCTGCCGGTGGCCAGGGGGTGTTTAGCAACCAGACAGGCGCCGAGGGTGTCTGGGAGTTGGAAGGACTCTTCTAGACAGGAGTGAGTGACCCTGCGCTCAGCCTGGGGGCCTGACCCAGAGCAGGGCAAGCCCTTCTCACCAGCCTGCCCTTCCTGCTCCCCTTGGCCAGCTGGTATTAAAAGGGGTCTGTCCTGTGCCCTGTCCCTTCTTTCCTGGGGGGCATCTGCAGCCTGGGAGATAGGGACACATCTCCAACCTCGGTCCTGCTTCTTTTGCTGACTGCCCACTCTCTCCCAGCTCCTTTCTTGGCCTGTTTCTCCTTGGTCACCTTTCTCAGCGTCTCAGGCACCCTCCCCTTCAGTGTCTGGCTTCCGTCTCAGCTCCTGTGGGTTTGGTGACAAGGGGCCGTTCAGGAATGACACCATCTACATGTACCCGGCCTTGTGGCCAGGCTCGTGGCCAGGCTCAGGTGGTGGGACTTCTAGCGGTGGGGGCTCCCGGGGCTGCTGACATTCTGCCGAGTGTTAATAGAAGAGGAGGGACAGAGCTTATCATCTGCCTGTCGCCAGCCCTTCCTGAGCCAGCTGCCCCATGCCCTTGCTGGAGTAAACTTTCCTCAGAGGATCCCTGTTTTCTGGATGTAGCTGGAGCAAAAAGCTCCCTGTGGGAGGCTTCAGCTAAGAGATCCTTCGGGTGCCGCTTAAGTCTGGGAGGCAGCGGCTTATATGGTCTCTTATGTCTCCACTGGTCCCTGTGGTTAGTTTTCTGTTCTTCGGAGGCAGGGTGGCAACGTAGATAGAGCATTCCAGAGTCCAGATGACCTGGATTTAATTCTCATGTTTGCCACTCACCACCTGCATGACCTTGGATAAGTTTCTTCTTTGTTCTTCATCTCATTGTCTGAAAGATGATAATACCTACTTTGTGATATTTATTATTCATATTCATATTACTTATTCATACATTTAATAAATATTAGTAGAGTACCTACTATATAAGACATTTGGGGATACAGCAAGAGGACAAAAATAGAATGTTGTTCTTAAACTCATATGAAAAAGAGATGACAAACAAATAAATACCTAGTAGATTATGCGGCGCTGTGTGCCATGAGGAAAATAAAGCGGAGTAAAGGGCAGAGAGTGATGGGGAGAGGGGCTGTTTGAGCTCCAGTGGTCAGGGCGGGCTTCTCTGGCAAACTATGCGTGAAGAGCATATGCAAAGGCCCTGAGGCAAGGATGGGCATGTGTTCAAGGAACTGCAAGGAGGTCAGTGTGGCTGATGCAGCATAAACAAAGGGGAGAGTAGTCAGAAAATGAGATCAGGAGGTAGCCAGGGTCCAGGTAATAAAGGGTCTTACATATCAGGGTGAGGACTTTGGCTTTTCGTCTAGCCAAACCAGGAAGGTTTCAGGGAAAGGAGTGATGAGGTCTGACATGTTTGGTAAAGGACCTGCCTGGCTACTATGAGGACAATAGCCACAGGGAAACCAGAGAGAAACTCGAAGCCTGGAAAGGAAAGTACTACAATAATCTAGGCAAGAAAAGGTGATGGCTTGGACCGGGGGCGGGGGGGGGGGGGGTGGGTGGCCAGGAACATGGTGAGAAGGGCTTTGAGGATAAAAGGGACGATACATTTACAGTGCCTTCTCAAATCATATGAGATTTTATTTCCATTTCTCTCCAGGGATTAGAGCTCCAACTCAGTAATGGAGAACCTGGGGCAGTGGGTGCTGTGGTTCTGAAGTCATTGTTTCTGGCCTCGGATCTGAGCCGGAGGGCTTATAGATGCTAGTGCGCATGTGCACGCGCGCGCGCGCACACACACATGCACACATCTGCCCAAGGAGACTGGCTGAGGGTCCATCGGGTCCTATTGGAGAGGCAGCTTCTGTCCTGTCTCCCAGTCTCCCCATAGTTCTCAGAACCACACCGAGACTCTGAGGTTTGGGATGATGGCAGGAGGATATTAAGCTAGGACTGCTGAAACAGTAGCTCACTATATAAGATCTGGTCGGGGGCGCTTCCTCTCTGCTGCCTCTCCAGCTGTCGGGTGGTGAGAAAGGCAGGTTTCCTCAGAGGTCATGTAAATATTTGCGGAGCAGTAACACAGCTGGGCGCACCCACTCCTCTAGCAGGCTCATCTGCTGCTCCAGAGAATTCGCAACTGGGATCGGTGCTGGACTTTGGGGCACTTCGCTGTACATCCGGTGACTCCAGTGTCCCGGATCCAAACTCTCCCCCACCTACCCTCAGAACCTTTCTGTCCTCGCATCAAGCTGGCCCTGGGGAGGGAGTTGGTAACAAGTGGGAAGCGCTGACCACTAGAAAGAACACTGCCCTGGGAACCAGGAAGCCCGGGTTCTGTGGGAGAACCTTGAGGAAGTCACTTACCCTTTCTGAGCCCTGCTTTCCTCCTTTGTGAAAAGGAGGGACTTGAACCAGAGGAGCTGTACATATTTTTTCGTCTCTGACATTCTGGATTATCTGACCACGTGAAGTGGATCTGTCCCAGGCCACCTGGCATATCCTCCAGGAAGGGCCTGGAAGTTGCTGAGGGGGAAGGTACAGGCTTAGTAGGTCAAGAGCAGAGAAAAGCTCCCCAGGAGCTCTTGAAAACTCAGGCCTCCCCGAGAAGACCAGAAATCCACTGGATTTCTTTTTTGCCTGGGACTGATGTCATCATGCTTTCATACCTGTGGGCAAACTACCTGAGGCCGCTCTCTTAACCCTTAATGTTCTAAAGCAAGTATAGTAACACCTGCTTCACCTTAGAGCATTAGGCTGTTTGTAAATGAGATCAGAGTCGTGAAAGTGTTACCACAGAGGCTGGGAATGATTTTTATAGATGGTTCTATCAAGGTGCCGACAGATGATTTCCCCAGGAGTCACCAGGGTCACTGGGGGATCTGGGAGTGGGTTTGAAAAGCTAGAGTTAGAGATGTGACCAGGTCATTCTCCATGGAGAGCATAGGGATCCCACCTCAGTGTGGCCACAGGGTTAATTCACCAGGGTCCTCCCCCAAGTCCTTTCCCCTGTCCCTGCATTCTGGTTTAATTCTTTCTCTTTCTTATCACCCCTCTTTATATGGTAAAATGCTCTTTGTCCGGCTCTGCCAAGATGCTGCCAGCCCAGCCTGGCCAAGACGTGGAGGGGTCTCAGGGCTCAGCCTGTCCCCACAGACCCCAAGGGAACTTCTCTGACTAGCCCAGGCTTGTGGAGGGGCGGGGCCTTTTCCAGCTAAGGAAGTAAATAGCTTCATTATTGACGGGAAATCGGGGAAGTGAGGGTAGGTCAAGGGACGGAATGGTGGATGCTTACCCTGGGACCCTAGTCTTCTCAAGGGTCTCACTTTTGGGGCTCACCGGGAACCAGGTGTGCAGTCAGACCCAACAGGGGACACTGGAGCCCCGAAACCCCCAGGCAGGTGACACTGGAACTTGGACCACATGGACCTTCCTGGCAAGTCTTTCTCTTTTTTGTGCCTCCCTCTCACCAACCCCATTAACCTTTGAGATTATGGTCAAGGACCAGAGCCTCCCGCTAACTATCTCAGGATGTTCCCGTTGGAAATGGAACAGTGGTCTGGAGGACGCTGGGCCTGAGCCAGGGTGACTCCAGAGATCCCTTGAGGTGTGTGTGGAGGGGGTGGAGGGGTTGTGGGGAGGGTACCACCCCTCACGGGAATCTGGCTGAAAGGCCTTACGTGTATCAATCTGGGCTCTGCCTTCTGCTTGAAACGTTTCCTGGCCCTTCCATGCCTCAGTTTCCCCGTTGTAAAGAGCCACTCTGATGGCGCTGGCACGGGGGACAAATGAGGTCATGGCTCCCAAGGGCTCTTTGAAGAGAAGCCAGAGGAGCACAGGGGAAGCCTATCTAAGATAGATGGGCCTTTTTCCTCTCTCCCTTTTTGGCTGGGTTTTCTTTCTGGAAAAGTGCCTGACTTCCAGCTTCCTATCAGCAGGTGTCTACCCCCTCCACCACATGCCTCAGCTATCCCCCATTCCTTCTGCCCCAGGCGACAACTGTGCAGCCTGGGACCCAGAAAGAAGAGCTCAGAGTCATCCCCTGCAAGCCCCCCCCCCCCCGCCACTGTAGTCAAGGCAACGAGGCCACCACACCCCCCCCAACTCTGCCGCCACACCCCCATGATGGGCAGGGTCAGGGCCTCTTCAAGCGCATGAGCTGGGTCTGCTGACAGGAGAGGTTGTGTTTTACGGGTCTTCACAGAAGCCCCCAGACGGCACTTCTCTTCAGTGATGCTGTCCAATTACCCAAAGTGCTTTGACCTGCTGGCTGAAAATAGCAGGTGCTGATTTGCATGCTATTTCTTTAAGTCTCTGGGCCCCTGCTCCTTCCCCTGTAAAAGCCCACCGGAACCTCCCCCAAGCTGAAGGGTAAGTAGAAGGTAGACACAACCATGCAACCCACCTTCCTTGTTGACAAGGAAACAGGAACATGTAGAGGTAAACCTCAGATTCTACTGGGTTCTAACAGTTCAAGGATCAGACCCAAGGAGGAGGGGTTTAGAGATCCTCTAGCCCAGAATCCCCTTGGGTTGGGGTGGGAGGACAAGGAAGAAACTCAGGAGCTGAGAGCTCCTCCCCTGTGTCGAGCTGCTGGCTGAGAGTTGCTTTCTTTCCTGCCTGCTCCCTAGTCCCTGCTGTGGGGAGGGGTGGGGGGCAAGGGGGGTGCCATGCAGGTGGAGGGGGAGGGCCAAAGGGAGGATGGGCAGGCTGCCTTGTGTGAGGAAGAGGGATAGGGCCACATGAGCTCTTCAAGGCTGCGAAGGAATGTTCTGGGACAGCTCAGTCCCTGCTCCAAAGACTCCTGCCCCTCCAAGCAAAGCCTCTGTGCCTCACCTCTGTCGGTCTCCCCTCCCTCCAGGCTCTGCCCAGAAATCCACAAAGGGGGAAACCTTATGGAAAATGCACAGCTAGATCTGGGGGAAAACATCCCCTGCTGGTGACATTCCTCTGGCTCAGACAAAGTCATTTTACTCAGGATGCTGGCTGAGGCTAAAGAGAATCCCTTATGGTGCCTGTCACCATAAGCTGTTCCCCAGATGACCCAGGCCAGCCCCAACACAGCTGCGCAGGCAGAATCTCCCTAGAAAACTGATTACACTCACCCTCCCGTTGGGGTGGTGGTGAGGATGGGCAGGCTGCAGACGTGACCAGGACAGAAGAGCCAGGATAGGGGTTTGGTGTAGGGCCTGAGATGGGTGAAAATGCTGGCGAAAACCACCTGCCTTGCTCCAATTCCCCTCACAGCTGGTCTGCTTGGGACCTGTTGCACCTTTCCTAAGTCCCTACCACCCAAACCACTCAGCATAGAGTAAAGGGAATAAAAATCAACTCGCGCCCCCCTCCCCATGCTAGGGGGGAGCCTGAGGGATTGGTGCTAGGATCACTGCAGCCTTTGATCTCCAGGCATATATGGAAAACTTGACCACAGTATGCACCCTCAGAAACAGACCCCTCTCCAACTCGGACTGCTCAGGGATCCAGACGCAGAGTTCCCTCTGTAAGGTCTCCCACCCTCTAAGAACGGTGGTTCCCCCTCTAGAGGTTCAGCCCCAGGTCAGTGGCACTGGGCAATCAGAGGACCAGAGCCAGGTGGGCTTTTAGGGAGAAGGGCCATCCCTAGCACTCAAAGCACCATCCAGACCTCCCCCGTGGAGGGGGCAGGGAGGAGCTCAGGAGTGTGAATGTCCTCTGCCCTAACTTTTGTGAAAACCAGGTGCTGAGGTGACAGGCCTAGGAGAACCCATAGGGTCTCTGTGTGCAGCTGATCACCCCAAGCTGCCCAAACACTAGAGACAACTGCTGCTCAGTGGCGCATTGGCCTCTTAGGTCAGTACTGTGGGGGGCTTTTTAAAAAGATCACTGCGGTGGTTTGGTTGCTTCAAGAAATTGCAGGTGTCATCTGTCCGTTGCTAAAACATGGTCTCCCTGGTTTGCCCAGATCACACTGAGATGGGGACCCAACCTTACACAGTCAGCCCCTTCCAGGAGCAAGGAGAGCGGCCTCGGGGAAGCAGTGGTGAGGGCATCTGTGCAGCCCCCCTTCTTTGAACGGGGAGAGTTAAGTGTTCAGGAAGACCCTGAGGGGAGCTCAATGGGAGGGGGGTGGGGGGGTTTGCTACTGGATCCCACTTCTTTTGCCTCTTACTTTACAACTAAAATCCTTCCTTGAGATCGTTTTTCTTCTTAGTCAGCTGAAAATGCCTCCTGGATGAAAGCACAGACCCTTGCGCGGTGTGAACTCTTCTTTCTCCCTGGCAATCTTCCCCCAGCATGCACACCTTTCACCTAACCCATTTCCCTAAGCGGGAAAAACGTTAGCCCTCCCCCCCACCCAGGTTGTGTGCCTTCCTGGAGGACACACCTTCCTAGTCTCCCCTCCCACCCCAGGTCTCTCAGCCAGCTCCTGGTAATTTGTGCCTGTCCTCTGACCCTCATCCTCCAACCACGCTCCTCGTTTTAGGTGATGTACTGATCCCTTGCTCTTATTCTGACTAATTTTTAGAGCCTGGAAAGGGGCCAGGAGGGGGCTGGGAAGAAGCCCTGCCAGGGGGAAGGTTCAACCCAGGCCTCCCCGACCCGTGCCCACCGGTACACACCGGTTCGTTCCCTGGCTCGCTGCCCACACCCCCTTCTGCCTCTGTAGCGCAAGTACGAGCGCCCAGGGGACCGCAGCTGGCAGCCAGGAGGTTAACTCCGGGGCAGCCCAGGTGGAGGTCGAGGCCCCCAGCCCGCATCTGCACCTCCCGGGCTCCCGAGGCCACCGGAAGGCTGAGGCTGCGGTGGCTCTTTGTCTACCTGCTCTGGGCGTTAAAGAGCCCGCTCTCAGCCTGCATCTCCGGGGCTCGGGACAGAAGTCAGCGGCGGCGAAATGGGGCTCTGTCGCTTTAAGTACAGCTGGAGCCGTAGTGCGAGCCCCGGCGGTGGGGAGAAAAGGGAGCGGAGGGCCGGCGAGCGCTCGGTGTCTGGTCCTCCGCGTGGCCCGCACTCAGACCTCTTCGGGTGTCCGAGGTGCCGGGGAGGGCGCTGAGTGCCCACCGGCGAATGGCCGCCTGAGCCGGGGAAGATGCTTCATCTGCCCCTGCCCAGGTCGGGAAGGACGGTGAATTTCCCCCGCAGGTAAGCGCCGGGCCCCTGCCGCAATGCTGGGGTCAGGTTGGGAGCCCGCCAACCGCCACCCCAGCCCCCGCCCCTGGCTACACTACCGCAGCAGTGGGTGTGGGGTCTGCAAGAAGGAGGGTCTTGGCTGCCCTGCTTTTCTGACAGAGGGAGGGAGGAGTGCCCGCGCCCGCGCCGCCAGAAGTCCTCTGGCTCCCCGCTCCCCAGAGCCCTTGGGCTTGTTGGTATTGGGAGTTGGAGGTGGGTGTGTGGACGGATCTGGGGAAAGGAGAGGAAAGGCAAAGCAAGGCGCTTGGGCTCCCCAGAGACCGGGACAAAGCTGAGACAATGGCACAACTTGATTGAACTTGGATGGTTGCCGCTGTAGTGTATTGGGGGGGGTCCCGCCCCCAGCTGTGGGGGGGGGGGGTCGGGGTTCTTGGGGACCTGGAGAGGGAAGGGGAAGGTCTTTCAGCGGGAAGGTCTCCCTGACTCAGAAGCTCTGGGTATAAGGAGGTAGAGGAGTGAGACCTAAGGAGGGGAGGTGAGGGTGAATTTGTGACCCCACAGCTGGTTGGATTCCTCTGAGAAGGAGTGAAGCCTGGGACTCTACTCTGGGAATGGATGAGCAGCCGCGGAATTTGGGAGATGCACAGTGGGGGATCACAGATCAGTCCTGTGCAGTGGTGAGGGGTGTGGTGAGGGGGGCCGCTCATGGAGGCTCCCCACTAAGAGTGTGAGCACAGCCAGTCAGGGATCCTTAGAGCTGACTTGGAAACTGCACTTCCAGGAGAGGAGTAGGAAATTCCAGCAGCCAGAGAAAGAGAGCTGATGCTGTCTGGTTTTTCTGGGAGCTTCCCACCCCAATATACACACTCCCTCCCCTCAGCCTCCCTCTGACTTGGCTGGCTGAAGGAAGTTGGAGGTTAGGCCAGATGACTGAAGCTGAGACCACTTCCACCCCCATACCTCCTCAGGGCTTTCAACCCCAAGAGCCCAGACTTGCACCCTGGAACATGCTCCCCTTCCCCATGGTTCCTTGGGGAGAGCCCCAAGCGCTTGCCAGGGGCTTCAGTGCAACTCTGCACACAGGGGCCTCGGGTAAGAGCAACAGAACCAAGGCAAGGCCTGGCAAGGGCGAGGCGTCTGCAGCACTGGGTGCCCTTGGAGGCCAGAATCCTGCTGGCCCCCAACTTCTTGTCCCCGACCACAGTGGGACAGACTGCAGCCCCTCTGCAATGGGACCGGGGACCCTTGGACTGACTTTGCTAGGATGACTGGTGGGATATATCTTTAAGAGGAACCAGTTTTGAACAAAGAGTAGATCTGTGTAGGGACCGCTGGGGATTCTTTTTTCCGGTGAGATCCTGGGGGTGAGTCCTGAGTCTCTGGGCCCTGGAGAAGGTGGAAGGAAGGGGCTGTTCCTGACCTTGCTCTCCACTTCCAGCACTGCCCCCCCAGTTCAGAACCTGCTTGAGATCCACACAGGGAGTGCCCAAGCAAGATTATAGTTGTCACTGAACCCAGATTTGCACTGGTTCTACACTTTTGTTCTTTGCCTCCCTCACCCCTGGAAGACGTGAAAATCCTTTAGTTGGCTCCCTTTCCCTGAGCCCATCACCCCTTCTTTCCTACACAGAGCCTTTTCTAGGTTATGCTATCATTTCTTTTGAATGGCTCTTCTCCCTGCCCCCCTTGCACTGCTGCACCCCTTCCCACTCCACCCTGGGAGACCTAGGCTTTGTAGACAGTGAGCTTAGTGCCTGTCCTGGGGCTATAGCTGCTGAGTACTCACCTAGCTCCTTACCAGAAACAGACTTCTGGGCAGGTGTGCCAGGGCGGGGAGCTGTCTGCCACAGCCCAGGGAGAGGAGTGGGTCACATCACATGTCTGCTAGGGTGGGGCGAGGTTGGACTGCACTTTCCTTTCTACCCAAGCCCAAGACTTTCAAGCCGATTGTTGTTGGTAGGCAAGGAGAGAGGGGATGTTATAAAGTGGAGGTCAGTCCTCAAATCACCAGAGTTCAAATACAAAATTTAACTACGCTAGCTGCAATCCACAGGGGGAGAGTTTAACCTGAGGCTTTGCTCTGGAGACCGCTCAAAACCTTCCCTGTAAATGATGCTTGATTGGGGCCAACAGGGATCAAAGAGATGCTTGCCCTTCAGGTGCAGGTTCCCCTTAAGCTCCAAAGGAGGCAGCCTGGAAAGGATGTGAGGTATCAGGGTGAATGGCTTAATTGGCCCGCAGTATCTCCATACCCAGCTTTTGATGAGTTGAGCTGTCTGTGATCAGCCATTGGCCACTCCACTTGCCTCAGAGCAGATGCCTGGCATTACTGCATCTATCATGGAAGGCTGTCTCCATAAGCACCGTTCTTGCACATCTCTCCCGGAGACCCCTCTCTTTCCTGCTCCAGAAATCACCATCCTTCAGATTCTTCTAAGCAGGAAACCTGGGGTGTAGTCACCTATCCCAATCAGCATTCCTAGATTCCCTCCTTGAAGGGGCCCTTAGCTAGAACCTGGGGACCAGTAGGAACAAGACCTGCTCACAGCACTTGCCTCCCTCAACCTGCAGAGACCCCCTGGGGCATAGGACTCCAGCTTGGCACAAACCCAGCCTCTGTGAGAGGACAAAATGCCTAGGGACAGCAGAGCCAACGAGCTGCTTCTTGTTAGCGGGTTTTATGGGGCTAGGCACGCACAACACAGGCAAACCACACTTGCCGGCTTAACCTCTTCCTGCAAAGCCCCTGCACTCTGCTTGAGAGGCAGGGAGGAGAGAGGTGCCAAGCGGGAAGCATTATAATAAGGAAGACTTAGTGTGACTGTGTCTAACATCTGAGCCAATCACTTTCACCCTATAACAGGATGCTCTAAAGCACTATCTATGCTAAGCACTTTGTAAACATTCACTTCTTTAAGCCCTACAACAACCATATGAGGTATATTTTTATCATCATCCCATTTCACAAGTGAAGAAACTGAGGCACAGGGAGGTTAAGTAATCATATCTAAGATCACAGTGGTGGGATTTGTTCTCACACCTAGATCTGTCTGACTCTAAAGCCAACCCCTAAGTGCTGCTATAAGGAGATCATTCTCATTGACACTGATCTAGGCCCAAGGAATGCCAAATGCTGAAGATGCACAAGTTGAGGGTATTTGAGGCCTCCTCAAAGGTCTGCAGTCGGCCCGGAAGTCTAGTGGAGTGAGGTGGGAAGAGCACTGGACTTGTAGAGTCTGCTGACCTAATTCGGGACAAGAGCTCCATTATGGTTAGCCTTGTGACCTTACAGAGGTTGCGTAGCCTCCAGCCTCAGTTTCCTTCTCCATAAAATGGGCCTAACTCCCGACCAGTCTACCCTCCTGGGCTGTAGTCATGACAGTGAGCTGATATGAAGAGCAAAGTGCTTTCAACACATGAGCTCTTATGAGTGATATTTACTAGTTGAGGTCCCTCGCAGGCAGTAGGAGTCTTTCCCAGATTCTTCAAGTTTGCTTCTTCCCTTCATTTTTTTCTTGCATTTTGCTAGGACGCTAATGAGGATGCCAATCAGAATAATAGCCTAAATAACTTCCTGGCATCGAATATATTTTTGATTTTTTTCTTAAATTCTCAATTACTCATCTTCAGATTTCTATTCAGTCCAGATTCTATCCTAATGAGGATGCCATATTTATACATCCTATTTTAAAGGCAATTTACATAAAAATCAGCCACTTAAAAAAACTTCATCAATTAAAAAAAAACACCTTATTTCTTCAGCCTCTACTATGTGATACCTTTGTGCCAGCCATTATGCTGGGTGCTGGAGACACCGAGCTGACCCTTACGGAGCTAACATTTTTTCTGTTCATTTATTCAATAAACGGTAGCGAGCACCTCACAGACGCCAAGCACAGTGCTGGGAACCGGGAGTATAATAGTGATCAGTAAGACAGACATAAGAGTCTATGCCCTCAGGAAGCTTATCATCTTTCAGTGAAAACATAAATAAAAGTCATCGAGCACATACATACATTATTGGAGGGGGAATAATGCAGGAGGATGCAATCTGGTGGAGGAAACAGGGCGCAAATCCCTGTGACACCAGATCGAATGTGTAGGAAGCAGAAGCAAGCAAGGAGGGGCCGTAGTTTGAGTGGTCAGGGAGGACTTCATGGGAAGATGGCATTTCCATTGGGCCTGAAAGCAAAAATACGCATTTTCCAGTGGAACCAGAGCTCATTTGAGGAGAGAGGGAGGAGTTTTCCTCAGTTGAGAGCCTGTATGTCATCTTCCAGTTTCTTTGCCCAGACCCCCCATCACTGTGGCTTCATCGATAACAGACACTCCTTGTCTAAGATAGAATCCTGAAGCAGACAGCTGAATCAAAGGGTCCCTGCTTAGCACCACCGGCAGTCCTATCTGGAAGCCTTTGGTAACGCAGCTGGCTTCTTTCCTCCAGAGCCTGGTCTCGGTTTCATCTCAGGCGAAGTTCATGGCCAGAATGATGGCCTGCCTTTGCCTTTGCCATGCGAGCAGAGTCCAGTAATGCTACCTGTGGGCAGAATGTGTCGGATATGAGGCATCATCATCCTCACTTTCTTGGGATGCTTCAGGCTAGAAATACTAAATTCTTGGACGTTATTGGACATTTAAATCTTAGGAAGCCTGTCTCCCATGAAGACTCCCGACATGTCATTGGGTGAAAGAACATCAAAGCCCCTGCCCACGTGCATGTGTACACACACACAATAGCCTGGCCACTGTCCTCTTTCCACAGTCAAGGAGTGGTGATGTAACCCGTGGACTTACAGAGGGTATGGCAAATACGAGTCGCCCTCATAAACTGGTTTTCCTAGTTAATGTATAGCTACAGGCACCATTTGAGTAGTGGGTGGGTTATTCAAGAGGAGAGCAGAGGGAAGTTGGGTACCTACCTACTTGCTGCGAACTGAGCTGGATGCTTTATTTTTTCCCTTGTTTATGCCAGCAACCAGGAAGAGCTGACGGTGATCTGGCCATTTTTGTGATGTGGGCATGCATTCAGGGAGGGAAAATGCCTGTCCCAAAGTCACGGCCAGTCCGTGGTGGAGCAGAAGTGCAAACACAGCTCTGGCTGGCTCCGTAGCCCATTCCTCTGTAGACTGAATGTGAGTCTAAAGAGCTCAGCACTTTCTGCAAGCTTGAGAATGCCTATGCTCCCTTCTGGGATGGTCATTTTTTTTTCCTAAGATTTTGTTTATTTATTTGACAGAGAGAGACACAGCGAGAGAGGGAACACAAGCAGGGGGAGTGGGAGAGGGAGAAGCAGGCTTCCTGCTGAGCAGGGAGCCCGATGTGGGGCTCGATCCCAGGACCCTGGGATCATGACCTGAGCCGAAGGCAGACGCTTAATGACTGAGCCACCCAGGCGCCCCTGGGATGGTCATTTTTTATAAAGGAGAGCTGTTAATGAGGTTCTTCAACCTCCAGGGATGCTGCTTTCCAGCTTAGTTTTTCCCCATATTCATTTGTCATATGGTGGTATTTTTGTCTAATCGTAAGTTCCTAGGGGCCAGGGACTCTTATTCAAGTGGTGTCTATGTGGAATTTAATGACAACACATAGCTAACAGGATTCCATCATGAGAGCTTAATATAACAGTACAGAGTTGGTCACCACCGTTAGCCTGTGCCACATCACACTTAGAGCTCTTTAGATTGGGTCAAATCCTGTCTCCTGAAATAGAACAGCTGCATAAAATAGAAGCTGATCAGCCATCCACCAGTGAGGATTTATTAATCACCTGCTGTGTGCCAAGAATTGTGCTAATCTCTAAAAAGAGAAAAAAAGACAACTTATTTCAGTCCCCATAATGGTATGATTAATCTATAACAGAGTTGGATGTTGATGTCCGACACTAGGAATAATAATAGCTGGAAAGAGGGAGCAAGCAAGTCGAAAATACATAAAGATTTATAACCAGGTCAAGGAACACTGCATTAAGAGGACAGTGAGTGTGGCAGTCATGAAAAGTTCAAGGGTAGACTGCAAGGAAATCTGGAGAGTATATTCAGGAAGGAGGAAGGTTTTCAGGTATGAAAGAAGAGAGAGAGAGGGCCCTGGGCCCAAGACGAATTCTCTTGAAGAGAATTTATGAGGTGGTGAGATCAATGGGTAATATGTCGGAAAACTGGAACAGAAGGCACATCCCACTCCGTCATCTTTGATGTCTTGCTAGCCCCTCATTCTTTCGGCGCGTGTCCGGTGCATGTACAAATGCTCCGAGAGAGGGAGAGAGTGAGTGTGTATGTGTGTGTGTGTGTATGCACACGTGCATGAAAGTGTTGTTGCTCAGGCTTGGAACATTTTCCCATGGATTATTTTCAATTCTTCTATAAGACTATACTAGACTACCAGGTTTTGATCCTGATGATCTGCCAACTGTGTGATTTTAAAAATAGGTTTTTAACAGCTCTAAGCAGAAGTAGTATTTCTGCCAGTCGAATTATGGCTCAAAGGCCCTCAGGGAAAATAAATACTTGGGAATTATTCTTGGGTGTCAGGGTTTCTGGAATTTGACCCCCTAGACGCGGTGGCTGAGATAACACTAGTGTCCTGTGGCACAAATCCGAGACCTTGTTCCTTAATTCTCTCTGATACACAGTTGGAAAGCAGTACTTCTTTGGTTAATCAGATCCCTGGAAATGGATGCCTCTTGTCTGGAAACAGTTCCCTAGTGAAATCCTTGTTTACATTGTGGTGGATTTCCGTGCTCTGGAAATGTGTGCCATTTCTTCCTATTTTTTCCTGTTATGTATGTATTCATTTCCCATAATTTATACTGTTTCTCCCCATTTAGCTCTCATAAATTCTAAGTGAACGTTCTTGTAATTTCCAGGCCTGGATTTGCAACCCAGATTTCCATACCTGTTGCTACTTTTTCTTGTTCTTGGAGCGTTCTTCCAGAACTCAGAGCTCCGCACAGCCATTTCACAGGAGTGGGTCCTCCAATACATGGGATTCGTGTTTAACAACTTGGCAGATGCCTTTTAGGCTAGCATTGAGCTAATCTTGGGGAGGACTTAGGAATCACCTTTTCCTGAAAAGGTGGCTCTCTGAATGAGGAAAATCCATAAAGACCACTATTTTCCATGCTTATAATGCATTTTAGAATTACCTTCGAAATCTAATGAGCAGTATGTTAATTTATTAATTTTCCACTCTTGTCCTTGTTCAGTTAACAGGGTCCTCCTCCCCCCACTCTTATAAATTAAATGTGAAGGGGAGAACACAAGGTGTTCTCCTGTGGTTTATAGAAATTGCTTTCATCTCCTGGAGATGAACCTCATAGTTGCTGTTACTGGTTAAGTGTTTATTTTTCTTCTGGAGTCCCCATATGGAAACCCCTGGCAAAGCTGGGGGCCCAGAGGATTGGCATGTAGGGGGTGTTTAGGAAGGGAGGTGGGTAAAGACTGTTCCACTTCAATTCCCGCAGCAGGGAACTTCCACCAACCTCCACCCTGGCCCCCAACCCCTAGGGGATAAGGGGCCAGTCTAGGTCCCAGGTCAGAGAAGCTAACCATGCCTCCTGCAGGAGGGAGGAAGTCACTGCTTACTCCTGCAAAGCCTGGTTCAGGAGCTTCCCTGCTATCTGAGAAACGAATTCTGGAAATTTGCACAGAGCTGTTCATTGTGGAAGCAGCTTGGATCCCCAGCAAGTCCAAAGCCCTTGGAAAAAAATCTCCTATAGGAGACCCCCCAAGAAGTCAGGATTCCTGGGTTTGGTTCTGGGTTTCACATGACGGTCTGCTCTGGCAAGACTCTTATTAGCCACTCCTTGTCTCTCTTATGAAGTTGAACTGAGACACTCTCTAACCCAGAATGATTATACCAGTAAATCTGATGCCATCCAAGTAAAATAATGCTGGTTGTGTGATGTGAGCCCAAGGATTCAGAAATAACCCGAATTTTTATTTCTGTCTGCTTCACTTCCTTATCCCCTCCTCTGGTCTTTACCTTTAACAAAGAAACCCAGAGGTGGAGCGAGGAGGAATATACTGAGAAGCAGGAAAGGTCAGAAGCGGAGGTGTGATGGTGTCTTCGGCCTTGTGAATTTCCCCCTGGTCTTCCTGCGGTGCTTCCGGGCATCCCATGGAGCAGAGCCCTCTCCCCGGACTTGCTTGCCCCGGCCTCTGCACACCGGACACTCCTGCTCTTGGCTGTGCCCGCACCCTTCTGCTCCCACCAGTCGGGCTGAACGCTTACCAAGAGTTGTTTGTTCCCAAACCTGTTTATGCCAGTCGACATTGTTTCACTTGATCATTACATAAGCTGATGAAATACGAGTGTAAAAAGAAAAAAAATCGTTTCTATAAAAACTACATTATTGGAGACTTGGGGGAGCTTGAAAAGGCAAGTTGTCAGTAAAACTGCTGTTGAGATACCTGTAGGACTTAAAAGGTCCTAGGGGAAGATTATAAAACTCTAGAAGGATTTTGCTCTCAGATTGCTCCGTGTCATGAAAATCTTAAAGAAACTGACGCTGTATATAATAATGCACTGTGGGTGTAGGGGTGCAGAGAGGAGATGGAAAAGCAGAAGTGTGTCAGGGAAAACCCCGCTGGTGGTTCTAGGACTTTGAACCTCATAGGTTGACTGGCGCCTGTCTGTAATTCTCTGTAACGAGGACTTGACATGTAATGAGTGCCCTAAGGAAGGTGTGGAGGGGCCTTCTCAGGAAGCCTTTAAACATAGAAAAACCACCATCTGCCTAGACGACTTGTACGTACAAAGTAACGGGGGAGGAAGGGGCCGCTCACAGCTGGAGGGGACCTGGGTGGGGGCAGGGCAAGTGGACCCTGAGCGTCTGCCTCCCTTTCAACCAGAGCAGCTCTGTTTTTACCTGTTTTACACACTGGGGATTTCAGGTAAAAATGTTCATGGAGAGGGTTCTACATGTCTCTCTTTCTCCGGATCTATGTGAGACTGAACTGTGCTCTCCCCAGTGGAGACTAGAGGACAGAGTCTTAGTGCCCAAGTCATAGCTTATATTCATTTACTGTCGACTCCTTTGGAGCAAGCATTGATGAATTTTGTATTTCCTCAAACCTAACACTTGGTGGATGCACAGAAGGCTGGTACCTGTGACGGGTACCCCATCATGGCTTCATTCCTCCCGGTGTGAGAAAGACTGGAGGGTGACTCAACTACAAGGGACCCCTTTGCTAAGCTGAGAAGCATTTCTAGATCCATCCTGCCTCAGAACAAAATGGAAGAAAGAACAGGATGTTTTTGTTCCTGTCTGTTGCCTGAAGGCACCTTTCCCAGAAACGAAACCCGTTTGATTTTGATTAACTTTCTCTTCTCTTAATTTCAGTCTTCCTTCTTCAAGGATTATGCCAAAGCCCCAGACTGATCATAAAGCCTCAGAGCAGAGATTTCAACTCAGTTGCCCAAGAAAAGCATGTGAATACCAAAAGGTGTTTCCTAGTCAGTCATTTCCTGTGTTCCCCAAATTGTTATTTTTTCCTGCGCTATGTATCTTTAGATAACAAAATCTTTTCTCCCTCTCGTCCTGGGGAGGTGATGTGGCAGGAGGCATTTTGAGGAAAGCATAAAGCTAAATATGTGCTTTGTAGACAGCCAGCACGGGAGGATGTTTATGATGCCGCAGTAAAGAGGTGGGGCACCCAGAAACCTCAAACTGACTTTGACACTGACTTGTTACACAACGCAGGGGCAAAATTTCCAGCCTCAGTTTCCCCTTCTCGGAAGGAGAATGAAGGGCCCCGGCCGTTGAGAAGCACACAATGCACAGCGCGCCCGAGCTGGTTTGGAGGGGATGGAATGTTGTCTGAATGAGAAATGCATCAGGAAGGATTTGCTGCGGGAATGTGGCAATCCAGTCTCGCAGGGTGTTGAAAGCAATCACCAGTGACAAAAAACCGTCAGATCCTTCAATAACCCGATTCTATAAAAGCCGGGTGGGACATCTGCCTTACAAAAATGTTTGGTGTATCTGGCATTTGCAGGTGAGGGTTTGAGAAAGTTTAAATCTTTTCAGTTCCCTGTTATTTTTTCCTCCGTTTATCCTTCATCCTTCAGTGGGCAGAATGTCATGCCTGGGGCATAGAACGAGTGGCTTTTTACCTTTGCCTGAACACCTGCGTATAGTTTTGTTTCTCTGGAATAAGATCTTTGCTTCATCTACTTACTGGTTAAGAATTAAGATTCCTTTTTCTTTTCATTCTTTTTGTTCAAGGCTTTGTGCTAGGTGAGGGATGTGCTTACTTTCACATGCATGGAAGACTCGCCCGCGAAAATGAAGGTCTTTCACAAGGCATTAGCTGGGTTTTCTCTGTGATGCTGACCTTTGACCCCAGGGCACAATGTGGTATTCAGCTGTCCTGTTCTCTGAAGTGAAAAACCTTCAGAGTTCTCAACAAAGATATTTCACCAAGAGTAAGCAGGCCATGAACCCAGTGACTTAAGATGAGAAGGCGGGTTAATTTTGAGATAAAGATGAGGGCAAGAGAGCTGTAAAAATGACAGTGTCCACTGAGGCCAGATCAGTGGTCCCCCTGGGGTGGGGGTGACAACTCAACCTTTCCTAAGACCTAGATTAAAGCGACAAGTAAACTTTCCATTCAATGGGACTTTTATAATGCTAGGATTTCTTTGGACAAACCTGCCCAGTGTGCCTTGGTAGAATTCATCAAAGAAGAATGGAGCATCTTAGTGGGGGCGGAATCGATTCAGAATGCATGGATCTGGGGGGCCTCTTGGGAGCACTGCTTTTGGAATCCTTAATAAGTACTCTCATTCTGAGGGCCTCAAGGCTCTAAGCATTCATGGGCTGGTTGGCAGGAAAGAAAACTTCACAAGTAATATGTAGGCCCAGTCATTACCTTAGACAAAGTGCTGAGAAGGTAACAGATGACATCATTGCCCCCCCTCGCCCCCCCCACCCCCCACTGCTCTCTAGAAACGTAGGGAAAGACAGACTCAGAAACAAGCCTTGGGTGTTTAATTGTAAGGTTGGTCGAGGAGCAGGAGACAGAGAGGCGAGGTAGGGAAAAGTCATGGTGTGGTTTACACACAAAAAAAATCGCTTCCAAGGCCTGTGTCAGAATACTTGTCTGCCAGTTGAGCGAGGACATCCAGATGTCCGTGGTGTGAGGAAACTGTTCTTTTCCTGCGTCTACCTCACGGTGGTAACTTGCAAATTTTTCCCCCATGAAGCTTTATTTTTGGAGACCACTGTAATTTACATGTTGGGACCTATTATTAACAGCTAGTTTTTTGCTGTTGTTGGAAATCTTTACATTAGGAAAGAATGTATGGGTTGTTTTTCTGGAGAAAGGGAGGCTCAGATTAAAGGTTACCTTGTATAGTATCTCAGATCTGTTTGGGATCTGAGAATGGATTGGGAACCCACATCCCCCCCAAACAAAGAAAGTTCTCTTGGTCGCCTATAACTGTCTTCGCAAGTTATGAGCATTCACTTATCTAAGAAGTGGCTATTTGGGGATGGTGGTGGAGGGGGCAGATAATGTAAATACTGTTTTTTTTTTAATGTAAATACTTTTAAAGTTGTCTCTTTGGACACCACTGTGCTATAAGGACTGCAGTCCATCCTAGAAAACAGAATTGATGAGCCCCTGTAGGAGCTATGTAGCATATCTCATAAATGGGAAAAGCAGAAGCAATTGTGCTATATTTAAATTTCAGCCCATAATTGGGTAATTAGAGAAAACCTCTATTTTATTAAATTCTACCATCCAGTGTTTGACCAGAAAACTTGGTGACCTCATGTTTGACGACTGTCTGGGATTGGAGCGTGGTTAAAGTTGGTGTAAGAATGTATCTCTCAAATGTCTTTATTAAAGAGATTGGGGTAATGTTTTAGTGCTTCTCCAGTGATTCCTTCAAAATAACAGTGCTCAACTCAGATGCTGTGCATTTGGCATTGGCCAGGATAGGATAAGTGTTTTCCACAGAAATAACGAGGCTTCCGGTTCTCAAGGAGCTCTCTTTATGAGAGGTCAAACAATTTTACTCATAAACAACTTCACAGCAAGTTCTGCTTCCGTCTTGCATTTTTAAGTTATTCTGGGCAAACTCTGCATCGGAGAGTTTTCCAGAAATAGATTGGAGGCTACATAAAGTGTTGGCCTCTGGTAGGTAATTGTATGGGATGACTGTTGTTAAACTAAAGATGGAGCAAATAAGGTCCTGGTGTAACCTTCCCAACCATAGGGACCCAATCTGAAGCTGTTACACTCTGCCAAAAGTAGGTACATTGCCAGTTTGATGGCGATGAAAGTCCAAGGAAGGGGAAAGTGAAGGAAAGCTAGAACCTGGGACCTCCCAATAGAATAAAATTGCTTTGAAGAAAACATTTAGTAATAGTGGTTTTTTCATACGGCCTTCTTTCCTACCACAGACCCTGGCAGGATTCTCAACCATATCCATAAAAACATTTTAATATGACTCCTTGATTTGTTCCTTCAACACGGTTTTTATTGAGCATCTACTCTGTGCCAGACCCCGCCATTCAACCCCTCTCACCCTGTAGAGGAAGATGCTTTGCTGTCATATATGCCAGGGACAAAACTCGCAGGAAAATGGGTACAGTAAGAACACTAGTCAGTCAAGGGCCACCGTACAATGAAAGACTAACATTTAAGAGGTTGGCAGAGGAGGAGAGAATCTAGATAAGAAGGTACGAGAAGAGAGTGCTGTCGTTGAGGCAGACAAAGGGAAGAATTTCAAGGAGTGACCAACACTAATAAATACCACTGAGAGGCGGGAAAAATAAGACTAAAAAGTCCTAATTGGATTTAGCAGTATACAGAGCCTTGGTATCCCTGACGGGAGAGATCTTAGTGAAGCAGCAGAGATGTAGTCCAAGTTCCAGTAGGTGGAGGAGTAAACGGTGAGGTAAGGCGGGGATGGTGAGTGTAGGTAGTCTAAAGGACAACGCTAGCCTGCAAATGCAGGTTCTACCCATGTGGCTCATGAGCGAGGAGGCACCAGGATCAAATCAGAGATAACCCTCTCCTGCTGGATCTGCTTTTACCTTTTACCTAGAATTTTTGTGTTACTTGTACTGCAGGATACAATTTTATTTTTGTCCTGTTACATCCACTTCCAATGCTGATGCTGATTCTCTGACACCGGCTGGGCATCCTACGGTTCATCGGGATTCTGACATAATCTAGCTGGAGAGAGCATCAGATCCCACAGGTTTAGGGCGCAGTTCTGCAAGACTGCCCCCACCCACTTCAGATGCCAGTTGCCAGTCTAGGTGGTCACCTGGCCTTCTGACTGCCCGGCTACAAATCCATGGTTCCCGCATCCCTTCCTTGGCTTAGATTAATGCACTAAAGTAGGTCACGGAATTCAAAAAAACATTTACTTAACTTGAGTACCAGTTTATTATAAAAGGGTGCAACTCAGGAACAGCCAGATGGAAGAGACACATAGGACAAGGTATGTGGGAAGGAGTGTGGAGCTTCTCTGCTCTCTGAGTGGGCTGCCCCAGCATCTCCCTGTGTTCATCAACCCCGGACGCTCTCCAAACACTGTCCTTTTGGGATTTTTATGGAGGCTTCATCATGTAGGGCTGACTGATTAAATCATCGACCTTTGCCAACTGATTCAGTCTACAGGGACTGAAATTTACAACCCTCTACTCACATGATTGGTTCCCCTGGCAACCAGCCCCCATCCTTAGCTGGGGTCCAGAAGTCATCACATTGACATAAGTAAAGCTTTCATCACTTAGGAAATTCCTAGGATTTTAGGAGCTCTGTGCCAGAAACAGGGACAAAAACCAAATATATGTATTTCTTACTATACATCACAACATCATGAACTTGACCACTGTTTTTTAAATGGGAAAATAATTCATTTTATTCAACGTGTGTAATTGGCTCTCAAAATAAAATTAGCAATACAACCGATATGAATAATATTTCATACAGTGTCAATTTACCAAAAGGTTAAAGAAAATACAGTTTCAGGTATAATGTAAACAAAATGCAATCAGGAACAGAGGAATAACATTAGGTACCTTAAGATAAAACTTTAGAGAAACTAGTGCCTCTAGACATCGGTAATAAGAATTCAAAAGTAAAGACAACTGTAACTTAGTACCTTGCCTACATATTGCCTAGTTGCCTTTTTTTTTTTTTTTTTTTTAAGTAGGCTCCATTCCCAGCATGGAGCCCATTGCAGGGCTTGAACTCACAACCCTGAGATCAACACCTGAGCTGAGATCAAGAGTTGGCGACTTAACTGTGCCCAGTTGACATTTTGCACATAACATGCTTCAGTTGTTTTCAGCAATACTAGAAAGAATTGATACACACACACACATACACACACACACACACACACACACAAACTTCTTACCCTAGTAAAATAAAAATTAAATCTTTTGCATAAAAACATTTTTAAAAAAACATAAGATGGGGGAAGGATATACTTACTTATAGGTTAACTTAGTTTTTGTCATTATTTTTTTTTAAGATTTTTATTTATTTATTTGACAGAGAGAGACAGCGAGAGAGAGAGAGAGGGAACACAAGCAGGGGGAGTGGGCGAGGGAGAAGCAGGCTTCCCGCTGAGCAGGGAGCCCGATGCGGGGCTCGATCTCAGGACCCCGGGATCATGACCCGAACCGAAGGCAGCCGCTTAACTGGCTGAGCCACCCAGGCACCCCTTGTCATTATTTTTTAATGGGGCAGTAATGATTGACTATCAGTTGTGGTGCATAGTAGAAACTACTCTGGTTTCTGTGGTCAAATGCAGGCTCAGCAATTATTTGAATTCTTAGTTTGATTTTCTTTAGAGGCTATAATACAGGAATCATAGTGGTGTGCATGGTGAGATTTGGCAACTAATGTACTAGACCTGTGAGTTCCTCTGTGTGTAGGGGGGGAAGTACCGGGAAGGTGAAATTATTAGAGGGAGCTCACTCCTGATGCCTAAAATGGGGAAGAGTCTCCTAGAAGGAAAGTTTTGGGGGTTTTGTTTGTTTTTTTATTATAAAGGGTAGGCAGAATAGGTCCATCATGGAAAAGTAGCCTCATAAGAACTACAGGTTGTCTCTAAGGGTTAAGATGTTCCAAGGAACAGACTGAAAATGAAAGGGAAAATGCACAAATATGGGTATATGCAGAGCCTGCATAAGAGTATTTAAATCTTCAGTTTTTGTGTGTTTTTATAGAGTTTATCTAAATTAAAGCATTGTAATCATATTTTCAGGCATTTAAAAAGCTTAGTTCTCCAAACACTTCATACATCTCGTAGTTAATTCTGAAACAAAACCATTTTATCAGCTCTTCATATTATTTCATGTCTCTCTTCAAAATGTCCACACAGGGCCCAAGAAATATCTCAAGGGCCTCTACATTTGATAACTAAACATTTGACCTCCTTGGCTAATGATGTCCTGGGTGGCTGCCAAACGGGGCAGACTCTCCAAAACATTCTGATTCATAATGCCTCAGAATCCCCACTTCCTGCTGCTTCGTTTTTCAGTCAGTAGTTTGCATTCACCTGACTGAATATGTAGAAAATCTCTGCATTTTCATCCAGAAGAAAAATTCTTTCTTCAGACTAACAGGTTTCTCTTCCAACACATCTGATTTTTTTTTTATACTTAATCCTTCTCTAGGGAGTTGAAAAAAGGCATGGAACTCATGAAAAATTCTTCCCTTTTTTTCTTTTCTACTTTGGCGATCTTTGTGATTAATCAGTAAATGATTCTTACTTGACCCCCAAAGGTTTCTTTCTGTAGTTAAAATAATTGTCGTAGGTGTGGCATAAGAGGGTGTTAACGAGAGCTCTCCATAAAACACCACTGTTACACCAACCAGTGCAACAGTCTTAGTTCCTAACCACCAGGATGTCATCGGCAAAAGAGCAATTATCTCCCTGTTCAACAACCTTCCCTTCGGGCTGGACTTCCGTGTCACACACTCCATTGAATACCTGAAAAAGCAGCTCCTCCTCAAGATCTCTAAAGGGGAAGAGTTTTTAGAGGTTTCTTTCAGATTCTATACTTGATCCTCTGTCTTGGGATAGAGATAATACAACACTGTGGTTCATAGTATATATTCCCTCTTCAGTGCTGTAATCAAATGACGTTCTCCAAAATCAGCTGACCCAGGATATCTCCCATTAACCTAAGAAACAATTCTGAATTCATTTTCATCCAGCAAAGCACGAGAGAGGAACATGTCCTCTTGAACTTGGAGATGTCCAGTGCTTGCAGGTCTGTGGTTTCGGCAAGATTGGGTGAACAAGCTCTTCTGCATAAGGAAGGGGTCTCTAACTGCTGCATACTCAAGTCTAGCCTGGGCACTACTCCATCGCTATCTAGTTCCTTTTTTTTAAAGATTTTCTTTTCAGAGGCACCTGGGTGGCTCAGTCATTGAGCGTCTGCCTTGGGCTCAGGTCATGATCCCAGGGTCCTGGGAATGAGCCCTTCATTGGCCTCCCTGCTCAGTGGGAAGCTTGCTTCTCCCTCTACCACTCCCCCTGCTGTGTTCCCTCTCTCGCTGTGTCTCTCTCTGTCAAATAAATAAATAAAATCTTAAAAAAAAAAGATTTTATTTTCATTTTATTTTCAGATAAGCTCTACACCCAACATAGGGCTGAAACACACAACCCCCAGATAAAGAGTCCCACGTTCCACCAACAGAGCCTGCCAGGTTCTCCCCATTGCTGTCTGCTTTTTAGCACAGACCCATCTACCCAAACAGGGCCACTCCCTAAATAAGCCGCTGGACTTCCCATCAGCATCTAAGATGAGCACCCGAAGGAAAAACAGCCAGATGGGGCACAGACCTCAGCGCCAAGAAGACCAACTGGCAGTCAGTGGTTGTTGATAGACAAGAGGAGAGGGAGCCAGTGGGTAGGACTTCCTCTGGTGGGGTGGAAGTGAGCAGTTGATGCTGTTGACCCCAAAGCCTAAGCTGTGAGGGGCCATGGCGTTGACAACTTCGACTCTGAAGACTGGCCCATGCCCCAAATGGAAGGAAGCATCATAATGCCACTTGGCCAGCCTAGCCGTGATACGTGGGGGTGCAAGAGGAGTTCTAGAGATGACGCAGCCAATTCTGTGGCCCTATGGAAGGCCCTGGGATGCACCATGTGTAGGGTGGCCCCTGCCGCTCCCTTCCCACCCTGGGCCACAGGGTGCCCTGTTGGATCCAGAAGACCCCATAAAGTGGCCCCACTTGGGGGGTCCATCCAGCATTTCCCCCTCTCCTCACTCTGATTCTTTCCCATGGGTTACAGAGACTTTCTTTGCAAAACAATGTCCAGAAGATTGGACTTCATCTTCAAGGGCCAGGTAGAGTCCTGGCTGTGTTTTTCTAGAGGGGAAAGTGCTGGAATGGAGTGGCCCAAAAAGAGTGCCCTACTGACCAAGTGCTACTAAGTCAGTTATCATTCGCCTCCGGCTCTTCTCCCATTCTTCTGCCGCCTCAACAGTGATCCGTTTTTACCCATTCTGTTGCAGCCTTGCAGTGCTGAGATTTTATTTGGTGGTGCTCATGTTAAAGAAGTTTGCCTTTGTAATCTGTAGGAGTCAGCTTGGGCAAATATGAAAGGTTTCTGCCCAGTTAGACTATCCTACGTTCCTCTTTTTGCTAAAGCCCCTCCCTTTAGTGGACCAGGAGCCTGTCACTCCTTCAGGCGGATTCTGTTTTGGTTTGCAGGCTTTGGACGTCTAGGAACTAACCCATTTCTTTTTCACCATTCTCAGTCCCAAACTTCAGTGACTGTTGAGATGCGGTGTAGAAGGGATGGAGCAGACACAAATTACATGTGACCTGGAGACCACCTTTTTGTGCAGAGAGCCCCTCGAGATGCATAAAGGATACTCGCCCTCCAGTGGAACATCATTTGGAAAGCTGCCAAATAATGCCAAATGGTTTCCCTAGTGATCTGAGTAAATGCCTAATTTAGTTTTGCTACTCTGTGACCACCCCGAACTTCAGTTCTCTCTCATGATGGGAGTAATTATAGTATAGTATACTATATAATAAAAACAGTATAGTAAAAACAGAGTCATTAGAGTCAGACAGATCCTAATATTAAACTGGCTCTGTTTCTTCGCTTGCTTTGGGACCTTGGGCATGTAACTTTACCTGTCTTAAGTTTTAGCTCTCCTAGAGGTAGGATGGAAATAATATTGAACTCAGGGTTAATATGAAGAGTAAATGAAATGCCAGCAAAGTGCTTGGTATACATATTTAAGTACTGGGCACACAGTGACTATTGTTTTCATAATGATTTGGTGGTATTCACAAAGAAAAATATGATTAGAGTATGTGCATGGATCAGCACAAATCTGGCATCTCCACTAGGCAATAATGTAAAATGCATTCCCTTCTGACAAAAGCAACTACCAAGGGATCAGTGTAAAAGGCAGCATATTAAAGACGCCTTTCAAGAAACACTGTTTTGGGGGTGCCTGTGTAGCTCAGCCCATTAAGCAGCCGGCTCTCGATCTCGGCCCAGGTCTTGATCTCAGGGTCGTGAGTTCAAGCCCCACATTGGGTTCCATGCTCGGCATGGAGCCTACTTAAAAACAACAACAAAAAAATAACGAAAAAAAGAAAACACTGTTTGGATTTCGACAGTGCTTACAATGTAGAAGAGTGGAGGCACCACTTTGATTTGATGCAAGCTTAAGGACAGGTAACAAACAAGTGAGTGAGCTAGAGAGCTATATTGAGTCCATAGACTGGAGATCATCCCCTTGGTTTCAGCATTTCTGAAGTTGGAGGGTATGATGCAAAGACTGTGTGTTCATTACTATTGTTTGGTTGTTCCCTCAGGTTCCTAAATTAGTTGTCTTCCAGAAAACCATGGGTCTTTAGTAAAGCTTCAGACTTTCCTCTGCTTATGTACAGGTCACTGCTATATGTTTGTCCAGCAACACAGAGCTTACGTTGGTTACGTTTGACCGGGTGGGTCTAAGGAATAGCTAATGTTGAGTCAGATCCCACGCTGACTAAATGAACAGCAGCTTCTCACGAAGGCAGGCTCAGATGCTGACATGATGACTTGGCTACAATGGCAATCTTTACCATTGAATCCACATGGACTAAGAAATGGTCAGTTATGAAGCCTGCCCTTAAGTTCTCCTACTTTCTCATAGCTATTTCTCAGAAAATAATGATCCCACGGTGCCGATGGAGGCACTAGTTAAGCTCCCACCCCCCACCCGCCTTAACAAATTGATAAGCCTCCCTGGGCAGGTGGGTCCCTCTAAGCAGTATGCTAGCTCGACATGATAGTATGTAAGCAGGCAGACACGAGGAATCAGGGTCCCATACTTTTCTCTCTAGGTTTTAGGATTTGGAATGTGTGTTTATTTTTGTTTTGCTGGCTTTCCTTTTTAATGTTCCTTGTTTTGTTTCTCTTGTGTAGATTAAATGTGGACGGTATTAGGGTAATCACAGGCAGAACGTTTGGGTGGCACAGTAGCCCTCGATTTTGAGTCAGGATTTTTGACCGAGGCTCGGTGAATAGAAAAAAGATGATCTCAGTTTCTGTGGAACTCTGAGAAAGTAGTTAGAAAGTGGACTTTTTATTTAATAGAGTAAAAGAAAAAAAAAGGTGATAATGGAAGGCCAGGGAATGGAGTGTGAAGATTGAATGTGATACAAAGAAGTCAAAAAACGGGGGAGTGATGTGTTCAGAGGGAACGCCTGGCAGTTCATTTGGTTTGTGGTGGGAAGCTTCATTCCGCGAAGAGAGAGTAGCTTACAGGCCAGAGGTGTTTATTGCCAGCTCAGCATTTCACACCAGCATTCTGGCCTGAATCTTTTGGAGCTGCCAGAAACTGCTCAGGGTTGCACCGATTCGTTAGCCTGGTAGTCTGAATTTAAGGCCTGAGTCCTACCTTTTTTCACCTCTTTTGATTCTCACTGTAAGCTAACAGGGTGATTTGAGATGTGAGGATGAGTGGCAGCTTGTGAATATCAGGGGCTTTGCTCTGAGGCCACGATGGTAACAGAACCTTACACAGGACATAGGCATTCTATATGACTTCTTCCAGCCTGTCTGTGTAGCAGGATTTGCGTTTCTAACGACAAAAGCCTTTTGCTTCTGTCAGTCCCTCATAAATCATCGTAAAAGCTGCAAATATGTTTGAATCCCATCTGATTCCAGTGGAGGGTTGGCAATGAGGTGCACACGATACTAGTGTCTCTTCTTTTTCCTTTTATTGTCCTCCTGCCTCTTACTCCCCACCCCTTTTTATTTCCTGAGTCAAAACCTAGCCAGTGGTATTGCTGGTAGAAGAAACCGGTTTTGACTTGTAAACTGAGCAGGTTAGATCCAAAGGGCACGAAGAGGGAATAAAAGTGGAGGTCCTTCTTAGTCCAAAATTTGGTCCAGGACTTGTCAGTTGAGGGATTCTTCTCTTCCTTTTCATCTGTAGTTTGGTCTAGCCTGGCAGTCAGCGGACTTTGACCTTCTGGGCTAGATCTGTTCCACTGCCTGTTTTTGCCTGGCCCAAAAAGTCAAGAATGGTTCTCATATTGTCAAGTGATGGGAGGGGGGGGCTATTAAAAGAAGAGTAATATTTTGTGGCACGTGAAAATGACGTAAAATTCAAATTTCATTATCCATAAATAGTTATTTTGGAACAGAGCTGCCTTCATGTTTGTTCACATACTCTCCGTGGTTGCTTTCCTGCTACAGGGGCAGAGATGAGCCGTTGCAACAGACACCATATGGCCCTTAAAGCCTAAATTATTTACTATCTGGTCCTTGACAGGAAAAACTTGCCAAGGCCTGCTCCAGGCATTGCACGTGAACCTTTCCAACTTTTCAGAATATTGTCAGTTATCTCTTAATTCCTTACTGCTTTCAAGAAAATGCAGAAATGCAGACACTGTTGTATATCATTTCCTTTCGGTTAGCCAGGGATTTTGGGAATTGTGTGGCAGACTCCTCTAAGAAAGGCCTCAGGAAGAATATGGGTGAGAAGTGGGGAGGAAACAGGAAGTATCTTATGAAATTTTAAGTCAAATATCATCTTCATCCCTTTCCAAAAATCTATGAGATGGGACATCTCTGATGGTTTGGGCAGGAAAAGGAAATGTTGGTTCCAAACAGTACTCAGCTGACTATTCTTAGAGCCTCCTTCAGACTCTCTGATAAAAACATAGACACTCCAATTAAGATCGCTTTTTTCCATTGACATCTTAATTTCATGACTTTTTAGTTTTTGTCAAGATAGGTTTTTTGCCCAAGTTAAGAATCAAAATTATTCCCCCCGATGTTCAACTTTCCAGACATTTTGCTTCATAGGCACTGAACTACCTGTTGATACGTGGGGAAACAGAGGCTAAGACAAACGAGTTGAACTCTGGTGATAAATCGCAGTGGAAATGGAGGTGCATACTCAGTATTCCAGAGCCTGCCCCAAAGGGCAGCCGCTTCTTCTCTGAAGGTGAATTTGATGGCACCCCAGAGAACGTTCCCCTTTTCTTGAGAGAGATTCCCAGTTACCTTTCACTCGGTGGAGGATTTAAATTTCCTCCTTTGGACACACATCTGAAAGAAAGAGGAAGGTGCCTTGTTTTTTCACTCCTACCCCTGTGAAAACAGTAGAGGAGGGGGAAGGCTGGAGGCAGGCAAAAAGGGAAATCTCTGAAACTAGAGAAAACTCAAACAAATTGTGGCCAGCCGACTCAGCATTCCTCACCCACAGTTGGTCCTAATTAAGGAGACTCCCGTTAAACAGCTCAACTTTCTGCTCTTTTTTTTTCCCCCTTTGCTCTGGCCCTGCCAGCTGACATGGCAGAGCTTCAACTAAACCACACCTCGGGAACAGTCTCTCATGCCTTCCCCTGCTATTCTCACTTCTGTCTCTCGCCCACTACCCTGAAATTACCCTTTCCCGCATTAAGATCCCAATAAAATACATTGGTACCTCTAATCCACTTGCATCCATTTTGTCCCACAGAGTGCTATACACGCTGTTTGCAGGGCTGAATAGCTGTGCATCGTGTCATTAGAGGGGCACACTAAGGACCTGATTGCATCATAGAAAGGTGGAATTTCTCCAGGATTATTTTGCTGCCAAATCAAAGCAATAATTCTTTCCACTTTCGTTGACTCTTGAATTTCTCAGTCCGTAGCTTCTCCTGAGCCTAGCTGATGGATTTGGGTATTTTATTTCAGCTGTGGTCTTATGATCAAAAGCTTAATGTTAGTAAATTTCTGAATGGGAAACCAGTCTGAATGATGGAGGTGGTCAGCGTCCATTGTAGCCTACTGGTGGTGGGGGTATTGATGTATAAATAAAAAAGCTAGTTTTTATCACTTAGTGGTTATATTAGTCTGCCCAGGCTGCGTTGACAAAATACCAAAGACTGGGAGACTTAAACAACAGAAACTTATTTTCTCACAGTTCTGAAGGCTAAAATTACCAGTTTGAGAGGCTGTCTCGTTTGGTTTCTTGTCAAACCTCTTTTCATGGCTTGTAGATGGTCATCTTCTCTCAGTGTCTCTGCGAGAGCTTTCCTCCGAGCGCACACATAGGAAGAGCTCTCTGGTATCTCTTCCTCTTCTCCTAAGGATACCAATCCTGTCAGATTAGGTCTCCACCCTAATGACTTCATCTAACCTTAATGACCTCCCTAAAGGCTCTATCCCCAAATGTAGTCATTGGGAGTTATGTCTTCCCTTTAAAGATTTGCGGGGGGGACACAGTTTGGTCTATAACAATGGTGTAGGCTCAAGCAACTCTCTTAACTGTAGAGCAAAGATTAAATGCCCAGAATCAAGAAGGCAGTGCTTGAAGCATGATGTTATGAGGCAAGATGATAATTTAAAAAAAATTTTTTCTAGGCCATAGACATTTGAGAGTCTGAAAGTATGATCCAAGTCCAGAAAATGGCACATAGGCACAGAATTTTGTATGTAACTGCAAGGGCATCCATTTCTCCAGACCAATTAAGGACTCGGTGCTGGTTGGCTAGTTCTCTCTCAAAGCATTCTTGTCCCTGGTCAGGTGACATATGTACAGATTTGGGCAGAGGGTATGTATGAAAGAAAAACATATGGCTTGATTTTAACCAAAATGGGGTTCTGCTGGGCACCTGGGTGGCTCAGATGGTTAAGCGTCTGCCTTCGGCTCAGGTCCAATCCCAGGGTCCTGGGATCGAGTCCCACATCGGGCTCCCTGCTCCTTGGGAGCCTGCTTCTCCCTCTGCTTCTCTCTTTCTCTGTCTCTCATGAATAAATAAAATAAAAAATCTTTAAAAAAATAAAAACAAAATGGGATTCTGCTTAGGACTGGGCCTGTGATTCTATTGCCACCACTCAAAAACCTTAGGCCTTGTAGGAAAGGAAAGTGAGCATAGGCGGACGTGCCAGTGGTGGCTACAGCTTGAGCAAGAGTTGAGGTGGGCTAGGACCGGGGCTGAGCAGACGGTTTTCTCACTTCTCTGTTACATCAGGCATCATCAGAAATAACAGAAGTCCTCTCTCAGTGAGTACATCAGGGTGATGTTTCATATGCTTGGTGGGATAGCAGCCTTGTGTTTATTTACATTATCCCATTTCTAGATGCCACACGGAACGTTGGCAGTCACTGTAGAAATTATGAGCTGAGTGACTTGAAAAGACAACAGTAGAAATCTGTGATTTCTGAATTTTACAGAATGGCCAAGGTACAGTAGGGTACTGGGGCCTAATTTCCTTGGCTTTTTATATCAGCTGGCTTTGATCTCCAAGAAATATCTTCAAACTTTGTGGTATTAAGGCTCCAAAGTTGTGCTATTTCCTGATTTTTCAGTGGTGCCAATAGTACCATGTAGTTAATCTATAGGAATTAAATCTGAATTTTGGGTCCCCAGCTTATAGTCATTCACAGAATTAGCCTCGGCATTTGAGAGTTGAACAAAATTAGTCAGATAGTTCTGTGATTCAAACTGGAATTTAGGAAGTGTCTTAATAAGTTGCTGAAACCATTAGTTTTCTTATGCACTGGTGTGAGCTTACTGCCAAAATATCAAGGAGGCCAAATAAATTTTCCTAATTGTACATATCCTCCAATTTCATATCAGACTCTGGTTACCTTGTTCTTTCGAATTCCTTCTTCTAGGGACGCCTGGGTGGCTCAGTCGTTAAGCGTCTGCCTTCGGCTCAGGTCATGATCCCAGGGTCCTGGGATTGAGCCCCACATCGGGCTCCCTGCTCAGCGAGAAGCCTGCTCCTCCCTCTCCCACTTCTCTGCTTGTGTTCCCTCTATGTTATCTCTCTCTCTGTCAAACAAACAAACAAACAAACAAACAAATAAATAAATAAAATCTTAAAAAAAAAAAAAGAATCCCTTCTTCTAGGTGATATTTACCCTTGACTTGGCAAACCCTTAGCTCAAAAAATTTACATTGGCTCTTCTCCCCCCTCCCCGCTCTTCCTCTAAATCTCTCACTCTGTGCAATTCATCCTTTCCTCCCATTGCCTGGCTTTGTTGGCCAGATCAGGCTAGCTTGCCGTGGTCTCTGCCAAACCACAGACATGTAACGAAGCAGACACTGTACTCCCCCTTGCTCTTAGAGTGCTCTGAGGCCACATGGGGGTGGAGAGCGGGAAAGGTTACTGACTTTGAGAACTTTGGCGGTACTTGAGTAGAGTGTTGGTTTCTCTACATGGCCTTGATTCCTTTGCAAAACTGAACATCACAAAATTGCCCAATTACATTCTGACTCTTTCATTTTCTTTTTCTGTTTTTTAAATCACTTCTCCTTAACCTCTCGAAGGCTCTCTGAGGACTGTGGTCCTCAACATCCTCAGCATCCAACAATTCTACCACATTTGGTGCCATCAAGGGATGGATAAGTTGAAGTTTAACTGCACACCATAGCTTTCCCAGGTCATGGATCAACTGTAATTGCTGCAGCAACTAATGAACTCCAGCTCTTCAAAGCTGACATTTCATTGACCAAAAGTTTCCTGTTTAGGACAGCGCTTTCCAAAGATGCAAGTCACATATGTAATTAAAGTTTTTCTAGTAGAGACATTTTAAAAAGTAAAACAGGTGAAATCAATTACAACACCATGTTTTATTTAACCCAATATATCTAAAATGTTATTTTAGTATGTAATATAAAGTTATTAGTAAGATGCGTTATAATCTTTTTTCATACTAAGCTTTTGAAATCTGGCACTGAATCTTTGAAGTCCTACTATACATCTCAGTTTGGGCTAGCCACGGTTCAAATGCTCAGGAGCCACGTAAGGCCAGGAGCTACCATGTTACACAGATCTAGAAGATTACCACCTTGTTAAAGTATAAAAGTATAAAAGACAGATGAAGAATGGGACTTCGGCTTGAGCAGAGTTCAGAATGTGTTCCCTTGCTCAGATGTACCAAACGAGGCTTAGGTCAGGAAAGGTTATCATTTCTGTCATTTGACTCCATTTCTTCCTGTTAGATTTTCCTCCTATTGAGAGTCTAGAGGGGCCTCTGGGTGGCTCAGTCGTTGAGCATCTGCCTTCGGCTCGGGTCATGATCCCGGGGTCCTGGGATCGAGCCTGCATCGGGCTCCCTGCTCCGCGGGAGGCCTGCTTCTCCCTCTCCCAC
>NW_027397119.1:5200451-5224736 GCF_003265705.2 Callorhinus ursinus
AGGCTCGATCCCAGGACCCCGGGATCATGACCCGAGCCGAAGGCAGACGCTCAATGACTGAGCCACCCAGGTGCCCCAATAAATAAAATCTTAAAAAAAAAAAAAAAGAGTTTAGACTCCACTACTACACTTCCGTAGCAGACAAGTGCTGAAGCACAGGCCAAACGTGAACATAAACATATGTGATGTTGAACTGTATGAAAGTATCCATGTTTCACCATTTTTTACCTACAAAATGGATGATTTCATATGGTTTAACCTATTACATTTCATCCTAGAAGGCAAGAGTATTCTTGAGGTTATAAGCAAGGAAACCTGTATCTAAACTCTAACCTGGTTGCTGGTTTAGTCCAAGGAAGTTATGGGAATTTTTAGGATGAGAGCAAGCAGGTCATGATCTCATCATGGGTTATGGGATCCAGCCCCGTGTCAGGCTCTGCACTCACAGGCTCCACACTCAGTGGGGAGTCTGCTTGAGATTCTCTTCCTCTCCCTGTGCCCCTCCCCCCACTTACTCTCTCCCTCCCTTCCTCCCTCTCTCTCTCTCTCTCTCTCTCAAACAAATAAATAAATCTTTAATGATAATAATAAAGATGAGAGCAAGTATCCAGAATGTATTCTGGTACTCTTTGAAATCAGCCTGTTCCATTTCTAGCCATAAAGTTAACCTCCCCAGGAGGACAGATTAATTTTGAGTCTCTTTATGTGTTTAACTCTATCTTGGACTAATCCTAGACCAAACTTTATAAACTCTTTTCCCTGTCCCCTTGAAGTACTAAGAGTAACTTCAGTTTCAGGGGCAGATGTCATGAAATACTCTTGGCTGCAGAACCATCCACTGACAGCATTATCTAAAGCACTTATATTCTCAAAATATTCCTTTTGTGTTGATCCATAGCCATCCTGGCTCTTAGGGAACCCAGAGCCAGGGTTGTCACATTTGCTAGCCTCCCACCCATCTTGACTGTCAGATTGCCATCAGATCTCAAGTCTAATCTACACTTTATCTTACCATTCGTCACTGTTTCCTATTTAACTGCCTGACCTAGGCCACTGTCCATCAACTCCAGCAAGTGAGACAGTATCAAGAGTTGTGGCTATTGATGACCTTTCTGCCTCTGCTCCATTTGACGTTTGTGTGTCTCATAGAATACAGTCCACCCTTGTTGGTACAGTGATGGGGACTGAAAAGCCTCCCAAGTCTAACTCTGGCTTCTTTTTATAAGTAGTTGGTGATTTAGTTCTCAGAAGTTGGGTACACTGTGGTCAAATAGCTTCCTGCTGTCTTGGAGCCTGTTTCCAGTTTAGATGGTAAAGCATTGCCCTTCTTTTCCTAGATGGGAGAGCAAGAAGTCCTAAGTATCTCCTTGGGATATATCTTAGGCTTCCAATTCCATAAACTCTGCCTGTGAGTAAAAATAATCACCCTGAAATCCCATTTCTTTCTTTTTTTTTTAAAGATTTTTATTTATTTGAGAGAGCGAGAACGAGAGAGAGAGAGAGAGCACATGAGAGGGGGGAGGGTCGGAGAGAGAAGCAGACTCCCCGCTGAGCGGGGAGCCCGATGCGGGACTCGATCCCGGGACTCCAGGATCATGACCTGAGCCAAAGATAGTCGCTTAATCGACTGAGCCACCCAGGCGCCCTGAAATCCCATTTCTTAACACTAGCCTATTATAGATACTTCTCCACTTTCAGAGGGGAAAGTCAGCTTCTGTGTACAGAGCTCTTATCCATTAAGTGGTAAATAATCAGGAAAATTGTTAACTGACTCACCAGGCGTATATATTCTGGAGAAATAACGATTCAGTATTCAAGTCTGACTTTTAAGGACCATGCTGTGCTAGAGAAGCAATGAGGATTTTTTCCTATGTAGTCACAAGCTAGTCCACCCTTCCCGCTAGCTAGCCCACACCCTTGGCCCTCTGGCTGCCTGCAGGCTCCCTTGGCTATTCAAGTTCTGCGGAATGGCTGGACCTGAAGTATGGGGAGCAGACTGTGTGAAAGAAGTCTGGGAGGGGTGGCCAGTCCTAGCCAAGAGCTACGTTAGTGTTGGTGCTTTTCCCAGAGGGGAGGAGTGTTCCCTGCCCTGTGCATTGCCATGTGTCTGCACAGACACAAACAGAACAGTGTTCAGTTGAGCTGGCCTCCTCACAGTCCTTCTTTTCATCCTACAGAGGAGATGGGGTGCACCAAAGTATCTCTAAGACTGTGGTATCAGTGCTAGGAAGTGGGCAAGAGAACAGAAAGAGGAATCTGTTGCTATTCTTACAGCCCTAGATGGAAGATTTGATGAATTAGCACTCAAGAAGCTGATTTAATTGAAAGGAATGGTATAGTGTCACAGTACAGGCACTCCCATCCAAATAAGAAGAATAAGCTGGATAAATAACAAACATAACTTAGAAAACAAACAATTGAATATCTAAGAATGCAAAGTATTCAAGTTGAACTAAATTCCAGAAGGGAACGAGCCCTTGCTAGGAGAGAAAAAAATGCATGGCCGCTTTCATTCTGGAGGCACAGCAGCAGGAGGAGAAAACCTACCGTAGGTGAGAATAAGGAGAAAGTAGCTCAGCTTCATATAAAACTTTTGAACGCTACATGTTGGCTGTATAAGGAAACTAAATCCCAGAGCAGATATTGTACCCACCCACCCCTCATTCTTTCCCATGAGGACTTTGCTTAATACGCACAGTGGCAGCAAGTTGATAACGGAGGGCAGGGCAGAAAGATGAGAAAGACACCCTCCTCCCTACCCAGTGTACAGAGAGCATTCATTGAGTACCCAGCAGTAACACACCACAGAGAAATTTGAAAGCAAGGCAGGAGGATAGAAAAAGACCCCTTCAAAGCACAATGGCCCTTCACTGAGTATATACAAGCAGCCCACCAGGAGTAAAGAGAACTCCACAGCGGCCCAAAAAGCTGGTGGCTGGGCTATAAAGTATAGAGAGAGATATCTGGAGTCTCACTATGGTCAGATCCCAAGCCCTACTGAGACAATCTTGATCCTACCCTCAAAACATTTGAAACCAGTGGTGCACCAACTTTAACCAAAGAGACAACAAAGCCCAGACCTAGCTCTGCTACAGATAAGACTGGCTCAGCTCTCAGTCCTAACAGCCTGACAGAGGAAGGGGCGCGCCCTTTTCTAGGTACATGTATTGCCGTTCTTTGTTTACATACATCTGGCATGTGATAAAAAGTTACAAGACTCATGAAGAGGCAGGAAATATAACTGAGAGAAAAAATAGTCAATAGAAGCAGACCTACAGATGACCCAGATGTTGGAATTAACAGACAACATTGTAAAATGCTTTCTATAAATATTTTTAAGGGTCTAGTAGAAAAGGTGGATTAGATTGAATAGATGGAGAATTTAAGCAGAGAACTGGAAGTTCTAAAAAAAAAAAAAAAGAACGTATATAAATTCCCTCTGAAACAAGGATTTCTTGGAAACAAACTACTAATCATTCTTAGAGAATATGTAAGAAGCAGTTCCAAAATCATAACCCCTTCCCTGAGTTTATGCATTGCTACATTCACAGAAAGCAGGAGTGCAAGCCTGCAGGTGTGTACAAGCCCACTATGGACAAGATGCAGTATGAGAGGTACAAAGATGAGTGAGACGCAGTCCTGCCCCTCAGGGAACACAGTCCAGTGTCCGTAAGAGAGAATGAGATTGCTTCTGGCAAGGAGGATCATGGGAAGCCTCATAGAAAACTTGGTTTGATCTGGGCATTGAAGAAAGGTAAGATTTCAAAATGCAGAGCTAGGGAGAAACCCATGGAGAGTAGGTAGGGTTTATGTACACTGTCGTCAAGTCCCCATAATATTGCCCAGACTCCAGAATCTTCAGCAGGACACAGATGATTGCACGGTGATGATAAGACAGGCCTGTAATTTCAAAAAGAAATTAGGTGAGACAGCTGGTCACCTAATAGGAATCCTAGAGGACATAACAATTTGGAGCAGGGTGGGACGAGGGAAAAGGAGATGAGCATTGCGTTTATCTGTATCCTAACATGGCAAAGTCATATTTCTGTGTTTTGTTGGAAAATTAAATCACTCCTTTCTCTGAATCCTCTTATGTATGTTGTCTAAACTTCATATATGGTATTCATTTCATGTATATGTCTTCTTCCACCCTTGGACTGTGAGCTTGTTCTGATAGTCACTCCTTTTAAATGCCCATACAACTGAGACTGTCGTGTCAGTACCAGGAGCTCAGTGAATGTTTGCCAAGTTGAGATTTAATTTAACCCAAGGCAGAGTATATAGGACTTGAATTCAGATGGTCTGCTATAACATCTGTGCTCTCAGTCACTACCCTATGTTAATGATGGCTCGTGGATAATCTTGACCAGCGGGCCTTAGAATTTTGATTTTATTATATCAGCAATGAGGAGCTAATGAAGGCTGGGTAAGTGCTACACTTATGGGTGATTAGGCTTCTGATTATATTCAGTGTGTGTGGGAAGGAGGGAGAATTTACAGACAGTGGGGTCGCTAAGAAGGCTTTTACTGTGGTTTGGGTGAGAGGACATTAGCTCTGAACCAGAGCAAAAGCAGGAGAAATATAGAGGAAAAAAAGATCTGAGAGGCAAATGGTCACACAATCAGCGGACCTCTTGAGGGAGGGAAGAAAAGAAAAAAGAGTTAAAGCCATACTGAAGTTATTGATAAAGTGACAGGGGGAACAAACTGATGCTTTTCAGGGAAACAGGAAATGAGAAGTTTGAGATTTGGAGGGAGGACTAAAGGATATGAGGCGATCAGTAAACGAGAAAATGAATATCCTGCTGAGAAAAATCTTTAATTTACTGCTATAACCTGTTCCAGTACTTTAGAAATATCCCTTGACAAGAGTCATTTTCATCTTCTTGTTTATATCTGACTTAATCTCTCATATGTTTATTCCGACTTATTTTTCTCTTCTATTCCGAGGGTGGATGAAAATGGTAAGGTGTCATTATTCCTCTAACAGCCTTCCCAGAATGAACACTTTCACACCATGCAAAGTAAATGGTGCAAATGTGTAAGAGAACATTTCTTTTTTGCATCAGTTGCCTGTTGGTGATGGTGGTCTGGATTTGTAAGCAGGTTGGATTATAAACGAGTACTGTAAGCAGGTTGGATTATAAACGAATATTTTACTAGAAAAACTTCTCTATGTTCTGTTTTTCTAGTAAATTTAGACCTAGCTTGTTGCTGCCCAACCCTCTTTTCTGCACCTGAGATCTATGTGAGAAACAAATTTAAAGAGAAATAGAAAGGAGATTGCAAAACCCAGCTTAGAGCAAGCGGAGAGAGATTATTTGTGCCAAATAACAGCTGCAGTAGCCCTCCCAAGCTCTGAGCCCTGCCCTCCTCTTTGTTTATTGTTTTGGTGCCATAATTATTTATTTATTTTTAAAGATTTTACTTATTTATATGAAAGAGAGAGAGAACGCACAAGCAGGGGAAGGGCAGAGGGAGAGGGAGAAGCAGACCCCCCACTGAGCAGGGAGCCCGATGTGGGGTTTGATTCCAGGACCTAGAGATCACGACCCAAGCCGAAGGCAGATGCTCAACCGACTGAGCCACCCAGGTACCCCTTGGTGCCATATTTAAGCTGCTTGTCTTTCTCCCTCTTATCTTGAATGGCCAGGCAGTTACTCTGTAGTAAGTCTGGCTCATTAGCTGATAGAGTCTGCAAACTCTTCTAAAGACTTTCTGTTGTTAGACCTTAGGCAGTCATGTTTCGGGAGGGAAAGTGTCCATCCAGCCTGTTTTCTCCCAGGGTCTTGATTTTTCAAAACATCATCTAGATGGTTTCTTCTGGCTCTTCCTGATTTGGTGACGGAACTCCAAAGTTAATGTGTCCTCTCCTCACTCTACTCAAAGTCTACCCATCAGAACGTCTACTCCAAAAGAGCGAGCTCTGTTAAGTGTCATTTATGGGGTCTTGCTGCTGGTAGCATTAGTTTAATATATTTCACTATTTCACAAGGGCAAAATGATCATAAAGGGTTTAGAATTTCTTTTTTTTCTTTTCTTTTTTCTTTCCTTTCCTTTCCTTTCCTCTTCTTTTCTTTTCTGTTCTTTTCTTTTCTTATTAATACATTATTTGTCTTCCCTCTGTCAAACCCAAAGCCAACCACTTTCCCCAGGCTGCCTGGGGAGGTACAGGAAAAGGAACGTGCGGAGCAGATAAGATACGGGAGAAAGACCTAAGGGTGGTGGAGATGGCTCCTTCACGTGGCAAAGAGGATGAGAAAGGCCACCATCAGGCAAAAGAGCTACAGGGCCTCCAGGAGGGCAATGCCCAGAATAGTGTAGGAGAACAACTGTTGCTTCAGAGAGGGGTTCTTGGCATAACCAATGATGAGGCTCCCCAACACAGTCCCAATTCCAGCCCCAGAGCCGGCTGCCCCTGCCATGGCAGCCCCGGCCCCAGTGAACTTGGCTGCTGTGTGGATGCCCCTTGAAATGGTGCTGGTTCGGAAGCTGCAGGTGGGAATAAGTGAGGTCAGGGGACGAGGGGCTGCCGAGCTGCTGAGGCTGTCATCTGTCCGTGTCCCCCGTGGCTTTAGACGAACTTTGCACAGGGGACGACGGGCTGTGGCAGGAGAGGGTTCCCAGTGCAGAGAAGACAGAGAGGGGCGGGTTCTTTATTCCTCAAGTCTTAACACCCCAAGGACAAAGAATAGGAGAAGGAAGAAATAATAACCACAAAATTTGGGGAAGCCGGAAATCAGAATGGCACGTGTGAGCTGATTTAACCGACTTAAAGCTGAATCCTAAACCAGTAGTGAGGAAAGCTGCATAGCCCCTGTGTTTGCAGCCCAGAACCCTCGAAAAGCTTGGCCATTGGTGACACCAGGTACCCATAGTGGGGGAAGAGATGAAACTAAAAACAGGAGGATTGGTTTAAAATTTATATAAGAAATACTTAGACTCTGAGATCCTCTCCTTTGCTACTTCCCAAAAGGCAACTCCAGTCAGGAGTTTGGAAGATTCATCTCTAGAAAATCTGACCCCCCCCCCCAAGAGAAAAAACTCAAATGAATAAGTCCAATCACATCTCCCTATACTGAAACCATAATTGGTAAGTCCCACCAACGTACACAAAGCTTCTAAATAACCTATAACAGGTGTTCTAGTCTCACCTATGCGCAAACAGCCAAGGATCATCCGACAACTAAGAAGGGTCCGTCACCTGAAAGCCTCACCAATACAAACAGACAAAAGCTACTTGGAACCAGAAACTGTATGAAGAGATTTTAAACCTGCCCCACTGAATAAATGAGTGAATGAATATCTTTGAGAGTTAAGAGATTGCATCCTTAAAAGAAAGAACAATAAATTGTTTTTAAAGTACCCTTAAAATTTTACATATGATAGCAGAAATGAAAATTTAATGGAGGCAACTGAAGGTAAAATTGAGGCCACTGCCCAAAAAGTAGAGTTAAAAAACAAATATATGTAATGTCGGACAATAAGAAAGACGATCAGAGCATCAGCCTCAAAATCTATCATCTGAATAATAGACATTCTAGAAGAGAGAACTGAAAAATGGGGAGGAGGAAGTCATCAAAGGAATAATGCATGAAAATTTCTATGTTAAAAAGGCCCAGGAAGGTATCCAACTCAGTGGATAAAAATCAGCCCACACCAAGGCATATCATTAATGATACTTCAGAACACCAGGGAAGATGCTAAAACTTTCCAGAGAGAAAGAAACAGGTTACATGTTAAGGACAAGGAATCAGAATGGCAACAGTAGAGGCCAAACAATGGAGCAATGCCTTTAAATTCTGAGAGGAGATTACTTTCAGTTTAGACTTCTATGGCTAGACAAAATTTCACATGTAAAAACAGAATAAAGACATTTTATAATGTGTCAGATCTTACCAAGTTTGCTTCCCAAGCATCCTTTTTCAGAAACCTCCTTGAAGAGGTACTTCACTAAAACAAGAAAGTAAAGCAACAAAGAGGAAGACTGAGGTTCTAACTTAAGAGCCTGGGAAAGAGACCCAAGATGATAAGGTGTGGGCCCATGATGTCAGCTATTCGGCAGACCCAGAGAGCAAATAGCTAGAACACAGAAGAATGGGGATCTTCTCGAAGGAAGCACAAGAAACTATTAACAGTGGTTACTTTAAAAATAAGAGTGGGAGGACAGAAAGGGGGCATTTTTTTTTCCCTTTATAATTTCATGTAATGTTTGAGTCTTGACTATAGCATCCATTATTTCCTAATATTTGTCTTAAAGAAGGAAAATATGCTCCCTCCACTATAGCATCTCCAGTGGACATGCTTAACCCTTGGGTAATGACAACAGAATTTTCCTTTTGTCCAGAATCTGCAAAGGAATTTTCCTAGGAAATCTTTAAATCCTCTAGCCAACCTTGCCCAAGAATTTTAGGCTGATACTCTCTCACTTTAGGAATTGGGACCCAGGAACGTCTTTTGGGCAAAGAGGACCGAAACCCTCTCTGAGACGATGCACTCCCCTCCTTTATTTTGCTATTAGGCTTTCCATAAATGTAGGGCAAAGTTGGTTTCTTTTAGACTGGTGGACTGCAGCAGCCCTTCTTTTTTCTTTTTTTGCACGAGCCCGTCCATAAAACTTTTCTCCATTCCAAGACCTTCATTACCAATAATTAATCTCAGATGGAAGGTTCAGTGCTACAGGCTTCCTCTGTCTTTGACCCAAAAGAACATGTTGTGAATAGTTTGTTTGTTTGCTTGCCAGAGATCTTATCTTGACCCAGAAGAGCTGATCGGATCATAAAGCCAGAATTGATCTTTCCTCCTCAGTATGCTTTCCCTACAAAATGGGGGCTCTGGTATCTTAGCCCAAGATAAATGCGGGATTAATATATGTCATGGGTGGAGGAAAAAAGAGGTTGCTTGTTTTAATAAGGGCTGTATTTCTTAGTAATAAAATTGAAATCACACTGTAGTGTGTTCTAATCCCCATGCTTTCTTTGCTCTTTCTCAATGTATTTGGATTAATCACTCCAGAGCAACCAAGCCAAATGTCCAAACCACCCACTTTCCTATTCCCAGCAAATAAATTAAAGGGAGGCCAGCTGAAATCTGGGCCAAGAACTTAGATGGCTTGTATGTCTGACTTTTGTTCCATGATCTGACACTCAAAATAAATCTAAAAGGAAAAATTTTCCAGATACCAGCTAATTCACAAAAAACATCTTTAGCCTCTTAATCCCTCACACACGCAAAGCCGATAAACAAACCTGTGAACACAGATGCAAGGATTTAGAGAATGATTCCTACAGGCACAAACAAATGCTCTCATATTGCAGTCTTCCTGAAGTCCGTGTTGAGTTTTGGGCTCTAAAATTTGAGTGAAATCTGAAGGACTTTTTCAGGTCCAGAAGGAAGTAATAGAAACAGTGGAAGGTGTAGAACACAGGACCTTTGAAAAAAGGTTCTAGGAAACAGATTTTGAACTCAGAAAATAATGTGAAGAAGAAACTTGCGAACAGCCGATAAGGAGAGAACAAAAGGAAGTTGGTATCAAGGCAGAGGAGGCTATTTAGGTCCGATGGTAAGAATTAACTTTCTAACTGCAAAAATTGTTAAACACAAAAAAAGATGAACATCCAAGGGAATGTTGTAGAGTCCGAGCTCCACAGAGATGGAGGCTGTCTTAATTTCACTTAGTATATGGACTAGGGTTCTTTATAGAAAGACTTGCATATACAGTTGCTCAACAACAGTCTCTCCCAGATACTACAAATCTGATAGTCCAAGCAATTGGCGGAAAAAGGAAACTATTCAGCACAAATTTGGCGCTTATGCTTGGCCACAGCACCTTACGTGTGGTTCATTTATCAGCAGAGCGGTACATGCTGCTTAGAAGCAAAGCCTGATCCCGGGGTCAGCAAATTGTATAAGCAGGGGAGCAATGAGAAACGACAGGTCTTAGGGGTCCTAGAAAAGATAAATCTTTTCCTGGCCCTTGTTACCAGGTATGGAAAATTTTGAAAAAGAGAGGGAAAATACCCGGAGAACACATCCAGAAATGAACAAAGACATGGTAACTGTAAGGATGGAGACCATCGATCGGGAGAGGAAATTGTATAATTAGATTGATCCAAGAATTACCTTGTCTTTACAGTATCCCTTTCCGTTGAGGAGATGTAATGTTTTCCTTTGCCAGATAAAGACAGATTTTCTTCCTTTTATACAAGAACACCGCCAAGTTATACTTCAAGTTACTGGCAAACCCGGGACTAACCTTCAAGCTTTCTCCTCCTGGCCAGTCTATAGGCTGGAATAGCCATTCTTCCATGCATATGACAGTTTTATGCCTTGTCTTGACTTCTGTTCTAACTGCTAACTTTTCTCTCCTGTCCTACAGCTGGGATGAGAGCAGCTCCATCAGCAGTGGGCTCAGTGATGCCTCGGACAACCTCAGCTCAGAAGAGTTCAATGCCAGTTCCTCCCTCAACTCCCTCCCAACGACGCCCACTGCTTCTCGCAGGAACTCTACAGTAGCGGTACGTGAGTTTACAAACACCCAGGCCACCCTCTCATGATGAACCACGGGGCAGATGGGTTTGCACATGCACCCCCCCCCCGACTCCATGGGACTAGTTCCCATGTGCCTTTGGCCACGTCCTTTTAGAGGTGGCCCAAAGAAACCTGAGGCTACCAACCAGTCACCTAAGACATTAGCTGTTGCCTTCGGAGCCCCTGTATTTAGTGTCCCCGCTGACTTGGAGTGATGCTTGTAAGAGTTATTCCAGCCAGAGAAGCAGAAAAAAAAAAAAAAAAAAGCCCTGCGATAACATAGGATGTCTTTTCTCCAGCCCCTTAGAGATGTAGGTAGAAACCCTGGGTTGACATAATACTCGGGAAAGAGCAGGGCCACCCAGCCACCAAAACCAATCCCCTCCACCTCCTTTTTCCCATCCCCAGGTGAGCATCCCACTCTGCTTTTTCTCTTCCTTCCTTCAGCTCCGCACAGACTCAGAGAAGCGCTCACTGGCCGAAAGTGGGCTGAGCTGGTTTAGTGAGTCAGAGGAGAAGGCCCCCAAAAAACTGGAGTACGACAGCGGTAGCCTGAAGATGGAACCCGGGACTTCGAAGTGGCGGAGAGAGCGGCCCGAGAGCTGTGATGATTCATCCAAGGTTGGAGAACTGAAAAAGCCTGTGAGCCTGGGACACCCCGGTTCCCTGAAGAAGGGCAAGACCCCGCCAGTGGCTGTCACGTCCCCCATCACTCACACCGCCCAGAGTGCCCTCAAAGTCGCAGGTGAGGCTGGAGTGAAGGAAGGGACGAGGGCAAAGACGTGTTTCTTGGGTTGTTCCTCTTCTTAACGGTCCTTAGCCCACAAGATGATGGCAGACGTTTGCAGAGTGCTTTAATATGTATGGTCTGGTCTTCACAACAGTCCTGTGAGTTAGGGATGATGGGTGTTACTATCTCCACTTGACACCTGTAGAAATAACAACACAAAGGGTTTCAGTGGCAGAGCCAAAATCATACAGCTCAGAAGAGGTAGTGGAGGGAGCGTGTTACGTTCAGAGACTAGTTGGACCAGCCCTCAAACACTTCCCAAGACAATTGGCTGGTGTGCTTGTCTTCACAAGGTACTTGCTTGACCTCCCAAGGAGGTCCCACGAAAACATTAAATCAGAATTGTATTGCTCCCAAAGTTGGCCCCTTGGGTAACTTCTCACCTTCGTCCACATTTCCCTCCAATCTCTACTTACCAGGAGGTATGGCCATACTCTGTCTGCATCTCCTCCTTTTTTCCCTTCCTTGACCAGTTGTTCGATGCACTTTTTTCTTAATAACCTTTGTGGTTGCCTCTGCCATTTGAACCAAATGGAATATCCTGCCCTAGAAGGAGAAAATAACAAAAAGCAAAACGAACAAAACCCCGAGGCCACGCCTCCCCGGTCTCCTTCCTCTGGCAAGAAATGTCATCTGCTTACGTAGTACCCGCTTACATGTGTTGAGGCCTCGAAATTCTAAAGCACGTTGACAATGTTTCCTTCTCCCATGGAGGGGAAGAAAAGGATTTGCCGGGATACTGCCAAGATATTGGTCAGTTTCGGCTACTCTTTTTTTTTTTTTTTTAAGATTTTATTTATTTATTTGACAGAGAGAGACACAGCGAGAGAGGGAACACAAGCAGGGGGAGTGGGAGAGGGAGAAGCAGGCTTCCCACAGAGCAGGGAGCCCGATGCGGGGCTCGATCCCAGGACCCAGGGGGTCATGACCCGAGCCGAAGGCAGACGCTTAACGACTGAGCCACCCAGTTGCCCCAGGTTCAGCTACTCTTCCATCTTTTCCTGCCCTCTTGCAGGCAAACCTGAAGGCAAAGCTGCCGACAAGGGCAAACTTGCCGTGAAGAACACGGGGCTGCAGCGCTCCTCTTCGGACGCCGGCCGGGACCGCCTGAGCGATGCCAAGAAGCCTCCCTCCGGCATTGCTCGCCCCTCCGCTTCGGGGTCTTTTGGCTACAAGAAGCCGCCGCCCGCCACAGGCACAGCCACCGTCATGCAGACCGGTGGTTCAGCCACTCTCAGCAAGATCCAGAAGTCCTCAGGCATCCCTGTCAAGCCCGTGAATGGACGCAAGACTAGCCTAGATGTGTCCAACAGTGCAGAGCCCGGATTCCTGGCTCCTGGCGCCCGTTCCAACATCCAGTACCGAAGCCTGCCCCGGCCAGCCAAGTCTAGCTCTATGAGCGTGACCGGCGGCCGGGGCGGACCTCGCCCTGTCAGCAGCAGTATTGACCCCAGCCTCCTCAGCACGAAGCAGGGGGGCCTTACCCCCTCCCGACTAAAGGAACCTTCCAAGGTGGCCAGCGGGCGGACCACTCCAGCCCCTGTCAATCAGACGGATCGGGAAAAGGAGAAAGCCAAAGCCAAGGCAGTGGCCTTGGACTCGGACAACATCTCCCTGAAGAGCATTGGCTCCCCAGAGAGTACTCCTAAGAACCAAGCCAGCCACCCCCCTGCCACCAAGTTGGCAGAGCTGCCACCAACCCCTCTCAGGTACCCAAACTGGGCAGCTTCTTCCTTGTCTGTCTGCTCTCTCTTTTCCATATCCGTGTACTCCTGAGACTGAGCGAGGCATGGCCTAGCCACTGTTGGCCTCTGGGCCTTTGCACGGCTCCCCCCCCCCCCCACCCCCCTATATGCCAAGTTCCTTCTCCCTCTTTCAAAACTCACCTCATTTATTCTATTCCCCGATCAGCCCTTAACCTGTCTTCAGCGCTTGTCCTAGTGGTTGTACTATTGTCTACTGACACACGTGTACCCATTTGTGTGTAAATCCGCGGGGTCTCCCACGTGCATGTGCCTTCCCCCTCACTAAGACTTGAAGGACCCCGAGTCAGATAGCAGATTTCCTTCCAGCATATCTCACAGCAGCATTGGGATAATAAGCCTCTGCGTTTAAACAGCCAGACACGGGGAAACAAGACTAAGAGTACTCTGAGATCCAATCTGCCTCGCGCTTCTGGAACTCTGTGGTTCTAAATACTTCATTTAATTTTCACTTCCCTCAGGGCCACAGCTAAGAGCTTTGTCAAGCCACCCTCACTAGCCAACCTAGACAAGGTCAACTCCAACAGTCTGGATCTGCCATCATCGAGTGATGCCCACGCTTCCAAGGTCCCAGATCTGCATCCCACAAGCTCAGCAAGCGGGAGCCCTCTTCCTTCTTGCTTCACCCCCAGTCCAGCACCCATTCTCAATATTAACTCAGCCAGCTTCTCCCAGGGCCTGGAGCTAATGAGTGGTTTCAGTGTCCCCAAAGAGACCCGCATGTACCCCAAACTCTCAGGCCTGCACAGGAGCATGGAGTCCCTCCAGATGCCAATGAGCCTGCCCAGTGCCTTCCCCAGCAGTACTCCTGGCCCCACCCCACCTGCCCCCGCCGCTGCACCCCCAGAGGAAGAGGCAGAAGAGCTGGCCTGGAGTGGAAGCCCCAGAACTGGGCAGTTGGACAGGTGGGTGGAGAGAGACACAGCTGAGCCTGGGTCCGTCCCTGTGCTTCTGGCCCCTTTCGCCGTCAGTAACGCGGTCCCATATTTGATTGTCATATTGTGACTTTGAACATTTTTTTCACCCTCGTTAAGTAATTTCATTTGCTTCACAACAGCTCCGTGAGATAAGTAGGAGTTTTAAATTACTATGTTTATACATTATTATTATCATCATCATTATCACTGTGACGTTGTACGATGGGGGCACCGGTACACAGACATTAAACGACTTACCCGAGATTCCATAATTAGTTTCACGTGTCATCCAAAGCGTTTGCTTTTGAGGCCAGACTGGTTTCTATTATATCACACCCTAATAGGACCTTTTAAATAGCTGGCCACGTCCTGATTCCCAAACAGAGAAAAACACTCAGCATTTCGAGTGACTCTCTCAAGCTGTAAGCCCAGAGGCGGGTGGCAAAGATCTTCCTATTTTGTTTATAGAGATAAAGGGGCCCACGGTTTGATGTCCTGTGTTAGGTGTTGTGTCCCGCAAACCAATGATCCCAAACTCGAGTGTCTAAGATGGACTCACATGCTTCTCTTTTTCTTTTTCTGCGCAGTAATCAGCGGGATCGGAACACTCTTCCCAAGAAAGGGCTCAGGTAACCCCTTCAGTGTGTTTGCCCTTCCCTGTATCTGGGTTCCCTGGTCGGTATAAAAATCTGTACCTTGACCTGTCCTGAGTCCCAGTCATGAATTCAGTGTCCCCTTTAGCTGAGTTACTTGCCTGCGGTTCCTGTGTATATTCCACCCAGCGCCCTACCCAGGCTTACTGTGATGTGTGAGTCAGCTTTATGGCCAGTGTTCTTCCTTGGTGACAGAGGAGAAACAAGTCGGCACGTGGGAATCCTCACCCACCTGCCCCGGCCGGTGCTAGCCCAATCCTGACCAAACGCCCTCCCTGTAATTTTCCTCAAAGTCAGCGGGAGGACAGGCTGCCTCGGGGGTCACTCCAGTGGGCAAGAGCAGGACACCCCAGTGATCACTGAGTTCTTCGTTGAGGTGAAGATCTCCTGCAATTGGGAAGCCCACAGAGGGAGCCGCAAAGCTCTGCCCTGAGCTTCCGGGTAGAGGCTCTCATGCCCCCTCTGTCATTTCCGTCCCCGCCTCATGATAGCCCGTAGAGATACCTGCTGGTCCTTCGGGACTCTCTTGATGGTGTGGGAGAAGATGCTGAGTCAGCACGTGTCTTGTTCCCTCTTCAGGCAGTTCTGTCCGCTCCCCCGCTTTTCTCCTTGTCCTGCGTTGAGAACCTCCACACCCGCCAGACCTCTGATAGCACTTTGTAGCTGCTCAGACTGAGTCCTTCTGCTATGTCCTGCAGGTACCAGCTTCAGTCCCAGGAGGAGACCAAGGAGAGGCGACACTCTCATACCATTGGTGGGCTGCCCGAGTCCGACGACCAGTCAGAGCTGCCTTCCCCCCCTGCACTCTCCATGTCCTTGAGCGCAAAGGGCCAGCTTACCAACATAGGTCAGTGTTTCCGGTCACTCGCTGCGGCACGGGATGAGGCAGGGCTCACCCTGCCGGGTGAGGCAAGGCAGCTGGACTTTAGGTTCCATCTCCTCTATGACTCCCGCTATCTTGTGCCCCTTCGTGGTGCCTCAGTGTATCCGTCCAAACTCAGATTGAGGGCAAAGTGCTCCAAGATCCTCAACTGAAAAGTCGCCCTTGGGCACCAGCTGTAAGCTGTAGGGTGCTTGGAGCACCGGGGAGTCTGAATGATGGAGTGGGAGAGCCATCAAGCAAGGCCTGGAGATCAGACCAGTGCAGGGAGCAGGCAGGCCTTTCCAGAAAGGAGCCGCCAGCCACGCCCAGGGCAGCAATACTAGACGGCCATGGCTGGGATGGTCCAGAGGAAGGAGGGAACCGTTGATTGCAGACTTTGGACTCTGCCTACAAACCCAGAAAAGTGCGGTTCCCCGGCGGCTGTGGCTGGGCCGGGACCAGCCTAGCGCCGAAGGCAGCGCTGCTGAAGACACGTGCTGGCCTGAGGAGAAAGGCTGGTGAGGGAAGCTGGAAGAGACGGCGGATTCAGAGGCAGGGAGGGGAGGGAGCTCAAGGTGGAGGCCTGGCCCCGGGGAGCAGCAGGCCGTGATGGGCCCAGTGGGAACCCCTTTAGGACAGAGCCTGGGACAGGCCTGTGGTTTGCTGTGTCTTTCTAGATCCACCTCCTCGTTCAGCTGAGTGAAGCAACGCAGTAAGGGAACGCGAGGACCTGTAACAGGCTGTGGGACGGCTGTGGGGCATTTGAGGAAAAACGGAATCAGGATCGTTTTGCCTAGAGAAGGGAGGGATTCGTAAGGAAAGGTCATCTGGTCGCTGAAGGGCCGTTAGGTGGAGGACGGGGCCAGCTTGCTCTCCATCTGCACTGAGGACCAAACAAGAGGAAATGCACTGATGCTGCAGGATGAAGGGGCTGGGCTAAACCATGATCACCTTACGTATTCGGAAGGGCCAAGGGAGGTGTAAAATCGTCTTCTGCGCAGGTCCTTATGGAGGGACTAGACATCCGCCTATCTTTGGAGGCAAAAGAATAGGCAAGGGGAGCTCCGTGTGGCTGTGAACCCTGGGAGGCTGTAACCCCAGCAGGGGGAGGGGCGGAGGGGAGCAGGTGCTGCAGGTCGGCCGGGATTCAGCAGAGCCCGACTTCAAAGCAGATTCTGACACGCTCACCTGCTCCATCCGTCTGACCTTCCAGCCAGGGGAACGCTGGGCAGAGAGGGCTGTGTTTCTTGCTGCGTCAGAACCGACCAGTGGCCTAGAATGACACCCTTGTGGGGAGAGTCTCAGTCCCTCCCGTAGTGCCGAGCCCGTCCGAGCCCAGAGCCCGGCCCCCTTCTCTAGCTGCCTCTTCGTCATCATTCAGATCTGAGTCTTGGTCTGAATTCTTAGTCCTCGCAGGCTGCCAGTTGTATTCTACGGAACCACAACGTCCCATTTCATTGGCACATTCAAGTGATGTGAAGGTTTCGGAAAAGCTGCCAGGCCCCCAGCCTGACCTTCAAAAGCGACAGTTCCCCGGGCAGGCAGGGCTGAGGGAAGGTCTTTGAAAATAGGAAGCGCTATTCCCCCTTTATTCCCCACAGCAGGGTCCTTCTCCATTAGGGCTTGATCTCCCTGGGAGCCACCCCACCCCTAACCACCAGCTGCCGCCCCCCCCCCCCGCCCCCCTCCCCCTCCCTCTCCTGCCCCCCTCCCCCTCACCATTTGCCTCCCGTGCTCCTGGTGCTCCATTCCCCAAGGGACCCGGAGAGCTGATGACCCTGCCTCTTCTCCTGCCCTCCCCCTCCCTCTCCTGTCCCCCCTCCCCTCTGTCCTTCTAGTGAGTCCCACTGCGGCCACCACGCCAAGAATCACCCGCTCCAACAGCATCCCCACCCACGAGGCGGCCTTCGAGCTGTACAGCGGCTCCCAAATGGGGAGCACCCTGTCCCTGGCCGAGAGACCCAAGGGAATGATTCGGTCAGGATCCTTCCGAGACCCCACGGACGATGGTGAGACTTCATGCCAGCGCGGTTCACGCTCATCCCAGCTCTGCTGGGGCCCCACCCCCACCACCGCCGCCACTGCCACCACCACACACACGTATATGATTCACAGAACATCAAGTCGGGGCCATTTCAGTTCTTCCCATCCCTTTGAAGGGGCTAGGGGCCCAGAAACCTTTGGGTGGCACCGTCTGGCACTGGGGCTTTGGGATGGAGCACCCGCCATCGGGGCCGGGGGAGGGAAGCGGAGCGTGGAAGGCTTACATGGTACCCCTCGGAGTGCTCCCGAAACTGTTAGCTCCTCCCCTCCTCGTTGCAGCAGCGGCTTCTCCTTCCCCCCAGTCTCTCAGCAGATGTGGAAAGGTCCAGGGATGTAAGGGCGGCTCTTAAACCCTGGGAAAGAATTAGGCATCTCATTCCTCTTTCAAGAATGTTCCAAAGGTTAGCTTCAGGGAGGGCCCTATGGTTGTCCGTTGTGACGTGTGTTCATGGCCAGAGCCTGGAAGACCGCCGGAGAGCAGACCTCCCGCCGTTTTCAGGCCGCTCCGCCTGGAGGCGTCCTTGCAGGGGCGCTGTGGTTCTCTCGGTGGGGCTAGGGAAGCATCAGAACGAGAATTTTACACCTCAGTCTGTTGGCCTCCTGCATGGTCCCCGGAGCTGAGGAGAGGAGACACGGGCCGAATCGCAGGATTTGTTCTGAGCAGCTCTGATGGGAAACTGCCCTCTTCCGCAGCTCAAGTACTTTCCCGCCTGTCCACAAACACCTCCTTCCCCTCTCCCTGAACCCTCGTGCCCCGCGGAGCAGGAGCAGGCTGAGCGAGGGCCCGCCATCCCCAGGCTGCCCGAGAACGTAGACTGAAGGAGGAGGCTAGCTCTGCTCAGGACCTTGCCTCCTCAGCAGACACCTGCCTGCGCGGGGCTGTCGTGCTACCAGTTGGGTCCCCTGTGGTGTTCTTCCTGTTTGCTCCAGATGCCCTCCAGAATCAGAATCCAAACTCCTGCCTTCGGGCTCTGCCCAGGAACCCCTTGTCCCTGGAACCCTCTGTTAACTCTGTGTTCTGCTTCTCTTTCAGTTCATGGCTCAGTGCTGTCCCTGGCCTCCAGTGCCTCCTCCACTTACTCCTCAGTAAGAGCGTTACTTCTCTTCCTCCCTCATCCCCTCTTGCCTGCCGTTGCACTCCTCCCCAGAACCTGGGTTGGTTGGGGAACTGGGTTGGGGAGGGGGACTGCTACCTGTTCATGATGCCTTGTGGATCTGGGGTGGGGGCGGGGGAAGCTGCCTAGCTTGGAGCACTCGGTTGAGTGCATCAGTTCCTCAGTAGTCTTTCTGGCCTCACCACCGATTTCCTGAGCAAACTCTGGTGCCCTTTGGTTCCCCTCCTTTGAAAAATCGATAATCCCCTTGTGATAGAGCCCATTCTGTGCCAGGGCAAGTGGGAAGCATTCATGGCAAGGTAGGCTAAGTAGGTTTAGGTTTATGGGACTCCAGCATCCTAATAGTGTACCGCATTTACCAAGTGTTCCCTGCAGGGGACTGGGCACCCTGCGTTTGGCTGTTAGGTGTAACTTGGTCCTCAGATTTTTTTGCCCCCGGTTTTTTACTCCTTCAAGTTTGCGGCAGTAAGGATTAGTCTTCAGATCAACTGGAGTTCCATTTCCTAGCCTTCTTGGCAATGACAAAGTTGGCTAGAGACGAGCTCCAGAGAAATCTTTTATTGGAACCCAAGGGTAGGGTCTCAGCCCATCTTGTGAGGGACCGGGGCGGCCAAGACGCTGAGTTTCAGCCTCTCCGTACCTCCAAGTCACGCTTCTTCCAAGCTCTCCGCCCTGCCACTGGGGCCTGGCTTGCTCACCTCCGTAGTAACTACCTCCTTCTCTCTTTCTCTCCTGTGCTCCTTCTTCAGGCTGAGGAGAGGATGCAATCCGAGGTAGGGTGTGAAGCCTTTGTCTCTGCTTGTTAACACCACTGCACCCCATTCTGCTTCCAGATCTCCTACTTCTGCTGCTGCCATAAGTGTGTATTTCTCTCCCCTTCACAGCAAATCCGGAAGCTTCGTAGGGAACTGGAATCATCCCAGGAAAAAGTGGCCACCCTGACGTCTCAACTTTCTGCCAATGTGAGTGCCATAAAGTCGGGGAAGACCCAGGCAGTTACTTTGGCCGTAAGTCAGATAAGTTCAGCCAAAGGAGGAGAATTCTCTCGTAAGGTATCCCCTGGGCTTAGATTCCAAGGGAGCGGGTCCTGTTCACAGCTTTATGACAGAGGACTGGGAAACTGGCCTTCACTGAGTCTCGATTTTTATAGAGAACTGTTTTTGCCCCCACCCTAATGAATAGGTATGGATGAGTTCACGCCCCGTGGTCTTTGAACTCCCTAGAGAAAGCGAGGAGGATTATCAGTGGTTCTGCATGGACGGGGGAACAACCTTGCCATTGGCCATGGACACAAGTAGTCATGTATTAGAGAGCCCTTAGAACTCTTTGCTGCTGCCCTGGGGTATGTTCCTGTCTTTGTTCAGGCCACAGAACTGGGCGGGCACAGAACTGGCTATGAACATTCTGCCTGACGAGTGTGACACGATTTAGAAACACACTCTCGTTCCGGGCCAGCTGCCTCCCTCACAGCTGCCTTTCCGTAGCCATCTCCTTGGGCAGGTGGCAGAAATTACCTGAGCTCTAGGTTGGGAGCCAGGATCCTTTGTTTCTGCCCTCAACCTGCCGTCAGTCCATCCCAGTAGAATGAGTTTCTTTCTTTCTGTAGACCTTGGCTTTTCGACCCTGTGGGATGGGGGGGAAATGAGGCTGCCTCCTCTCACTAGGCTGTGGTAGTTTCTCCCCTGTGACCAAGTTGCAAACGGAGAACATAAGAGCCATTTTCCCCCAAAGCTGTAAACAACAGCTGAGCCGGATTTGCAGGAGCCTTCCAAGTGTTCACACAAAAGTGACCATGTCTACAGTTTCTGCAGGACTTTCTGGGTTTTCTCTCATCCCTTCCTCTCTGGGGAACCCAGCTGTCAGGCCTGGGGGTCTTCCCTTGGGATCAGGTGGAAGACTCTTCACCAAGATTTTGCACGTTTCCATCCTATTTCAACAGCAGTTCCCTCACCACGCTGGTTATTCTCTATTTCTCTTTTCCCAAACCCTCCACTCATAAGTTGTACACTCACCAGTTTGTCGGAAGCCCATATCACCCACCGTCTTCCACTCTTGGGGACCCATAAAAATTATAATATAAGCAAGCACCATCTCTCCCCTCCCTTGTGCCCCACCCACCACGGCTGGTGGCCTGGGTCACGTCCTGCACACCCCAGGAAATTCACATCTGGGAGAGGCACCAGGTGGGCGGAGAGCATTAGTGCGTCTGATTCATTTACACTGAGTCTGTCAGCCATCATGCTGTCAAGGATGGGTGAGAGCCAAGAAAATGAATTTAGAAGGTGATTTTTCTTTGAACAGGAAGTTCCCTTTGGCTAAGAGAGAACAAACCAAACAGCCAGACAAGATGGGTTCTGAATTTTAGAGGCAGAGTCCTGCTGAGGGTCAGAGCCCTGCCCTAAAGCAGGAGATGTGATGCCAGAACTCTCCGGGATCCCCTGATTGCTGACAGAGCTTTGGTCATGTTCTGTGGAACTTCCCAGCTGCCCATGCGGAGGACACATCCCAGACAGGGAGGGGCCGCAAGCCGTTTCACCTCTCCAGAGAGCCAGCCTCTCTCTGGCACCACTGCTCAGCCCTGAGGTCTTACAGGCACCCTGGTGAGGCTGAGGGTTAGGGAAGGTTCAGAGGAGGGAGAGGATGTGTAGAAGACAGGAAGAACGCCCATCCAGAGCAGAGGGAGCCCCCGGTGAGAAGGGGAGCTAACCGTTGTTGGGGTCCCTCACGAAGAGATGTCCAGGGACTCCAAGCAGGCTGTTTACACACCTATACAGGGATGTAGAGAAGTGAACAAGAGACACCCCAAGGCCAAGAAAACAGGAGTTCCCTGTACAGTGGGTGAAAGTCAATGGCTCGGGGTCATGACATGTGTCTGCCAAGGAGAGCCCAGGCTTGACAGGTTCATAGTGCATGCACGTGGACAAGGCGGCTCACATTGGCCCAGACCGGTTGCCACCAGCCACTGTCAAATGATAGTAGCCTCCAGGCATGTTTCAAGGGCAGAGGCTGAAAACTAGAGTTGGCCCAACCGAAAGAGAGAATCAGGGGCCCACAGAAAGCAGTGACAAGTGTCATAGACCTACGTCCTCGAGCTCTGTAGGAAAGATCTGCCCAAAATATGCCTGTCGCTTCTTGCTAGAGTCACTGACTTGCTCAGATACCCTCCAGTGACGGCTGTTTCTCCATCCCCTCGTGTTCCCCTTTCTGGCCCCATGCTTCGTTCCCTTCACCTTCCCTATACATCTTGCTGCCAGGTGAACAGCTTAGAGTGCTAGCCCGGCTCCAAGTTGCGTCAGCTCCACCCTCCCCCACCGGCCTCCTCCTCATGAATCACACGTGACATCTAGTGGCCAAACTTTGGAACGCCCCTGAAGTTTTCCTGAGCTGTTTCTCTCCAGCCCTGCAAAGACAGCGGGGAGAAACCAGGAACTAGGAGAAGCGGGATGGAGTTAAGAACAGAGGGTGCTTGAAAGCAGTGGTGGAGGGCGCCTGGGTGGCTCAGTCGTTAAGCGTCTGACTTCGGCTCAGGTCACGATCCTGGGGTCCTGGGATCCAGCCCCGCATCGGGCTCTCTGCTCGGTGGGAGGCCTGCTTCTCCCTCTCCTACTCCCCCTGTTTGGGTTCCCTCTCTCACTGTCTCTCTCTGTCAAATAAACAAAATCTTAAAAAAAAAAAAAGCAGTGGTGGAGAGAGGCACCAAATGGTAACCCCAAATGGGAGGTGACTTGGCCCCATGGGGGCCAGCCTGTCAGAAAATGGAGGCATTAGGTCAAGATAATAAGAATGACCCAGAGAGTATGGCCCTCCTGAAGAACAGAGGGACAGTCCCACCTCTGGTAATGATAGGTACCCGATCCCAAGAGTCCAAGAGCCTCCAAAAGCCTGCCTTGCCTTAATGCTGTCAAGAAGCTGGTCCCCGCCAGAAAATCTCTTCAGGCCAGAAAGATGTCTGATTCTACCTTCTCTGCTCAGGGAAATCGATATTCAGAAATCACCGAGAGGGTTGTTGGCATTGGTCAGTGCTATGACACAGAAAATCACCTCAAACTACCTCCCATCACAGTTTTTTCTTTTCCCAAGCCTCAGGCAACTTAGGCACCTCCTTCTGTGTTAATTTCAGGCTAATCTAGTGGCAGCTTTTGAGCAGAGCCTGGTGAATATGACATCCCGCCTCCGACACCTGGCAGAGACAGCAGAGGAGAAGGTAGGAGAGCTGCGAGTTCTCCTCACGCACAGACCAGGGCTAACCTCCTCCCCTCTCTCCTGAGCACCGGTTTCTCCCTCCATCCCATCACCCTGAATCCTCCCCTCGGAGAATTCCCTGCCTTCTCTATCAAGTCTGGAAGAATTCCAGTGCCTAGCCCACTGCCTGGCGCAGAGTAGGGGCTCCCAAACCCAACTAATGACACGATGGTCATGTCTCTCTTAGGACACTGAGCTGCTGGATTTACGAGAAACTATAGACTTCCTGAAGAAAAAGAACTCTGAAGCACAGGCCGTCATTCAGGGAGCCCTTAATGCCTCAGAAACCACCCCCAAAGGTAAGAAATCTGACCACAGATTGAAGGAGAACAGGAATGGGGTTACTGGAGATTTTTATCTATGCCTGCAATATGCCAAGTCCCATATCAGATTTTTAGAATGTGAGGGCACTTTGATGCCCTTCACTATGATGCTCTGGAGTGGTCAGGGCCAGGGGCATGACCCTGCCATCTCTGGGGATGAGGGAGAGTAGAGCAGACCTGTCATCCCCATGGGTCCTCCCCTGAACCTCGAGGGCAGAGCTCAAGAGTTGTCAAAGACCATCAATAAAACAGCACTTTATTCTTAAAAAAAAAACAAACTAACTAAAGGTATTCCTTCCATTTGATCCAGCAGTCTCACTCCTTGGTATTTACCCAGAGGAGTTAAAATTTTATGTCTTCAGAAAAACTTGGATGTTTATAGCAGCTTCATTCATCATCGCCAAAACTTAGAAGCAACCGAGACGTCCTTCAGTAGGTGAATGGTTGAACAAACTGCTATGGCCAGTCAAGGAAATACTATTCAGCATTAAAAGAAATGAGCTATCAAGCTATGAAAAGATATCAAGCAGGCTCAAATGTACATTACTAAGTGGAAAAAGCCAATGAGAAAAGGCTACATGTTGTATGATTCTAACTATATGACATTCTGGAAAAGATAAGTCTAAGGAGACTCTAAAAGGCTCAAGGCTGAGTTGGGGGCAGTGAATAGGCAGAGCACAGAGGATTTTTAGGGGAGCAAAAGTATTCTGTATGATACCATAATGGTAAATACCTGTTATTACACATTTGTTCAAAGCCATCGGATGTCTGTAACACCAAGAGCAAACCCTAATGTCAGCTATGGGCTCTGGCTGATAATCATGCGTCGGCGCAGATTCATCAGTTGTAACACATGCTCCCCTCTGATGGAGGATGCTGATAGTGGGGGAGACTATGCATGTTGGGGGGACAGGGGGATATGGGAACCCTCTGTACCTTCCTTTGAATTTTTGCTGTGAACCTAAAACTACTCTACAAAATAAAGTCTAAAAAATCAGCACTTCACATTTTTACACACACACACACACACACACACACACACACACA